>NC_138129.1:57513808-58066308 GCF_964188305.1 Podarcis bocagei
TTTAATATGCAAGGAGAATTCTTAATAGAATCATTTGCAGGATAATTAAAAGCCTGCTGATACATCTTATGAAAGTGTGAAACAAGTACAAAATGAATAGAGCCAAATGGCAATTGCTTATTTCTGTAGAGTAAGTGCTAAGTCAAAGAGGTCATAATTGCTACTTTACACAGAGAAAATAGCTTTGTTTTATCCTATATTTTTCAGCATTGAAAGTATCATCTGCTGTTTTCATACAGAAATTAGTTGCATTTTGTGCAAAGGAAAGCTGGATAGCATTGTCATTGGCTCTGACAGTTGCATCAAGCATAATAATACCAGAAATTAAAATTTTACTGAAGAGTAACATCAGTTAAATCAGCACCTGCTTGAGGTTTATTGAAGGCCAAATTATGCTCTCTGCCCAAAGAAAGATCATTTATATAATCTAGCTTCTCCAAACACCCACAGGACTTACACACACAGTTCATTTCCAGGCCCAATTCAAGGTGCTCATGTTAGTGTCTAAAGCCCTAATCAACTTATGCACCAAATACCTGAAAGACTTCCTCCTTCCCTACAGTCCCATTTGGGTGCTAAGACTGGCAGAGGGGTTTATTCCACCACTGCCCTCAGAAGCTGAGGTTGGGGTGTGTGGCTTGAGAGAGGGCATTATCTGTAGCAGCTCCTAAGTTGTGGAATTCTCTCCCCACAGATGTGCATCTGGTACCTTCATTATACAGAGTACATCAAATGTTGAAGCCACATTTTTTTTAAAAAAAAAAACCTGGCCTTTGACACTTGACATGTATGTTTTCAGGACCCACTTTATTTCTGTGATATTAAGTTGTTTAAAATGATTTTTAAACTATTTTTAATACTGTGATTTAATGTGGCAACCCAACCTGAGGCCTTGGCATGAAGGGCAGATAATTAACCCCTCACCCCTCACTGAGAGGCTAGTGTACAGGCCCCTCTTTGCTGACCTTGCCCAGCAGAGAGAAGTACCATGGTGGGATGGGGGGGGGGGGGAGGCTCCACTACAGCAGAGACCCCAACCACACAGATAGGAATCTACCACTAGTGATTCTGATGATGATGATATCAGTGGAAACTCCTCCCCCCCCCCCGGGGTGTTTCAGGGCAGGGTTGGGCACCAGAAACTTTAGATCCACGGGAGCCAGTTCCTTCCAGGTATGTGATGCAGCACCCCATAAGCCCAACTGAAAGCCACCACAGATGTTAAGAGTGTGGTCTTGGTGCTGATGCTGCAAAAAGGGTGAAAACTCACACTGAAACTTTCACCTTGGCTGTGAGCAGAAGGATTTTGAATATGCTGCTTCACTGCTCCCAGCAAGAGGTTTGAACTGCCCTGCCCATTATTATTATTTAATTAGTGAATACATGCATTGTATCCCCTCATTCCTGCTTCTGTTTCTGGGAGATGCTTATATTTGCCAATGTAAAGCAAAGAAAGCTCTTGGAGCTGCCAGTCCAACCGTTTGATCACTCTGCAGAGGAGTTGAACTGTTTGCTCCATCATGGCCACTGAGTTTCTTGCTGCATATAAGAATCGTCACAGATACATCAAATTTAAAACTGCTGAAAATTAACACTTTGACCCCTTATTTTCAAGTTATTAAGACAGCAAGTCATATATTTCTTTCCAATTTTGGTGAAAACTACTGACATATAAAAAAAATATTCTTGCAAAGTAAAGCCCATACTGGTGAAAATATTTGGTGAATTTGGTTTGTAAGGGTTCAAATGTTATTACGTTATCAAGGTTTCCTTGTCCCATTTAAATCTGAGGCCATCATGTGGCAGCAATGGAGTCAGCTCAGCCCTACCCTCAAAGCAAACTGCTTCCCCCACTGTCAGCTTTTGCCCAGCTGGCATGAGCAGGAGGGCTGCAAACGTGACAGTGGACTTGCCAGAAAATGACACAGGCCCTATACCTAATCTCTGAAGTAATGTGATAGAAGGAAAAATCATCTTCCAGTCAATATGAGAACATTTCTAACATCCCACAAAACAGATAAAAAATGGGCAAAATATTATAGATTTATGGCTTACATCCCATTGTGAAAAAACTAACAGATAGTAATTAACTCCCACACCACTTTATTGAATCCAAGAACATTTAGTGCCAGCCAGGGCAGGCAAATCCCTAGGGATGGGTGGGTGGAAGGAGCATAGCCAGCCTCACTGCCACCACATGATGCCATCAGGCCCAATAGGTCTACATGCACATGCAGCCATTTGTCTGTCCGCTCACCTTCCACCACAGCTGGTGTGGCAGCAGGAATATGGCTGTGGCCCTGCTGCCTTGTTAAGCCATAATGCTCCTCAGTCAGGGTCTGGACTGTGCATGTAACATGTGTTTCTGACCTGCCAACACGCACCTCTAGAGCCTTGGAAAGACTACAGCAGTGACAGAAGGAATGGGCAACCTTTTCCTATCATGAGCAAAATTCTCTTGGTGGTAATCTACCAGCTGTGAACCGGGCCACAAATGGCAATGGGTGGGACCAGAGGTTATTTATACTCTTCCCTTCTCCTTCCCTTTCTTTCTCTGCTGGGTTATGCTTCCTCACTGGGCTCATTCTTCCCTCTCCTGGGATTTCAATGATGATTGCCCCTTTGCTGCTAATAGGTTTTTTCCTAAGGGGGTGATTTCCATCATGATTGTGAAAGGGAAGGTTTAAAACTTCCAACTTCCTATGGCTTTTACTGTGCTTGATTATATTTTTACCCGTTTTTCACAAATGTAATTTTGTTCCATTTTAAAAGCTATTCTAATTTATTTCAGTGCACATCAGATTTTTTTAAATAAAAATCAATAACCAACAGTATACCTAATACTGCAGTGCTCATCACTTTGTATAAAATGTTGTTGTTACTGCATGCACATTGCCATAAACTTGCTGCGGCTTCCATGGTTATAAATCAAGATGCATGGAATTTGCCATTGTATGAAAGACTGCACAAGGGGCTCTATGACACGTTACTCCAAGTAGTTATTTAATCATCCAATTACTCCAAATTTGGCATTGATTTACAACTTGTGGGACTCTTGTTGAAACCAACAGGATTTCCTGAGACACAGAACAAATCAACTCTGAATTTTGCCCACCTTAGCTATTATGGGATAAAACAGTTTAACACTGTGTCAGTGCGAATATACACGCTCAAATTCACAATGACCTTATGATTGTGCTATAGACCAACCATATAAAGGGCTATTTAATAAAATAATCTGTCTTCCACTGCCTCTTATAATCTACATTTATGCTCATAAACTATTACATCACAATGCAAGCAATCTGATGCAGGACTTGGCTGGTATTCCATTACTTCCTGGCAGGCAGTTCTTATACACACTGATCACAGATATTTCATCTTCTTCTAAAAAAATCCATTTTGTTTCCCCCTCAATGTTCAGTGTGTACATAAGGTCACTGGATGAAAAGATGTGAAGCTTCCAACTAATATGGTAATTTATAATGGCTTCCATCTGCACATATATAATTGACCCTTCATAAAACAAACTAATTGTATACAGGTTCTATATAGAAAAACACTGGATGGCCTGACTCTGCTGCAAGAGAATGAGCTGGCTGTATACTGATGACACCCAATTGCAAATCCTCTGAGAAGCACATTTAGAAGCTTCATATACGTTTTTAGCAATGTGGAGGACAAAATAATATAAATGTCATGGAGCAGAAGTAAAGTATCCAGATTCTACCTTTTGGAATTTGTTTTCCAGGTAGGAGTAGAGCACTGGAAAATTGTGCCCCTATTCCAAACAGCCTTTATTCAAGGGAATACCATTGTCAGTGGTAATGAATGCTGCCAAGAGATCCAACAGAAATCATGGAGTTAAATTACCATTCTCTCTCCCCTGGTACATGTCATTCATCAGAGCATCAGATAATCAGGGCAATCAAGGCAGTTCTAGTTCCAAATCCTGATTGAAATGGCTCAAATAAGTCGGTTTCATTAGTGCTTGGAGTTGGCTGACAAGCACTCACTCCACCATATTGCCTAGTAAAGGGAGACTGGCATCCAGTCAATTGTTGTTACAATTCTGAAGGTCCGTTTTCGGCTACACACCCCAATTCATGCTGGATGCCTTTTGCAGCCCCTCCAGGGCTGCGAAGGAGTTCAGGCAGGGAAGTAGGGAGGAAATGAGGCATAAATCCTCCCGTTAAACTCTCCAGCGGTTCTGGGGAGTCCACATCCCACAGCACCATGCAGTCCTGTGTCTGTCACTTCAGAAGGCAGAACGGGAGTGATCTGAGCTCCTGCAGTGGATGAGCCTCCATTACCAGCATGACTTGTGGAAGGTTCCTCCACAATTTGGATAATTGGCATTAACTTAGAGGTGCCCCAAAGCAAGATATACAAATGGGCTGCAATAAATTAGATGCCAACAGAAATGGGACTTGTGAAGGTATTTGGATGGATTCTTGAATGGTTTTTCTAAGCTCTAAAATCCTTACAACAGCAATGAAGAAAAGGGGGAGGGCAGGGTGCTTTGTGTTTTTCTTATCGGGATGGTTCAATTTTCCTTTGCCCTCCCCTATACAACAACATAATGAAGAGATGTGTGCAGTTTCTATTTTATCTGGTACTTTGAAAAAGGGGGGGGTGCGCTTCAGATTTATGTTTTACAAGGAATTTTACAAGGAATAGTTTTGCTATGCCTAACCCCCCTCCCCAACTGAGGGTGAATGGATGTTATTGATGGCCATCTCCAGACATGGTGCTGGAGGAGGAAAAATGCTATGGTAAAATGAGCACCAACTGGACTGGTATGGACCTGCAAAAAAAGTTGAATTTGAGAAAGACTGAGAATGAAGTGCAGAAGGGAAATTAATGGTGGAGATAGAGCCTGGAAAAATTCACTCTATATTCGGTTTTGCCTGCTTGTTTGCTATTACTGGACTGGAATGCAGCCTTGAAGAGATAACACTGCAGTGACACCTCTAACCAGGGAAAGATGTATAGGTGCTCAAAGAGACAAGGAACTGAACTTGTAAAAACACACCATGTCTGGAAAAAATGAATAAAGGATTGAACATGCATGATGGATATATATTAAGGATTACAGTGGTGCCCCGCAAGACGAATGCCTTGCAAGACGGAAAACCCGCTAGACGAAAGGGTTTTCCGTTTTGAAGGTGCTTCGCAAAACGAATGTCCTATGGGCTTGCTTTGAAAGACGAAAATGTCTTGCGAGTTCCTGCGGGTTTTTTTTCCTTTCCCCCCCTTTTTCCCAAGCCGCTAAGCCGCTTATCAGCTGATCCTAAGCCGCTAAGCCGCTTATCAGCTGATCCGCTAAGCCGCTAAGCCGCTTATCAGCTGATCCGCTAAGCCCGCTAAGCCGCTAATAGCGCTAATCCGCTAAACCGCTAATGGGCTTGCTTCACAAGACGAAAAACCGCAAGACGAAGAGACTCGCGGAATGGATTCTTTTCGTCTTGCGAGGCACCACTGTAAATGGAAGTTGCTGTTTGTAAGGTGATTTTAAAAAGGGCAGCTGGAGAATGGAAAACAACGGCAAGTGAAATGATGTCACCTAGAGACTGAAGTGACAATGGACCCAGCAAATTGGGAAAAATCTTGGGCATATTTTGTAATGAGGCGGGAAACCAGTTTTATTAAGCAATTGTATTAAATTAAATTTGGTTTAGTCTGTAATAATTTGGAAAATTAATTTTAAAAATTGTAAAAATATATATATTCTGAGGGTCCAAGGAAGCTTCTTTCATGAGAGGTCCTACAACTATTTCCTTTGAAGTGACTTGGACTCCCCACTCTGGTAACAGGGCACTTACTATCTCTGAAACTCAGCCAGTCAGTCCCTCTCACTAGACAAAAGAAGTTACGAAGTGCAAGAGCCAAAGTCGCAACTAGTGCGCCAGACTCCCACAGCACTTTATCCACATCCTTACGTGACAAGTGAAACACATTCCCCAAAACCAGGTTAGGCAGTATTTTGGATCCTTCTCTGGAATGACTCATTGAAAAAGTGACATCTAAGGCTGCAATCCTAAAAACGTTTTCTCAGGTGTAAGTCCCACTTAATTCAATGGGGCTTTCTCCCAGGTAAATGGGATTAATATTGCAGCCTTAATCATTAATGGTGCAGAATAGGTTTAATTTTGTTGTCTTTCCATTCAATATTATATCCTCATTTTGAAAGTTTTCTCAAGGCAAGAAAGACTTATCCAGTGTAATATATAAATTCCATTGAATTACAAAAACACTTTGGGATTAGACAATTCTTTTGGCTTTCTATTTTTGCATTGAATTTCCAAGAAGAGCATCCAAAAGAGTTGTGACAGACACTGACAAAAGCCAGGAAGCTGAATTTGACACTTTGTAAGAAAACAAATTGGGCGAATTAATGATAGAATGTTAGCTTCTGCTTTGCATTTTCTGTTCCTCCCCACTGCCCAAATTTGCACTTACTCAGTATTATTGTAATCAAAGAAGAAAGATATTTGAAAATATTTAAGTTCCAAATATAGACTAAAGTAGACTGCTAAAATCAATACAATACTCAGGTATGTCAGTTCTTAAATCAAGCCATGAAAAGCAGACAAGGCACACTTCAGTGACTGCAGACAGCTACAGTGTGCAAAGATGGTTGGATGTCACTGTGAAAAGTCACTGCTACTACAATGACAGACAAAAATATGTAAGAGTGGGGGGAGGTTCAAGTGACTCCAGCCTGCTCAGATAAGAGATTTTTCTTCATATAGTTATTCTATGTGAAGTAAAAGGTATTCAGAGCTTGATTTGCTTTCAGATAGTCTAAAATACCCTCCCCTCACAAAGGAATCAAAATTATAATTAGTTTTTATTCATTAAACTGTTATGGTCCATTTATTATGGTACTTAGTAACATTTCATTAAAAAGTGTCAACAGTCTGCAAATTTATGGCAACAAGAAAAGTTTGTATTTTACAGTATATAGTATCATAGAATGGAGTAGAGCACAACAGTATGGGAACACTCCCATGCAATGGCTATATGTAAGATCAACATACAATGATTTAAGCCACTTGGGCACATCATACATGTTGCAACAAGGTCATTCATGCAGCCTTTTCCTAGCGTATAATAGTTAAGAGAGAATGGGAGGAGAGGGAAGTATGAGAAATTAAGGAAGAATATCAGGGGCATTAGGCATTCCTATTCTGATCAATTGAGCATCATATTGATAAAAGAAAAAATCCAATGTTTGGGGCCACAGACAACACTTAGCCTTTCATTCTATGGAAGATCTGATGCAAGACTCCTCTTTCTACTTGCATCAACATCAGTACAACACGTATGTAAGTACACCATTGATTCAATATGTTTGTCACTTCTTTTCACTCACATGTGGCAGGCTACAGCTCCCACATGCAACTACTTGTGACAGGTGCAAGTACTGGAGTCCATGCTCCAGCACCCCCATTTCCCGTGCAGTAAATAAACCCATTTTTGGATAGACAGTTGGTTGAATTGCCTATCCATAAGTAAATTTATTTGTAAGTGTCCCATCTTGTTTTTTGAACCAGTTCATTTATTTTTCGTTTCCCCCTTAATACTTGAATGGTATCTGAAGAAGCACAAGAAAATGAACCAAAAGCAGTACAAAAACTAGGTGAAAGAATAAGAAACAACATGAAACAAAATATGGGGGTAATGATGACGCAGGTATCTATTCAATAAAGTTCCAAGTATGACTAAGTTCACTTTACTGAAGATGTTGCACTTAAATAAATGAGACTAATGTAAACACAGATCTGATTAGGCTATTAATCTTAAAGACAGTATACACTGGTTTGGAGCAGTATCTTAACAAAACAAAGGAACAACTAATTCCTATTTTGTTTGATGTATATGACTTGCCAGGAATTCTGGTCCACTTAGCTGATCTATAATTACCTATAATTTTTTGTTCTTGCTTTATCCAGCAAGCATTTAACAGTCTCTTTAAATGTAATGCTGTTGCTATTATTCTTATTCTTATTATTAAAATTATTTGTATTCCACCCTATAACCGCAGGTCTCAGGGCAGCTACAACATAAAAACACAATGTAAAAACACAAAGTACATTTATGTATATCATGAATGAATGTAAAACAATCAGGACAATATATTCTTACAAGAATGAATGAACAACAACATGAATGAACAACCAGCTCCGCTTCATGCTGAAAGAATCCTTGGAAATTTGTTGGTTGGGGTGTAAGGCCTCACCACATCCTCCCACCACCTTTAGATTCCAGATTGTAGGGAAATGAACTGCTCATCTACCTGGCTCCCTTTGCTATGAAGGCTACCCCTGTCAACACAAAGACCACACACATCCACAATCTTTGACCCATACCAGTTTGAGAGGTTTGAAGGAGGCAGTGATAATTCCAACCTAATTAGTCTAATAATTCCAACCTAATTTGTAAGAGCAGGAGTATTTATAATCAGTGGAGATCCTCGCCTATTCTGCCTTATCCACGGTTAGGTACGGTGGATATCTGAAGGTGGATATACTATGTCTGTAATATATTTTATATTGCATAATGTTTTTCCTATTGAAAATGAGCTTCAGTGAAAAACACTACTTACTTGTGTCCTAAATGCCATTCATGGGGTCGGATGGGGGCATTAAAACTTCCCTTGTAAACATTACAAATCATACTTCAAAATAAAATGTTTACCATCACTGTGTAATATTTATTGTTCCTACTCTACTTAGTCTTTGTAAATGGCAAATGATATTCCAAAGAACTTTATAATGTTTTCATAATTTGAAAACAGTAGCAACACATTCCTGGCTTCTTGTTATATCAAAATGTAGATGGTAATGTAATACTGTACCGTATTTCATTTTCTAGCTCAAATACTTGGTTGACAAGGAATTGTTCAGTACTGGATTCTCTTTAGTTTTAAGATATAATTTTTAGGATGCAATTCACAAAAGATACACTAGTGAAATGAACCATGAACATATATTATTCACCATCACATATAGGAATTTATTTATCCTGTCACCAAATGCCACTGACATTGGTTTTGGAAACTTTAATCTGACAAAATCTTTTAACTACATTCTTCAGGATTACAGAGGAATATTTCAGCTCTTCTTCATGGGATTTACATTTTTAAAAATTTACACTTCACTGTGTCGATTACTCAACAGCAAAGCTGTATCTTCCTGTGTTTCAGCACTAATTCACAATGGAATTGGCTACTTGGGAACTAATTAGAGAAATTCTTAAATGCTCTAAACATTTTCACTAGTTAGTAATGTAATACTCATGATACCAGTCTAGGCTCATATTACTCATTAACAATTGTAACTGCCTTCACTTTACAAATGAGACAGACAAAATAGGAGCTATTTAACATGCAAAAAATTTAATAATATCATTAAAAGTTGAGTGTTTTGAATGTCAAGTCAATATATAAACCCAGTGTAGGAACACTGACTGACCTGAAAGTTTAAATGGAGCTTGGTTCTACTCTATAAATATTTCAGAGGGCCCAGAGCTTTGGATTTTGTCAAGTGTGGAGTGGTTCAAAATCAGAATTCTGGAATAAGGCAGAGGGCCCTTTCTTGTTGTTAAGTTCTTATTTAATCTAAGGCAAGGTTGCTCACTTTGTAGAACCAGGACAAAAAAGGTGTTTATTGATACACACACATAACTCTACTCAGAAAAGAAATATAATGGATCTTGAAGTTAAAAATGGTAGCCCCTCAGGGTCTCAAGGAGGAGATGTTTTTATTTTTTTAAGTGATATACTAATTGAGTGAAAGCTCAATTATTCCACATAATGACCTCTATTATATAGAATATAATATAAAATTCTGTATTATATAGAATTTATATACATTCCCTGAAGGGGTTGTCTGGTTGGGAGTTTATAGGTGATCCCTTTCTTCTTTTCCCCTTGGTAATTAAGTTAAGACACCTGTGTTTGACAGAAAGCATTTAAATGTACAAGTTGAGTTGGATACCCATGCTCCAACCAGCAGCTTCATCACACACACCACGTGAACTAGTAGGCTTAGAGACATCACAGTATAGTTTCTTAGTAATGCACAAAAACAAAAACAATTTTGGAACATCTCACAAAAACGATAAGTATTTGTATTTTTCAAAAAAAAAGAAACATTTGCTATTATGAAATCTAAAAACCATGGAGAAAACCCAGGAAAGACAAGCTGTTTCTTAAAAGATGAGTCTAGCTATGAAATTTTGTAACGTGGAGGACTCAACATCATCAACAAATGCTCACTAACACAGATGTCATTGAATAATGTAGGAAAGTTTTATCACTTGGTAAAGCCCAACCTTTACTATTCTAGGGCTGCCATATGTCCGGATTTTCCCGGACATCACCGGGATCGATGGCAGAATTGACATGGGGGGGGGGGATTTCCAGCGCTTTGTCCTGGACTTTAGGCAAGTCAATCAAAAAATCGCAGGGTGGTTTTTTTTGGCATTTTTGTAAAAATAAATAAATAAATAAAGCTCAATAATTTTGGGGGCTTTACTTTTTGAAATATGGCAACCCTATACTACTCATTAGAATGTGGGGCAATAAATAAATACAGTAAATGAATAATCACACCAAATGTGTATTAATGCAGATGACCTAGCAACTACAGAAAGCTTATCACATTTTAAAATTTTATCAAAAAATAATAATATTTATCTAGCTTTTCAGACAAAAAGGGTTCCCAGATCACTACCAACAAGACAGTCTTTCCCTTCAGGCTTACAGTAATAAAGGGCATGACGTAAAAGAAAAATGGATTGGGACAGAGAAGAAATAAGCAAAGATAAGTTTTAAATTACAAGTCGCTTGAATGACCAGGTAGAATGGAAAAGTTCAAAGAGAGGCCAAATGTTGCTGGTCTCTCAGTTGCACTGATGGAGTAGGCCAGCATCAATTCTCAATACTGAGGATGTTGGTCATCTGTATTTATCCTCTCTCTTCCACTGTCAGTTCTCAACTATTACTGGTTATGTAATAAAAAGAAAATACAAGACTGAAAATCACTCTATGCATCAGCTATAGCTAGATATACATAACACAGGTATAAGAACTCCTGGGTAGTCTTCACTATGGGGCGGGGGGGGGGGAGAGAACAATTTCATGTAAGTATGGGTCATTCATTCCAAGATCTTACATCAACATTGAAGTGAGTGCAAAATCCTATTATATGTACAGAGGTCATTGTGTAGACAGAAAATCTTTTACACCTAAAGAACTGCTGCATACCAAATACAGAAGTGCATGAAAAATGGAAATACTACACAGCTGAAACTGTGAAATTGATGGGAGTCTGAAGTGTGTGTGCCAGGCCATGGGAAGTTGAATAAACCTTGTAGGGAGACACTAGATGCCAGCAGTGAACTGAAAGCAACTGAAGGGAAAGGAAGGCATTTCTTCCAAGGAAAGACTTGAAAAGCTACAAACTTAAAACTTAAAATACCCCTGATAGATGATGTCAGGGCTGCCTCAGGTCTCAGCTCACAAAAGACCAACGCCAGGTTCTTCTTATATACAAGGATGTTTATTGCAGTTCATTATTGCTTTCACAACCGAGGCGCGCAGCCCCGCGTCTCTTAGCCTAGACGTTTTAAGTCCCCTCTGAATCGGTCCCGCCCCTACACCAGCTTAAGAGGCTTGTGCTAGTCCACCTCTTCCTGTCTTTCCTTTTCCGCAGGGTCTTTCTGCCCCCCTGGGTCCCTTCTCTCCTGCTCTCTCCTGAAGCGGATTCCTCAGATGCCTGTTCCCCCCTCCTTCGTGCTTTGGGGCCAGGCTCCTCCTCCGGGCTCTCTCCATTTCCGCGCGCCTCCACATTTGAACTTGGCGCGCGTTCGCTACCCCTGACCTTCCTCTTGACACTTACACTACTCCCTGTACTACTCTCCGCCTCTTCCGGCAGGACGTTCTGCCCCGATCTCCTTCCCCTGTCTCCTTCCTGCTCTGCTCCGTGTGTCACACTGGGAACTCCACTCTCTTCACTTCGTTCCTGCTGGGAAGCCGGCCCCGATCTCCCACTCCCACTCGGGGTTTCCCTGCTGCTTCCCTGCCCCTGGCATGTCCCCCCTGTGAACCCCCTTGGCCTGACTAGGGGCGCCCCCTTCTGGGAATCCTCCGATTCACTTGAGAGACTCATGGAAGACCTCAAGTCATTGTCCTCATCTTCCTCACAGTCCTGGGATTCTTCCCCATCGCTCTCCGTCTCCCCCCTCACCTGTGCCTCTGTCCCTGAACCCCTGACAGATGACTTCTAGATTCATCTTAAAGGCACCAAATAAAATAATTTCTAGTTTTCCAACACAAGTCAAACAGTCTTCACACAGAGGAAATTATTATTTATATTCAAACAAATATACACTGTTGAAACATATTTAGTAGTATGGAAAAATGTCTAATTTAAGCACTACATATTGCTGCTTAGTGAACATTCAAACCACAGCTACAGACAGTTTTACTTGCAGCAATTGCATGTTGATTGCCCTTTTAAAAGACAAAGTCCAGCAACTGGAGGAACGTGTAGCTACGCTCCAAAGAATTAGAGAGCTGGAGCTCTTCTTGGAAGCAACAGAGCACACCGTCCCCACCAAGGAGGAGACAGGGGACTCCCCTGAGAAGGAGGATAGTTCACCAACACAGGAGCCAGATATATGGAGAAACGTGACTCAAAGAAGTAGGAGGCCCAGGGTTCACTCTGATTGTTTAGAAATACACAATCGCTTTGAGGATCTCTCCCTCATTACAGTCGATCAGGTATATGAAGACGAGCAGCAAAGTCAGTCCTCAGGGAATGTGCAGGCGACCTTGGAACGGACAGCTCACGGAAGAACCCCGACCAAACCCAAGAGGAGGCGTGTAGTGGTGATAGGGGATTCCCTACTGAGGTGAACAGAAGCAGTGATCTGTGGGCCTGACAAGATGTCTCGGGAAGTGTGCTGTCTCCCCGGGGCTAAGATCCAAGATGTAACTGAACGACTGCAAGGAATCATAAAACCCACTGACAAATACCCCTTCCTCTTGGTTCATGTGGGAACCAATGACACTGCAAGCAATAGCCTCCAGAAGATCAAAAGAGACTACGAGGCTCTCGGCAGGAAATTGAAGCAACTAAATGCACAAATTGTCATCTCGTCTGTCCTCCCAGTTGAACGACGTGGCCCAGGGAGAGAGGGGAAAATAGTGGAAGTGAACAGCTGGCTTCGCAAATGGTGTAAACAGGAACGGTTTGGATTCTTAGATCACGGACTGCAGTTTCTTGAAGATGGACTTCTGGCAAGCGATGGGCTGCACCTCACAACGGTTGGGAGAAATGTTTTTGCCAAAAATCTCAGAAACCTCATCAGGAGGGCTTTAAACTGACTAATGTGGGGGAGGGAGTCAGTGCTCCTGAAGGTAGGAGTCTATCAATTAATGAAGATGATCATCCAAATGTCATAGACCAAATGGAGCAAACAGCACGCGGACCTAGTGGTGGGAGGAAAAAATCCTTAAATAAGAGACACGGGGGAATGATTAATGGACTTCAATGTCTGTACACTAATGCGCAAAGCATGGGAAATAAACAAGATGAGCTTGAGCTCTTGGTACAACAAACTAAATATGACATAATAGGCATCACTGAAACCTGGTGGGATAAGTCCCACGATTGGAATGTAATAATGGGGGGATACAATCTATTTCAGAGAAACAGACCAGACAAGAAAGGAGGAGGAGTGGCGTTATATGTCAGGGATGTGTATACCTGTGAAGAGATCCAAGATTTAGAACCTCAAAGCCAAAGTGAGAGCATTTGGGTCAAAATTAAGGGAGAGAAGAATAACAGAGACCTCATTGTGGGAGTTTACTATAGATCCCCAAGCCAAACGGAGGACATAGATGATGCCTTCCTGGAACAGATGGCCAAGCATGCAAAAGGAAGGGAGATAGTAGTAATGGGGGACTTCAATTACCCGGATATTTGTTGGACGTCAAACTCAGCCAAGAGCATAAGGTCAAACAGATTCCTCACTGGCCTTGCAGACAACTTCATTGTCCAGAAAGTGGGAGAAGCAACAAGAGAAACAGCCGTTTTAGATCTGGTCCTAACCAATGTTGATGACTTGGTTAGTGGGGTAGATGTGGAAGGATCATTAGGCGCGAGTGATCATGCTCTTCTGAAGTTTACTATACAGCGGAAAGGAGCAGCCAAGCATACTAGGACTCAATTTCTTGACTTTAAGAAAGCCGACTTCATAAAACTTAGGGAAGTGCTGGGTGAGATCCCATGGACAGCAATACTAAAAGGAAAAGGAGTTCATGATGGCTGGGAGTTTGTTAAGAGGGAGATAGTAAAAGCACAACGTCAGGCAATACCAATGAGACGGAAACATGGAAGGTGCCTAAAGAAGCCAGGGTGGCTATCTAAAGAACTTTTAACTGAATTAAGATTAAAAAAGGATGTGTACAAAAAATGGAAAAGGGGGGAAACCACCAAAGAGGAATTCAAACAAATAGCCAGCACGTGTAGACACAAAGTCAGAAAAGCTAAAGCACAGAATGAACTCAGGCTTGCTAGAGAGGTTAAAAGCAACAAAAAAGGCTTTTATGGGTATGTTCGTAGCAAAAGGAAGAACAAAGAAACAGTGGGGTCACTCAGAGGAGAAGATGGTGAAATGCAAACAGGGGACACAGAAAGGGCTGAACTCCTCAATGCCTTCTTTGCCTCAGTCTTCTCCGATAAAGAAAACAATGCCCGACCTGAAGAATTTGGAGCAAATGATTCAGCAAAGGAAACACAGCCCAGAATAACTAAGGAGATAGTACATGAATATTTGGCTAGTTTAGATGTATTCAAGTCTCCAGGGCCAGATGAACTGCATCCAAGAGTATTAAAAGAACTGGCAGATGTGATCTCAGAACCACTGGCAGTCATCTTTGAGAATTCCTGGAGAACAGGCGAAGTCCCGGCAGACTGGAGGAGGGCAAATGTTGTCCCTATTTTCAAAAAGGGGAAAAGAGAGGACCCAAATAATTACCGCCCAGTCAGTCTGACATCAATAGCAGGGAAGATTCTGGAGCAGATCATTAAGCAAACAGTCTGTGAGCACCTAGAAAGGAATGCTGTGATCACCAATAGTCAGCATGGATTTCTGAAAAATAAGTCATGTCAGACTAACCTGATCTCGTTTTTTGACAGAATTACAAGCCTGGTAGATGAAGGGAACGCAGTGGATGTAGCCTACCTTGATTTCAGCAAGGCATTTGACAAGGTGCCCCATGATATTCTTGTAAAGAAGCTGGTAAAATGCGGTCTTGACTATGCTACCACTCAGTGGATTTGTAACTGGCTGACTGACCGAACCCAAAGGGTACTCATCAATGGTTCCTCTTCATCCTGGAGAAGAGTGACTAGTGGGGTGCCACAGGGTTCTGTCTTGGGCCCGGTCTTATTCAACATCTTTATCAACGACTTGGATGATGGACTCAAGGGCATCCTGATCAAATTTGCAGATGACACCAAACTGGGAGGGGTGGCTAACACCCCAGAGGACAGGATCACACTTCAAAACGACCTTGACAGATTAGAGAACTGGGCAAAAACAAACAAGATGAATTTTAACAGGGAGAAATGTAAAGTATTACACTTGGGCAAAAAAATGAGAGGCACAAATACAAGATGGGGGACACCTGGCTTGAGAGCAGTACATGTGAAAAGGATCTAGGAGTCTTGGTTGACCACAAACTTGACATGAGCCAACAGTGTGACGCGGCAGCTAAAAAAGCCAATGCAATTCTGGGATGCATCAATAGGAGTATAGCATCTAGATCAAGGGAAGTAATAGTGCCACTGTATTCTGCTCTGGTCAGACCACACCTGGAGTACTGTGTCCAGTTCTGGGCACCACAATTCAAGAAGGACACTGACAAACTGGAACGTGTCCAGAGGAGGGCAACCAAAATGGTCAAAGGCCTGGAAATGATGCCTTATGAGGAACGGCTAAGGGAGCTGGGCATGTTTAGCCTGGAGAAGAGGAGGTTAAGGGGTGATATGATAGCCATGTTCAAATATATAAAAGGATGTCACATAGAGGAGGGAGAAAGGTTGTTTTCTGCTGCTCCAGAGAAGCGGACACGGAGCAATGGATCCAAACTACAAGAAAGAAGATTCCACCTAAACATTAGGAAGAACTTCCTGACAGTAAGAGCTGTTCGACAGTGGAATTTGCTGCCAAGGAGTGTGGTGGAGTCTCCTACTTTGGAGGTCTTTAAGCAGAGGCTTGACAACCATATGTCAGGAGTGCTCTGATGGTGTTTCCTGCTTGGCAGGGGGTTGGACTCGAGGGCCCTTGTGGTCTCTTCCAACTCTATGATTCTATGATTCTATGATTCTATGAAATCTGAGCTCAATAAAAGCTATGGACATGCACTGGAATGCAGAACCCTTTTGAAATAGCTTGATACGCACAAGGTAAATTAGTACAAGCCTACAAATTGAGTATAGATCTTGTTTTGGCATATGCTTGCACTGAACACTGCAGCTTTAATAGTCTTTTCTCTTTTACAGAATTAACACCTGGAAAATATTTCCCTAGCAGCAATGGTAGTTGTGTCTCTAGGGGCTTTCTAAACTATGTCTCTAGCTGAATGTGTACTGGCTCCAAAGCAGTTAGCATCTTCACAATTGCCTCTGGGAGTGCCTTAGGGTCAAGGCTGCTGGTGGACCTTGTGGGCTGACTTATTTTCCCAAACAGTTTTTCTTTGACTTGTGCTTCATTGTGAGCACTTTGTTTCTCTGTGCTTCTGTATAAAATATAGATGAGTCTTCTTCAGGGATTTTTAATAGTAAAAAGGAGTATAAAGACTATCTGCCTCAATATTCTTTGCCAGGATGGAAGAAGGAATTATGCAAGGAAAACAAGTCATTTTTAAATATTATCCACATTTCAATGTGATTGTTATGTTATTTTTATTAAAACTAAGTACTTTATCAGAAGTAAGATGCACATTTTATATGAACAAAATAAAAACAGTTGATCTGTCACTGAGACATCTTATATATATATTTTAAAAAACAAAAACTTGCATATTTTCAGTTGCAATGTAACAGCTGGTACAAAATATACCCTGCACTAGAAGTGAATATGTTAAAGATGGAAAATGCAGATGCAAAAATGTAGCCACCTAGTTTATAAAACTGTAATTATTATTAATCATTCTGTATACTTGTGATTCTCTACTTTTTTACTTTGAGACCAAATGTGAGCATGTTTTATTTGTTTGGAATCCATTACATGATTTATCTGCAAACCAACCTAAACCTATTTGCTACTCTGTACTCACAATAGCCTAGTAACACTTTGACAGAAAATCATATGCAGTTGATGACACTACCAGCATTTTTCATATTACCCAGACAAAGTATGTCACCTGTGTAACATGCCAGAGCAGATTGCAGGAGCTTATAGGATGCATACAGGGAGAGGAGGGTGGAAAGTTTTGTTGTGCAAACAGAAATTCTTGCACTGATAGAGTGTGTTAGTTGAATACCGACCAAACTTTCTGCTTGTCCCTAGTTAGCCTCTTTCTTGTCAATCAGAGTTGGATGCCTTGTCTTTTGCTGCTCTAGTTCCAGAAGTGGTAAAAAGTTCTTACACTTTAAAGGTATCAACAATGCTTCAACTTTATTCCAAGCATGAATCATTATTTGCTATGTTTTTAAACACAAAACAATTCTAGACCAGGCTATAACTTTTCAGGTTATATTAAACTATTACTAAGAGTACACTCATTGAAATTAATGGACCTAAGTTACTCGTGATAATTAATTTCAATGGGTTTACTCTTAGTAAAAGTAAGTTGAATACAGGGGCATAGGAAGTGGGGTACAGGGGGTCCGCTTCGCCCTGGGTACCACCGTGACGGGGTGTGTGTGAAAAAATGGCAGGCGGCACTCGACACCGCAGGGCCTGCACCATGCGTCTTGGAGCCCGTAGGCTCCGCACTGTCCACCCGCTGCCTCCCCCCCCCCCAGCTGTAGGGCAGCTGAGGCCCCGCTGCATGCCCTGTTCCTATGGGTGCTGTGCGCAGCATCTCGTCCCTATGAGTCTCATCCCTATGGGCGCTGTGCGCCCCATGGCATGCAGCACTCATAGGGATGGCACGCAGCACCCACAGGAACAGCACATGATGGCACAGCACAGAGCATGCGGCACCCCATTCTGTCCCTATGGGCACCGTACACCCTGCCCCTATGAGCACCATGCCCTACCCCTATTGGCTGTTCGCCCCGCCCCTATGGGTGGTTCGCCCCACCCTGGGCACTCCGCCCCCGGTGCCCGAGAGGCTTTCTCTGCCACTGGTTGAATACAGTCCTTCATTTCTTGATAATGAGTTTCTATGAAATCAGTTTGCAAGTGCTAGCTTTAGCAGCATATATACTAAAATCAGTTTGCAAAACAGTGACGGAAAGTTGCTTATATATACCTCTGCATGTTTGCACTTGTGTAAGCAAACATCTGAATCAACTTTTAAAATAATTTATAGTAAATAATACTTACTGACTATCTCTAAAGGTCTTAGAGTCTTCCTGCTTTCTAAAAGCATGTTATTTTCACCAGTAAAGCTCATGAGGTAGCAGTCAGTCTAATGCCCAAGATTCCTCAGCAAATCAGTAGAAACGGTGAATTTTGGGGGTGAGTAGCTTCAGGGGCCCCACAGGCAATCATACAGCTAGTGTAAAACAATGTATGAAATCTACCATGAATTTTGTTTTCTTAACAGTAAGTCTGGTGGAAGAGCTATATATCTGTGCAATGGCTGATAGGGACCTGGGTCTTAGCATTATCACTACTTCAGAATTTTATAGGCAGAAATAAATACTTTTCAGTAGTACATACATGTTGCTATACATATTATTTTTCTTTAAGGTAAGACAAAAAATAATAATTTAAGCAATCCAGAGTATAGAGTTAAGGTAACAATAATATAAAGTAAATTGATCATTTAAAAGAATAGTACAGCCATATAATTATTAATCACACTTCATCCTTGGAACTAACATTTATTTTAAAAGAAGAAGAAGAGTTTGGATTTGATATCCCGCCTTTCACTCCCCTTCAGGAGTGTCAAAGCGACTAACATTCTCCTTTCCCTTCCTCCCCCACAACAAACACTCTGTGAGGTGAGTGGGGCTGAGAGACTTCACAGAAGTGTGACTGGCCCAAGGTCACCCAGCAGCTGCATGTGGAGGAGCGGAGACACGAACCCGGTTCCCCAGATTACGAGACTACCGCTCTTAACCACTACACCACACTGACTTAAGACATCTATATTGTGTTACACTTGTGATAGATAAGCTACTGAGATAGCATGGAATTTTCATAAACATTCTAAATGAACAAAACACAAAGCTGTCAGTATTTTTTTGCAGTCTCACTTCTTTGATGAAAGGAACACAAACATTCCCTAATAATATAAAGTAGTTTTGCAGAGCAGTTGAGGACTAGAAAAAGAGGCCAGATGGTTAGAAAAAAGAGAAAAAAGAGAAGCAGTGGGTCTAGAACAGGGACATCCAGCTCCCAAGAGATTGCGGTCTACTCACAAAATAATAAACTGGCAGTGATCTATCCCTTTGCGGCGGGGCTCAGGTCACAGGTCAAAAATGGAGGATGGGGTGAGGGACTTACCAGCTACCAGAAGTACCATTGCATTTGCCCAGGAGGCCCACATCTCCCAACTACACAACATGTTCCTTTATGCCTCTACTTCTCTACTAAAAATGGCCAGTAAGTCTTTAACAGGAAGGGGTTTTGGGGAGAATCATTGGCTTGGCTTGAAATATAACCAGAACTATTCTCAAGTTGGGAAAACCATGGCTTTAACTATATGGACCTTTGTTGGCAAGGTGATGTCACTGCTTTTTAAGATGCTGTCTAGGTTTGCCATCGCCTTTCTCCCAAGGAGCAGGCGTCTTTTAATTTCGTGACTGCTGTCACCATCTGCAGTGATCATGGAGCCCAAGAAAGTAAAATCTCTCACTGCCTCCATTTCTTCCCCTTCTATTTGCCAGGAGGTGATGGGCCCAGTGGCCATGATCTTCGTTTTTTTGATGTTGAGCTTCAGACCATATTTTGCACTCTCCTCTTTCACCCTCATTAAAGGGTTCTTTAATTTCTCCTCACTTTCTGCCATCAAGGTTGTGTCATCTGCATATCTGAGGTTGTTGATATTTCTTCCGGCAATCTTAATTCCGGTTTGGGATTCATCCAGCCCAGCCTTTCGCATGATGAATTCTGCATATAAGTTAAATAAGCAGGGAGACAATATACAGCCTTGCCGTACGCCTTTCCCAATTTTGAACCAATCAGTTGTTCCATATCCAGTTCTAACTGTAGCTTCTTGTCCCACATAGAGATTTCTCAGGAGACAGATGAGGTGATCAGGCACTCCCATTTCTTTAAGAACTTGCCATAGTTTGCTGTGGTCAACACAGTCAAAGGCTTTTGCATAGTCAATGAAGCAGAAGTAGATGTTTTTCTGGAACTCTCTAGCTTTCTCCATAATCCAGCACATGTTTGCAATTTGGTCTCTGGTTCCTCTGCCCCTTCGAAATCCAGCTTGCACTTCTGGGAGTTCTCGGTCCATATACTGCTTGAGCCTTCCTTGTAGAATTTTAAGAATAACCTTGCTAGCGTGTGAAATGAGTGCAATTGTGCAGTAGTTGGAGCATTCTTTGGCACTGGCCTTCTTTGGGATTGGGATGTAGACTGATCTTCTCCAATCCTCTGGCCACTGCCGAGTTTTCCAAACTTGCTGGCATATTGAGTGTAGCACCTTAACAGCATCAGCTTTTAAAATTTTAAGTAGTTCAGCTGGAATACCATCACTTCCACTGGCCTTGTTATTTGCAGTGCTTTCTAAGGCCCATTTGACTTCACTCTCCAGGATGTCTGGCTCAAGGTCAGCAACCACACTACCTGGGGTGTACGAGCCATCCATATCTTTCTGGTATAATTCCTCTGTGTATTCTTGCCACCTCTTCTTGATATCTTCTGCTTCTGTTAGGTCCTTACCACGTTTGTCCTTTATTATGGTAATCTTTGTACGAAATGTCCCTTTCATATCTCCAATTTTCTTGAACAGATCTCTGGTTCTTCCCATTCTGTTGTTTTCCTCTATTTCTTTGCATTGCTCGTTTAAGAAGGCCTTCTTGTCTCTCCTTGCTATTTTTTGGAAATCTGCATTCAATTTCCTGTATCTTTCACTATCTCCCTCGCATTTTGCTTGCCTTCTCTCCTCCGCTATTTGTAAGGCCTCGTTGGACAGCCACTTTGCTTTCTTGCATTTCTTTTTCATTGGGATAGTTTTCGTTGCTGCCTCCTGTATAATGTTGCGAGCCTCCATCCATAGTTCTTCAGGCACTCTGTCCACCAAATCTAAATCCTTAAACCTGTTCCTCACTTCCACTGTGTATTCATAAGGGATTTGACTTAGATTGTATCTTACCAGCCCAGTGGTTTTTCCTACTTTCTTCAGTTTAAGCTTGAATTTTGCTATAAGAAGCTGATGATCTGAGCCACAGTCCGCTCCAGGTCTTGTTTTTGCTGACTGTATAGAGCTTCTCCATCTTTGGCTGCAGAGAATATAATCAATCTGATTTCGATGCTGCGATAACTGCATAATTATCTATTATTTTTTAGGTGCTGAAATTTACTGGATGTGATTCAGAAATAAAAATCAAGCATTGCCCTGAATACAGGCTTGTATTCTAAAATATTGGTGCTGGTGATGGCAAATATATAAGAGTGTTAAAGAAAAACAGCTGTGAAACAGAAAATCAATAATGTGTTTTCTGTCAAAAATACTAACATACAAATTCCCAATAACTCCTGGGGTCATTGGGGACTTTAAATTGGCTGAATGAATAAAAACAAAATCAAATTAGACTTAAAAGACAACCCAACATCTTTGACCTATGTGAAGGGGAAACTAAATGGATAATTGCTTTTATTTTGTTGAAATCCTCAAAGTTAAGTAATGAATCCCCTTTGGTACTGATCAGACAAAAAAATAACCTGTTAGAGGTTTGCAGCAAGACCCCAATCTTTTCCTATTTAAGCTTGCTACAAAGTAAAGAAGAAAATGCTTTGCCACACTTGGACAAAACTTGGAGTAAAAGTGTGTTTGCAGCAATTCTATAGTCTGCTAAACTAACAGTTACTCACTGAGGAAACTTTAATCTTTGAGGATATTACCTCAGCATTGCATTACGTGCACAGAGTGAAGAGAAACATTTATCTGCTTGAGAACCTCTGGGGGCTACACCCTTTACAGGTAAAGAGGGAAGATGTGGCATTTAAAATTAGAAGAATATAGTCGATGGCATATGGTCAAGTATTTTAAGTGTGTTTATGTGCTTGAAAAACAAGATACTATCTTTCAGAGCAGTCTGCCTGAAAACTAAGCCTTTATTTATTTATTTTTGCTGCTGCTACAGTGAAAACTGTTCACAGCAGCAATTTATATATTATTACACACTTATAAAAGAACATTCATGCTCTAAGGACCTTAGTTTTAATAGACAAAATATAATACAATGAATAAGTAAATAAACAAGACAAACAGCCCAGATAGGATGCAACAAGAGGCAACATTAAGGCGAAGCATAAACAAGTTTCTGTTTCTTGCTAGTACTGATATTGAAACAAACATGACAAAAACTATTGTAGAAATTTACTCATTCATTTATAACACAAGAGCTCTTTGTGAAACTTTGTAACCCAGCTAGCATAACCCACATTGCTATAAAGACTACCAACACTGCAATCTGAAAGGTAACTGAGGTATTGTAATCATGATAGCACAGTCTTCTGGAGTAGTCCTAAAAAAGCAGCCTCAGATTATTGTTATAAAAGTGGTACTTGCCAAAGTGAAGACAATACAACTTCAAGAAGCAGGATAAACTGCTGAAAGCAGCATTAATAGCTGAAAACAGAAAGCTCTGTTGGGATAACTGACAACAGGCAGTGTATCCCCTGTATAAATTAAGCTGTATCATAAGTGATCCTGGCTGGCAGGTATGGGCAGGGGGAAAAGGGGGGGGGATTTGATAATGTATGAAATTAATTGACTGACTGATTGATTGATTGATTGATTGATTGATTGATTGTACCATTCTTCATATCAAGATCACAAGGTGGTTCACACATAAAAATACAAAATGAGAACACAAAACACATAACCAAAAAGACCTCACAAACAAAACAATAACCCCACTGTAGAAATGAAAAAAAGAAGACTTCCCTTTACCCCACTCCCACAAACACATTTTAAAAGCCAAAGATTGTTTAATCAGCCAAAGACCTGGTTATAGAGAAACATCTTATGAAATAATGCATGGTAGTATAATACTAGAACCACCTAAATAAACAGAATATTGGAAGATTCAAGATAAGCAAAAGAAAGTACTTCTTCACACAGTGCATAGCTAAACTATGGAATTTGCTTACACAAGATTTGATGGCCACCACCTTGTATGGCTTTAAACCAGCATTAGACTAATTCATGCCAGACACGGCTAGTAGACATTAGGTTTTGTTCTACCTCCACTGTTAAAGGTACAATGCCTCTGTATACCAGTTGTGGGAAATCACAAATGCAGTGAGTGCTTTTCCACTCAGACTTCTGGCTGGCCACTGAAAATAAGATACTAAATGATATTTGGTCTGACTTCACTTCATCAAATCTGGCCCTCTTTGGAAAAAGTTTGGACACCACTGGTCTGATCCGACAAGGCTTTTCTTAAGTAAGATACTTACTTTTAATATGTACATAAATTATTGCCATAAGATTGGGTGGAGGGCCCATTCCACACACAATGTATTGGGCCCAGAAAAATCCTGTTGGCACCCCATAGATCAGCAGGGGTAGGCAACCTATGGCCCGTGGGCCGGATGCGGCCCAATCCCTTTCTCAATCCGGCCCGTGGATGGTCTGGGAATCAGCGTGGTTTTTACATGAGTAGAATGTGTCCTTGTATTTAAAATGCATCTCTGGGTTGTTTGTGGGGTCTGCCTGCCGTTTTTACACAAGTAGAATGTGTGCTTTTATTTAAAATGCACCTCTAGATTATTTGTGGGGCATAGGAATTCGTTTCTTATTATTTTTCAAAATACAGTCTGGCCCACCACATGTTCTGAGGGGCAGTGGACCAGCCCATGGCTGGAAAAGGTTGCTGACCCCTGGTTCAGAGTAAGCCCTGATATCAAGAGCTAATGCTTTTCTCCCCGAAAGTCAGCCTAAATTTGTAACTATATGTTTACTTTGGCATATGCAAATTTGTGGGCCTATATTCTGAGTCTTTAGAATACCTAACAACATCCCTACAATAGTAGGCCTAACTGTGTTTAATAGGACTTATTCCCATTTAAGTGAGCACAGGACTGCAGTCTTAACAGTATCCTGTGATCACTGCTCTTCTGACATAATCTGGATGTTTGTTTCTCAGAGAACTGATACATTGAACTGGGGTAATTTATATTCTTGTGTTTTGCAAATTAATTATCAACTGTTAAGAGTATTGCATGAGTGCAGCTCCATGAAGGAAATGGTACTGGAACTGAATGTACACTAGGACAAGGCTCTAAATATTACCTTTTTCAAACAGAATATATATTAAGTACCTTTTTATATCTACTTATACCCAGGAATGATTATTTTTCTTATAGAAAACTAAAGACTGAACTAATCACAAAATATTTTAAAGTATTTCCTCTATTTATGTCAAAACTGTTCCATATCCCATATGCTGTATCTATAGACCAACAACAAGAACAAAAAAAAAAAAAAAAACATGTCAAGTGCAACATCATCACTAAGTAGTAGCCAGCTCTTATTTTAAGTGTTCTTAAATGGTAGCTAATTTAAGTGTATTGTATTTGACTGATAATGGAGCCACAGATATTGCTTGTCTCTGAAAGTATCTATTGATATGTAAAGCAAAGACATTAGCCATGTAATTAGCCTACAGCATAACGATCATCCTTCACTCAATCATTTCAGTTCCAACTGCCCAAACAATGGTAACATTTCACAATGTTTTCACTTGAAATAACTGGTGCTGTAATCATAGTGTGAGTTTCTTATAAAAAGCTCCCACAGATAGTGTACATCATGCTGGGAAAATGAGTTTAAGTAGAAGAAACCGATTAAAACTCTAGCAATCTCCCAAGGATAATTTGTTAAAGAAGCTTTGTTACTTTGCCTTTTCTATAAAAAATATCTCCTTTATTAAAATCTCCAATACCATAGAAGTATTTAGGGTGCTATAAGACTAATTAATATTCATCTATTTATAGTCTGCACAGTTTATATTAAGAAATTAAAGCTACAATATTCTTCTGCAGAAGTCTCAAGAAAATAATAATCTCCCAATAGTTTTCAGTTTCATTAGTTATTAGGCTTTTAAGAAAAAGGGAGTGCTCTCCAAAGAGGAAGCTTTTAAAACAAAACATTTTATCACATTTTCAAGGCATAATTTTTATGGCATTTTCATAAGAACATAAAAAAGCCAAGCTGTGCTAGGCCAAAGGCCCACCTAGTCCAAAAACCTGCTTTCCTAGTGGCCAATCCTCCTCCTCCTTTGGCGATCACTCATTGCCAAGTAAGATCGTCTTCTAGGAACACAGTCTTAACAGTGAGTCCATAAGTGACTGTGGAGGCCAATTCTGGATCCACACATTCTTCCACACTGGGGACATAGGTTTCCGGGCAGGAGTTAATCATGGTGAGGGTTTGCCAACCTTGCCTTCCTCTTAGCACATTTCTCCCTTTCATCCTGAGTCTGTGTGTCTTCAAAGTCCATGACACCTTTGGTAAACGTTCTCCAACTGGAGCACTCACAGGCCAGTGTCTCCCAATTGTCAGTGTTTATACTACTTTTTTTTTTAGATTTGTCTTGAGAGTCTTTAAACCTCTTTTGTTGACCACCAGCATTACGCTTTCCATTTTTAAGTTTGGAATAGAGTAGTTGCTTTGGAAGACAATAATCAGGCATCCGAACAACATGACCAGTCCGATAAAGTTGATGTTGAAGAATCATTGCTTCGACACTGGTGATCTTTGCTTCTTCCAGTACACTGGCATTTGTTCACACGTCTTCCCAAAAGATACTTAAAAATTTTCGGAGACACCATTGATGTAATTTTTCAAGACGTTGGAGATGGTGCTTGTAAGGGGTCCATGTTTCACAAGTGTACAGTAAGGTGGTAGTAGTTGCCAATCAGACGCCTATAGGAAGCACACAAGCAGAAGCTAAGTGCAACTGCACTCTCCCCACTTATGATTCCCAGCACACAGTCATTATAACAAATAGCCAATGGAAGCCTTCCCCTCCATATGTGATTCATAGAAGCACATATTAATTCACGTTAGAAGTCATAGTATATGGTGAAAATAGGATGGCTATATGGTGAAAGTAGGCTAATTGGGAACAGACTGGGGAGGTACACACTACAAAGCTATATACATAAATGAGGGTCAAAGTAAATTTAAACTTGGGAAACTATCTTAACTGAACCTGCAGCCTTAAACACACTTAATTGGGAATGATCTCCACAGAACTAAATAGGATTGGCTTTTGAATAAACATGCATATGATTGCACAGTAAGTGTCCAGTTTTTAGGACTGCATAGATGACGGTGATGATGATTTGTACCCTGCCCATCTGACTGGGTGCTCCAGGCACTCTGGGGAGGGTATGTAAGGCAACCATCCTTCTTGGATGGTTTTTGTATCATATTTCCATGTGTGGCTGAAAGAGTTAATGTTGGATGTGCAGGAACTGCTATAGTATGGTATTTATAAACTTCACTAGGAAGTTCAAAAGCATTCTACTTCTTATGCTCATAGTTCTTGTGGAGCTGTACGAACTCATTTCTCATCATAGGTTTGTCTGCCAGCCTAGAGTCTGTAACACCAGATGTCCCTTCTACGTGCCAGAATTTCCCATTTGTTCATGTGAAAGTCTCTTAAATCAAGTTTACAAATGTCCTTATAGTAAAACTTTGAATGACCCCTGGAACACACAGACCTAGCCATCTCATCATACTACTTTCCCTTTACTTTGTGTCCATCTTGCATGCAATGCACATGTCAAGTCAGCACAGTTCTCTATGTCTGAGAAAAGACAGAATTTATTAACTCCTCATCATGCCAAAAGACTGATTCAGTAATTCTTTCCATTGATGCTCAGTCCTATAACTAATGGTGATGCTTTGGGGGTGAGGTGACCAGAAAGTTCTTTCACTCGTCACTTAGTTGACCAATGTTTCAACTATGTCTATATCTGGAGGCAGTGGTGTAGGGAGCCCTGGTTGCCACTGGGGCAGGTCTGCACTGCTCCATGGAGGCGGGGCATGCCGAAACGGGGTGTGGTGGATGAACCTTGCTCTGGAAATTGTAGCCAAAATTAAAGGGTTCAAGAACTCGAACCAAACCACATTTTATAAAATCATACATAGACTTTACTAAAACAAAACTCTACAAGAGAGAAAAATTCCAAATAATTATAAAGATTAAAATGGCTCAGAAGGTAAGAAAACAACAAACACTAAATTATCCAGCTAATTAACATAAACACTTATACTTAAATCTCAGTAGGCTGAACAACGGAACAAGATGCTGTCAAAAGCCCAAATAGACATTTCACTTGGCTGGCTGCTGAGAGCTCCCAACAACCCAGGTTTTTTAGAAACCACCTTAATTACCTTGTGACACAGGCTTTGAAGCCTTAAGGGGAGACAGTTGCATGAAAGCTCATTATTTCTGAAGTTCTAACCCAGACATATGCAACCTTGGCCCTCCAGATGTTTTGGGACTACAATTCCCATCATCCCTGACCACTGGTCCTGTTAGCTAGGGATCATGGGAGTTGTAGTCCCAAAACATCTGGAGGGCCAAGGTTGCCTATGCCTGTTCTAACCCATTCCCATGAACCAGTCTTATTAATTGTCTCTGCTGTAATTTAAGGCAGTCTCTTTTTATATGAGTGATCTGACATCAATAAAAACACACCAGACTTGAAGAAGAACCGGGTGAAAACCTTTCTTCCCCCCAAGAAGAGTTTCCAACTCTGCCCCTGGACCAGGTCTCATCAAGCAGTTTTTTGGCTTAGCTCCCAGATTATCCTTTTGAGGAGTATAACTTTCACTTGTGGATTTACTAAAACAAGACTTGTATTGCCTGCTCCTTTTGGCCATAATCTGCTCAGTAAAAATGGCCAATTCCTCTAAATCCTGGGGGTTTCGAGCCTGGAATAACTCACCCACCTCCTCTGGGAGCGATTGACAGAATTGTTCTAACTATCAAATCATGAAATTCAGCTAAAGTTGTTACACCAGCTGTATGAGTCCATAGATTCACAGTCTTTCTAATCCTTGCCTTATAGGCAGTAACAGATTCTTTTAGCTTAGGGAATGCTCTTCAAAGTTTGAACTTAAGTTGGTCTTTGACTAAAGCAAATCGATGTAACGCCAACTGCTTAAACTTGTGATAGTTCTGCGCATCCTCTTGGGGTAACTCACCCAGAACTTCTGCAAGCTCTCCTGACAAATGCAAGTGAAGGATCTGGTTGTACTCCCTTTCAGGCACATTGTATCTTTCACAAGTCACTTCAAAGCGATTCAAATATGCGCAAACATCTTCTTTCCTCTCCCAGTCCTCTCCAGATTTACAGTCGGACTGAGTTGATTGTCCTTAATTAACTGATGGGCTGATATGAAAGTTTTTAGCCACTGCCTCCAATCCTCTTCATCTCTCTGCCCTCTACTTTGGCTGCGTCCCCTGGCACCTCCCACCAAACCCCTGGCACCTCCCACTAAACAGTCCTCTCTTTCTGCCTCTGAGTCACTGTCCAGATGTGCATGGCTTCCTCTCTGGCCATTACCCAGGCGGAGTCTACCCTCCTCTATTCCAGCATTCCTGGAAGGGACTCTTCATCCACTTCAGCCTCCTCATACTCCATATTATTTAATCTAACTTGCTCCAGTCTTCTCTACAAATGTAACTACCCAGCTAGCTAGCCAAAATAACAAACATGCTTCTGAGCACTGCAAATTTTGCAGTTTGGCGCACTGCAAGACCAGCCCCAGGCTGTGCTGCTTTGGGGAACAGCATGCTGGTCTCTGGGGTGCAAGGCCTGCCCCCCCAGCTACGCTACTGTCTGGAGGCTAAAGAGGCACTGAAGTCTCTGGTGACAGCCCTCAGATTCTGAATGGGCCATCACAACCCAAATCGTAAGGCAGCACCTACAGTTCAAGTCATCCATTTCTATCAAGGAAAGGACTACCTTATCCCAGTTGCAGCCTTATAAAACATAGGGATGGAGGTTCACAGGAATATTGTGTTGCAGACCCACTCTTATGAATATTGCTGAAAAGGCTTAGGCATGCACACTCCCCCCCTGCAGATGTTTTATACTGTGGGCCAATATATAAAAAAGGTAAAGGACCCCTGACAGTTAAGTCCAGTTGTGAACAACTCTGGGGTTGCGGCACTCATCTCGCTTTACTGGCCGAGGGAGCCGACGTTTGTCTGCAGACAGTTTTTCCGGGTCATGTGGCCAGCATGACTAAGCCACTTCTGGCAAAACCAGACCAGTGCACCGAAATGCCATTTACCTTCCCACCAGAGCAGTACCTATTTATCTACTTGCACTTTGACGTGCTTTCGAACTGCTAGGTTGGCAGGAGCTGGGGTGGTTCATATGCATATGATTAAAAATAGGAAGACTCCACTAGACCTCCACAAAAGTGTGTAGGCATGGACCTGAGTGCCATTATAGAAGACAATAACATAGGCATGAGTTTCTGTAACATCAGTGATCAACTTAATTATCCCACTGCAGGGCTAGAGCTTAAACACTGTTCGAAATGGCGGCATTTCAATCTATATTTTTGGCAAGATGCTCTTGCCTTCTAAGTGAGGTAAACTTGAGAATTCTCATGAAATGCAAAAAGAAAGAAAGAAGATGCTTCATTTAATTAGCACAGCATGTACTTGACAGTTGGGAACAATTTACTAACAAGGGAACAGCGGACAGTGAATTATGGGTGTTGCTTGTATTAGACATGACACTGCTTTATATCTGAATACCACCTTGAGGACCTCCCTGAGCCAAAAGGCAGTATATGAGAGGAAAGAAAAATCTTATTTGTGTATCTACAAGTTCTCTGATTTCAAACTCTTCTATTAAGTACATATCCACATATATTTATTATTATTGTTTGCTTTGTATATGGTATGATGCAATACCCTCCTACTGCACTTTAAATTAAATATATATAATATAAAGGTTTTTTTAAAAAATGAATAATATAAAATACAAAATAAAAACTCTACAAAAAGACTAACTTCCCCTGCTGATTATGGGAGCTGGATATCCAGCAATTCTCTTCCTACCCTACCCCAGATAAAAGGCAGCACATTTAATCCAAACAATCATTGTAATAGCTATCCAGGTGATTTGGACCTCATGGGGCCAGCCATATCACTCTCTTTTATTACATAAATGTATATCTTGAAATCATAATGTGTATTTCTGCAACACTTAGACACAGCAATAACCTCTACTGGTTTTTTAGTTCTAGTGCAAGAAATTGTATCAATAAAGGCTCCTATGGCTAATTCTTTTTCCTTTTTTTTAAGTAAAATATCAGTCAATCTTTATGCAAATGCACTATTTGTGAATTGGTCAGATTTAATGCAGAATGGGCTACCAAAATACTACCGTTTCCCATTTGTGCTGCTTATCACATGAATGATACACAAGTCTTGTGCTTTTTTTCCAATTCTCAAACAGAGGACTCAACAGGAGGTGGTTGTTAATAAGTAAAAGCATTAGTCTCTTTATAAGGCAGCTTTGCAAAGCCATGCTTTTGTCCTGTTAATAAATGGGAAACCAGAAATTACCAGTAATTTCACTTGGAGCACAAAAGGAAAGTAATTGTGAGAAATATCAAACACAGTGCTCTGAATAATTATAGCACATAACTGGCTGAGGTTTTAAATCAAGGGTACTTATCTTAATTGAACATCTGAAATGTTTTATTTATACAAAGAGAAGGTGTAAGAAAATTTAACTGATCCAAAGCATGAGGAATATAGTGCTTTGTTCTGGAAGATACTCATGTGTGAACTCCTCCTTTTCCTTTGACAGGATAGTAGGTAGTGCTTTAAAGCCAGCAGCATTGTCAAAGCACATTAAAGTTCATACAGACCTTTTGGGTGAAGAAGCACTTTCTAGTTATCCACAACAGAACCACTGTGTTTTTATTTCAACAGCAGAAATGTTGCCTAAATTTTAAATAAACCAGGTTGGCTATTGTGGTTCCTTCTGTCAGTGATCCATACAATTTTCCTGCTTTCAGGGCATCCTTTCATGAACCACACTTACAGCACATGCATATTATATTGCTATAAGAAGGACATTTTTCCAGCCAAAACTCACTGGAACTCAGTTCTGGCACCTCTCAGGTGGGTGCCATTGCTATTATAAGAGAACAAGGGAGGTGTTCATTTTTCTAGAAAAATAGTACTGGTTATGAGTTGGGGGGCAGACCCCCCCATAATTTCTACATTCGGTGAAGGGTCAGAATTTGAACTCTTAAATCCATGAAATAACACCAACCAGCTTCCTCATAAGTTCATCCAGGTGATGGCTCGGAAAGGCTTATGATGTCTTGGTTTGTTTGATAATGGGAGCCATTAGCCAAACAGGATCCCGGCAAACAAAAGACCAACAGGTGAAATAATCAATGACACACTAGGCAATAGATATAGGACATAATATTGAAATGGCTGTGTGGGAACAATTGCGGAATGTGGATTTGAAACTGACAGCATGTTATGAGATAAAAGAAAACTATATGAAAATGATCTATAGATGGTACGATGTTACGATATTGAAGCAATGCAGCCGCGAGCTGCTGGTAGCTTGAAAGCAAAACATAATGGGAATGTTGGGACTGTCCGTGGGAAACAGAGGGACAGTCTATTCACAGTGCGAAGCACCGGAATTAGCTCAGAGCGTAATATGAGCTGTACAGGAAGTACAGCAAGTGTTTTGTTCTCTCTCGACTGCTGGAATTTGAAGAGAGCAGTCATGTTTTTTGTAACGCTGCAAAGACAGAAATAAAGGCATGTAAATACGTTTCTGTCTATCTCTTTCCCCTGCCAGGGGGGGCAGGGAAGAGGGGTGTGTTCTTCTCACGCTGAGAAGGATCGCCTATCGCGACCTCTGCCTGGATCTTGCCGGGAAAGCAGACAGGGAGGTCAACAGGAAACCAAGCCGGGTGCCTGGGAGAGTTGCCAGTTTCTCCTGATAAAGGCTTGATTTCCGACATCTGACACCTACTAAATTAGCAAAAATGTTTAAGTCAGAATCAGATACCTGCTGGAAGTGTAAAGAGAAGGAGGATACCTTTTTCCATATGTGGTGGTCATGTAACAAAAGCATTCTGGGAAATGATTTATGAGTTGAAAAAAATGTTGAGGATAACTTTTGTTAAAAAAACAAGGTGTTCTATTAGGAAAACATTGTTTATGTCTGCAACTACTGCTGCCCAAATGATATCTGCCCAGAAATGGAAAGAAGCAGCAGTTCTAACTAAGGACTAGCAATTAAAACTGATGGAGTACGCAGAAATGGTGAAACTTACTGGAAGAATAAAAAATCAAGAAGAAAGATGATTTAATATAGAATGGGGGGAAATCATGGACTATTTGAAAAATTACTGTAAACAAATCATTAGCAGGATTGACATTAAAAGTGCAGTATAAATAAATTAAAAGGAATATAAAAGGAAAATTAGTAAATAGGCTTGAACTGGATATACAGTGGTAAAAGATATAACATAAGTAACTGCAGAAAGAGGGTTCGAAAGATGTTTTTGGATTGATTGTGTAATTTCTTTTTTCTTTGTTAAAATATTTGTAAATTGAGAAAATAAAAACAAAAAAGGAGAATATATGCAAAATAAACCATATTTCTTACAGAAAGTAGCCTCTGCTGTGCTTTATTTCAAAGAAATGCAAACCCTGGTTAAGTACCAAGACCCCTGGAATTTTGCTACAGCTTGGCAGAAATTAGAGTAGCCCATAACAATATCCTCTACAGACAGAACCTTTTGCAGAAAATTTCACACATCTATATCTTAGTCCTTTTTCAAACTCTGGGAAATCAAACCAGACTGGTTATTTTCACTCCAAATCCTCTCATTAGAACTGTCTGAAGGACATGACACCCAATATTTAGGAAGTATAAATACAAGAGCTCAATTTCTTCAAATTTACAGACTTCCAGCCCATTTCATAGGTCTCCACTTGTTACAATCTAAGCCCCACAAACTTATCTAGTTATTCCCATTGCTATATATGTGGTATTAAAAAGAGATACTGACATTTTCAAAACTACTCCATTAGATGACCAGGAATTTGAATCAGAATCTCCCATTCCTTGCCAAGCCATGTCAACTAATATGCAAACAGTTCCAGGATATGGTGGGCAATCCTTTGCCAGAGGTATTTTTCCATAGGGGCTGGGTGGACATTTGTCAGGGATACTGTAGTTGCACATTGTATTGCAGGTCCTGCATCAAGCAGGACATTGCACTGACTGACCTTCAAAATCCTTACCAGTTCTATAAAATTCCATGTGAAATTTGTCTAAACGAGTTAACTTAAATTGGTTTGACTGGAATGGAATTTAACAAAAAGTGATGAAAAGTAAGTTTCAGCAGCAATAGTATTTCCTTATTATGAAGTTAGCCTCTGTGGTAGTATACCCCCGAGAAAGTATGTGTCTAATGAGCCCAAAAGCCAAGTGGGTATGTTGTTCTTAAGTTGTTTTCACATGGCAGTGCAAAATACATTTTCAACTCCTTTTGCAGCAACTAACCATGCAGGCACTGCTTAGAATTGCTCCTGCTGTCACCAGGAGTTAATAGACATGGAGACTGGAGATGCTAAGCACAAAGCAGAAATAATTGAGTGCTTCCTCCCTAAATGAAGTGTGGGAGATGATGGAAAAGCTGCAAAGAATCACCAGCCTGAGGCAACACAAAGTGTCAACAAGACAGGAGAACATCTCTGATACAGCTGCAGCCAGATTCTTTGACTAATCACTCGACAGCCCCATGTCAGAAACAATTTGCTGCCTCTAGGGGGGAAATGCAAAAGTGCTTGTTTTCAGCTTTCTGCAGTCTTTAGCTATATAGTAAACTTCATTTAATGGCAAAAACACTCAAAGGCTGGTACAAGCTAATTTGTTGCAAAGCAAATAGGGAGTATACATTTTGTTTCATATATTAGATTTACAAATGCTAGAAAAAGTAATTTTTAAAAATAATAATCTGGGAGTGTGCATTATAGTTCATCTGGCAGGAAAGGCATTGTTTTGCTTAACAAATGAACAAATGAACAAACATTCTACCTTCTGCAACACACATGCAGCCTTATGCGGCTCTCTGTTGTTCTCCTAACAAATATCTAATGATTCTACAGCAAAGTACAGCAAGAACAGATTATCTGTGGGAGCTCTCATAAAAAAATAATTCTTTTCTTAAAAATTAATACAGAATTGATAGAATGAGAATTACATTCACATGCATGTAGCCTGATCCTCTTTTCCTCAAAAGTAATTTCACTTATTTCAGTGGTACTTGTACTCAAGTAAACATACAGAATTGCAAACTGAAAGGTAAAATGCTAATCTAAAATGAATAAAGACACAATGGCCAAAATGTGACACTTATTGCAGCTATTGTAGCTGTTTTTATTATTATTATTATTAGACTGCCTATTGACTTGGTAACTAAAAAATCATCTGCTGAATTTGCACAGTGTATGATAACTAGAAATATAAACATGTTTAATGTTAGTTGAAAGTTCAAACCACCCCATCTCTGTATACCTATTGCAAGAATTATGTGATGACACACTATTAACATGTAAAGCGGGACAAAAATATGTATTTTAGTTCCCATTTATGTCATTAATGAGTGTGAACAAGGTTTTCTGAATACAGGTATTGCCAGATGAAAATAGTTCATCTATAATAATAATAATAATAATAATAATAATAATAATAATAATAATAATAATTTTTATTTATACCCCACCCTCCCCAGCCAAGGCTGGGCTCATCTAAAATAGCTGAATAATGTGAAATATACTTACCACAGAAAGAGTGAATGCAATGGAGTTTCTTTTTGACTAAATGTCTTAAGAATTGGTCTGTAAGTTGTTATATCGTTTATGTCTCTTAAAAAAAACATTTTGGTCTACCTCTGCACCTGTGCTGAACAGGCATATGGCTCTCATCACAGTATATTACACAATGAACAATATGCCCAGAATCAAGATGTGCAAACAAAAATGAACTTTGGATCTGGCATTTAGAATCCAATAAAAATGCATTCTTTTTGTGAAGCAGGTCCCTTTTATTTATGGAACTCAAACTGTCCAAACAGACAGATAAAATACTCTTCCCTGTAATGTAATAAGCAGGATTCCACTTACCTGTAAATGTTACTCCTTGAGCGCTTGCCTGGGGAATTCCATTTATTGGATTGTACATGTGCAAAGAGAGCAATGATCAGTCCCTACTGTAGCACTTACTGAATATCAAGTTTTTCACAGAGAGGCATGAAAATTGAGTGAAAGCATGCCTTTCACCTCTCAAAGGCCCACGAATGGAGAATGAGGAAGGCAGACACATGAATCCATGCAGAGCTGCTGGGCCCTGCCTCATAACTTCCTTCTTCCCCCTCCTTTATTATATAGTGATTGCACCCATTTTATTTGTATTTTTTATTTATATAACTAGGCATATAACAGGATGGGGGGCACTAATGTATTAGCCTTGATGGAACAGTATGCCACAATTTAATGAGAATTTAACAAACTTTACCATTGATGAATTCATGTGCATAACCTTGTTACAATCAAAACATCTGGATTGTGAACCACAGGCATTTGTTTTACTATTTTACAAGCCACTACTACTGCTTTGCCACAGTAATTTTTCACCCATTATCTTTCTCCGTATTTTGAAACCCAGTGAAGAAAGTCCATTGTTACAGGTGAGATCACTGAAATGGAACTCAGTCAAAGTGCAATAATAAAATGAAAAAGAATATAGTAAAAAAGGAAAAGCTTGACGGTCATAATCATGGCTATTGTTCTTGATTTCATGGTCTCTGCACATTCTAAAACATTAAGAGCAACTCATAAAATAATAACAATATGCACTGAAATAAAACTGGTTTATCCTGAATAACAGGGGACTGACCAGATTAAACAAATCAATGTTATTGCTGGCTTCCATCCTAGTGGGAACAATCAATTCATTTTTGCAGAATATTTGTTCTTCCTGTTTGTTCTCTTTCTCAAATGCATCAATTTTGATCTAAAATTGCTCATTTGTTTTCTTCTTTTAGCATCACAATTTGTTCATCTACATTTGTGTCAAAGTTTCCAGCAGTGCTGGTAATACAAACACACCCCACAGATTAATCAGGTGATGTGATCATTTATGTGCTACAATTAATATTGTTTTAAAAAGATATATTTATGGTATTTTCATAAGACAGATTTGTTGTCCTCTTTTGTTTTCAGTATTCTTAAAAGTGTAGATAGTTCTACATGTTCTTGCCATTTATTGCACCAATACATAATGAAGGTACTTAATTTTTCAATGTAAATATTATTTAAGTGCCTCACCAGATTGCCCCTGATCTGATCAAGCAGCCAGGAACAATCCAGAGTCAAGGGGCAGGGCAGTGAGCAGGAAGGAAGAGACACACATGGAGTCTGCAGAAAGAGCAGCATGAAACTGTTTATAAGAGGGCTTTCTAGCATGCCTCTTCCCAGCAGGGGAACTGCACACATGGTCCAACTGAGCAGGATTGAATACTCTGCTCGCTAGCTTGTTGCAGGGAGCTGCTTCGCTAGTTTGCTCCTCACATGGAATGCACTGGTGAAGCACAACCCTGCAGGACTGAACCCTCCATTCACCAGCTGGTAAGTGAACAATGCAATCCTGCTTAGTTTGGCTGTGGGTGCAGGGGTGTGCTTCGCCAACATGTTCCTCATGCTATACAGTGGTTCCTTGGGTTACATATGCTTCAGGTTACAGACACTTCAGGTTACAGACTCCGCTAACCCAGAAATAGTACCTCGGGTTAAGAACTTTGCTTCAGGATGAAAACAGCAATCGTGTTCCGGCGGTGCGGCGGCAGTGGGAGGCCCCATTAGCTAAAGTGGTGCTTCAGGTTAAAAACAGTTTCAGGTTAAGAACGGACCTCCAGAATGAATTAAGTTCTTAACCCGAGGTACCATTGTATATGAATAAGCTTCCACATGAGGTCTTGGGACCATGCATAAATAGAGCTAAGCCATCTGTGTATGGACTGATATTAAAGTCTCTCCTTCCTATTTTCCTTCCATACAAAAGTATATGTGGAAAAACGCCACCCCCCATGTTGTGTGAGGAATAGACTGCAAAACTGGGAGCCATTTTTGGTATACCTTTATCTAGAACAGATTGCTGTTGATTCTTTCCAGTCCTATGATTTATGAGGAGCTCTTTAGAATCAGCTACCTCTATTTCCACTGGTAACATATTTTTCAGTTTGATATATTTGAAATGTGACATTTTATGAAATCTACTTGAAGCAACACAAACTTTGTCTTTCTTCCCACCCACTCTGTTCACAGAATGAAAGAGCTGAATATTTAAAACATATCTGCAATATAAGATGCATCATTAATATGAATGATTAGTATCTACTATTTATTCATATCAGTTTGTTCTGCATTTTCAAACTATAACCAATTTTTAAGAATATGACAGCAACACAGAATTGTGGAGCTAATGTTTATTATCTCTCAATGCTTTTTAGCACCAATTTGTCCTTTTTACAACTAAAATTATGACTGCTCTAGTTCACAGCCAGGCAAACACAAAATGGCATCTTTTCAACAATCTGGGCTCCTCCTAGCTGAAATAGCTAGCAACAGAAATTTATAACTTATAATTTATAATGGAAACAATTCTGTGACAAATGTAGAATGCAAATATACTTCAGATTATTCTGGCCAGGAAGTCTCTGGACAGAGGGACATTTTTCTTGTGGTGTCACTGTCCTGTTTGAATATTAAAAGTTGTGTTAAACAGACTCGGATGAAAAACAAAGACAGGGGGAGATAGGGTCTACAGGTAGGATGATACTCTTCTTTTGTTCACAACTGGAGGATTTTTGCTTTTCTAAACTGAAAGGCCAGCAGAGACAAGTTCAGTTTTGAGGAAGCATTGTGCTCCTTGGAGTGGCTTGTGCAGGGTAAGCAGAATTTACTCTAAATGGTTGCTTATGTTCTATGGGATTGTTTGCTGTATGTGGAAGACAGAGGGCCTTTCTTTCATAGGTTTAGTGATTTGGGTGCTACAAATTTGTCTTTAGGGACTGACCTTCAGGACAAGAATCTCTGGGGCTCAGTGTTGGAGAGTTTATAACAGGTTGTGAAAGCTACAAGGCTCTAGGAAAGGCTGTGAGTGAAATATAACCATACTGTTGCCAGCAGAAGGAGGTAATAGGGCCTTTCCATTAAACGTGGGAGGAGATTGTTCTTAGAGAATGGATGCCAACCATTTAAAGTGTTTAAATGCATATATATATATATATATATATATATATATATATATTCAAAAAGAAACGGCATGGCTAAAGGCAGTGGTACTGTGAAGATGGTGCCATTTTACATGCTTTATTTCTGTAGTTCATGGCATCAGTGAACTCAGTATAACTTGATATTAGTTAGTTACTTCATAAAAACTATACACCACTTGATTGAAAATACTAAGCATCTGAGTAGGCTTGTCTATACAATAATGTTTTTAGCAGGTACCAAAAATTACAGTGAAGACACCTGCTGGATATCAATAGGAAGGGAGTTCCAAAGTGTAGGTGCTGCCACATTAAATGATTGGTTTCTCACAAATGCAAAACAGGTGTTATGTGGCACCTGTAGTAGTGCAGACTGCCCAATTAAAACCATTTTAGCATATCTGGTATCTCTAGTCAATATAAATGTATCCATTTCCCCATTCCCCTAGATGTATTTTATTATTTGCTTATTCTTTAGATTTATACCCTTTCAAATTTATTATATCAATGTTACTTATAATAAAAAAATCCAACCTACTGTAAAACAAAATACTTTAGGTGTCAGAATACACATCAGTTTACTGCAAGTGTATCTTTACTGTTTCCCATCATTTTCCTATTCGTCTCAAGATTTCATAAAGCATGGAAGAAACAAATTATACTCAACAAAAAAAGCAATCCATTAATATGTGGTGTTAAACAAGACAGCATAAAATATGCAGTAAGTTATTTTAAAAACTTACTCAAGAGATGGAAATCTGTTCTTTAAAAAGCTATAGCATTTTTTTTACGTAATTTCACTGACGAAGAAGTGTAGCTATATCCTAATCTGAATTTTCTACATTTGATATCTGCAACGGCTATGGGAGTTAATGGTGATTGTAAACCTTTGAGATTGCTTCCCCTGCCTGCTCAGAAGCACAAGGTAGTCTTGGTTCCATAGTGTAAGAAACGTGACTAGAAAATAAAATAAAATAAAATAAAGGCCTTTTTAAATCCTCAGGAAGTCAAAATTCCAAATATGTTATATGTCTGCTTGGAAATACAAGCCTACCAAGAATATTATTCCACTTACTCACAGATTTATGTAATCATTGATGTCTGAATCACAGTTTTTTTCAATTCAGTAAACTGTTAAACATACCTGCTTGTCCACATGTGTGCACATATACTACAGACTAAAAAAAAACTGTGTAAAGAGTGTACTCTTAACAAAGCATAAGACTTACTCTCAGGATAATACAGAATTATAGCCTAAATAAACTATTGCTGATGATTCAGGTTATCAGGGGCTACATAATAATAATAATATTTATGCTATTAATGGAAACAATTGCCTTCTCCTTAAAATATTTATTTTCATTGTTCTATGGAAACTTCTCCAAACATTCCTTACAATGTACAGTTTGAAAAGAAAGATAATGAATTAACATTCACAACTAAGAATAGTCTATTTGTCCTAGATGAGCAGTTGCAGGATAAAAATAATCCATTTGTTTTGATTAAGGGATCTGTCAGCTTTGAACTGCTTAAATACTATCCTCCTCTTACGTAACAGAGACATTATTTTTATATTCATTGTTTTCAGTCATATGCCCTTCTTTCAGATTACTAAATGGCAATAAGAGTGAAACAGGAAGGGGAATGAGGTCTCTCTCTCTCTCTCTCTCTCTCTCTCTCTCTATATGCACCTTGTGCTACAGCTTGTCGTAACTTCCCAGCTAGCTGGAATTCTAGGAAGGTAGCCAGAGGAATAGGGGATGCTCCTGAAGAAGCTGAGACAGAGAAAGATGAATAGAAGTTCTAGAGAGGAGAAGGAAGGCTGGGGAGAAGGTGAAGGAAAAGCACAAAACCAGGGAAGGAATGAAGGGGGAAGAACTTGTCCCTCTTAGGTCATACCTCCCCTCAGAAAAGGGGGGGGGCTGCAGTCTGCCTGTGAACATTTGAATTCTGACATGCTCCTAATAATCAAAACTCCATTTTTTCAAGCTCCATACAGACAGCAAGAACCCAACCACTTTCTGAAGTTCCAAGAAATGAGGCAATGCAGAGGAATGTTAAGGAACCTGGAGAAAGAGGGAAGGCAAAAAATAGCTCACAGAAAAATGAGGGTTGAAGAATGAGGGAGAGGAGGGTTTCCGGTGCCTATCTGCCTTAGTTGAGGCAGCCCCCATGACATCACAGGGATCAAAGGCAGAGAAAAACAAGAATGATAGAGGGTAAATCATTCTTGGAAATTCCTCCCAGGGCAGGGAGGAACAGGCTTCACTTGCAGTCCGTCTCAGTACCTGGCATTGAATGTGGGGATCAGGGAGGCACTGAGTGTAAAAGCACTTCACCTGGTGAAAACCCTCCTATACCATCATTAAGAAGCAGAGGTTCTCCTGTTAATTGGTGATTAATTAAAATGAAAGTACTCCAATATCCCCTGGGCAGGGGTACCTTTACCCTTACCTTTCCTCCAATATCCCATGCAGTGGAAGCTGGATCACACTTTCTTGGGCTGTCAAAATTTCTAAATATTGAATGAGTAATGAGAAAGAGTGGACTGATGGTGTATGTTGTTGTTTGGAAACACCAAGCAAGATGAGAGCATGATGGGAGGGAGCTAATGAGATATTTTGAGAATTCTCCAGGATTATAGCCCCACCTCTCACCCTTAAGCTAAGAGACAACATCAGCTGGAGGAATTTTAAGAATGGGACAGCAGACAAAGTCCAAGGACATGATAATTGGACATTTATTAACATGAACAGTAATCACTAAAAATGCAGCTGTTATCTAAATGATTAATATACAGTGGTACCTCTGGTTAAGTACTTAATTCGTTCCGGAGGTCCGTTCTTAACCTGAAACTGTTCTTAACCTGAAGCACCACTTTAGCTAATGGGGCCTCCCACTGCTGCTGCGCCGCTGGAGCACGATTTCTGTTCTCATCCTGAAGCAAAGTTCTTAACCCGAGGTACTATTTCTGGGTTAGCAAAGTATGTTACCTGAAGCGTATGTAACCTGAAGCGTATGTAACCCGAGGTACCACTGTACCAACTGAAAGGTAATTAGATATTAATAAAAAATATGCTGTAGCAATATAAGAACTGGACAAAAAAAATATGCTGCAGCAATATAAGAACTGGACAAAAAATTGATCAAGGAGCACAGGAAACCACTTTGATTAAATTGTATAAATTTGGAAATAATTGGAATTATTTTTATATTAATTTGAATCTGTATAATTGGCAAAACTGTGGTTAATAAAACTTTATTATAAAAAAAGAAGAGGAGGAGGAAAGTAGCTTTGCTGATCAACAACTCTGGCATTGATTCCAGCCCTCGATTGATTTCATAGAACAAAGGTTATCCACCTCTGATTTACTGCCTCTAAGAATCCCCCAAGAGCAATTAGCAAACACAATTACCTAAAATTTCAGGTAATTTGATAACCAGGAACTATTTTATTTTTTTTGTGAATATCAAGAAGTATGATTGTGTGCAAGGCATTAGTATTTCCTTTGTTCTATGTAGACTGCTCACTCCATGAAGAGCATGGGAGGGGCACAGACGTGGTTACAAAATTCTTAGGGGTGCAAAATTTCCATTCCTCACTCATCTGAGCCCACAAAGCCTCTGAACTGCAGCTGTACCTCAGAAATTTTCTCAGCAGCACCCACAGCCAGTTCTGCAGAGCACTGGCTCCATCAGCCAATGGCAGGGCAGAAAGGCCGGGACCTAGACCTGGGTTTGTGCTTGTAAGCAAGGGACTGCAGGTTCTACTATAATGGAAGCAGCTGCTAGTTAGGCTCAGAAAGATAGGGGACAGAACAAAAGTGGGGAGTGGTAGGCAGGAAGGATTGTAACAGGGGTGAAACAGAGCAAGAAGGGGCTCGTGGCGGAGAGATGTGCCCTTGCTCACCACAGCCAATTCATTCTGTTTCTCCATCTTTCGTTTTGTTCTCCTTGCCTTATGCGTATATAAAAGTGGAGAGGAGAGTGGGGGAGATAATAGCTGGTGGCAGTGGCAGTGACTGGTGAGAGCTGAGGCTATGCTTCTCTGGCTCAAAACTGCCATCCCTAAGAGATGGAAGAGGCTGTGGCACCCATTCAGTTAGCTGAAGGGGTGTGAGGTGTAGGAGCCATTGCCCCCTCACTCTCTTTGGAGGGGGAGTTAATGGACTGGGCAGGGGTTGAGGGGAGAGAGAAGCCACGCAACACCCTCCTTCTCTGCTGAGGGGCCCCCACTGCTCCCTTCCCCTCTGCCCCTCCCTGGCCACGGGGACCTGCTTCTGCCTCAGAATTGAAGCTGTGCGGTGGTACCCGCACGGCATATAAGGTGGCGCAGAAGGAAACTCCTCCCGTTTTAACTTCTTCTCTTCGCACACCCTCCTGTGAAGGCAGGTTGCTGCTCGCCCCAACCCCTCCTCTCCCCCCACCCCGGCAATGTGGCTAGAAAAAGCCCTTCAGCACTTTTTCAGGGGAAGCACGACAACTCCAGAACTTTGTGTGCAGCCTTAAGGGAGCCTAGCTCTCCCCCTACCCCAATATGTAGGGATGTGTTTTCGTGTTGGGGGAGTTGCCGCAGAGGAGGCACAGTACTTGCCTTGCTCTGGGCGCTGACAACCCACACTATGACACAGGCACAGGCAAGGGTTATCCAGCACTTGTTGGGCCACCATGCAAGTCTGTGCCATATGTTGTGCACATTTAAAGAACCAAAAGCTTTCTTAACAATTGAGTCATCCGTTCTCTTTATCATCGGTTTTTACTTGAATAAATTCATTAACATATATAAGTTGTCTGGGAAAGGCTGTTTGTGTTAACCTCAGGAGCATGTAGATAGTGATGTTTATTTTATATGCATATCATCATTCCCCTCATGCCTTCTTCAACTGCACAGAGCTGCAAAAGGGATGAGTTCTATTTTTAACTGGGTAATTGCCATTTTTATTGTGAAAAGTCAATACTCTAAATTTACCTAGAAATTTGCTGGTGCTTTTTAAAATAATCAATAAATCCTAAAACATTTTTCTTCAATGCATAGTGAATCAAGATATAAATGGTTTTCTACACAAACAAGATATTCAATATTCAATGAAATAAACAGACTACCTTTCAACAGTTCAACAATTTGAACATGAATGATTAGAGAAATGTTCAGTGAATCATGTGTTCCATTAATTTGCTTTAATAATCTTAACTCTTACCTTTCTGTCAAGTAGCATCCTAATACTGAAAAGCTAGCTTTTTTTGTTTCAATCTACAAGTGTTGTTTTCATGTCAATAATATTACTTAGTGTGAATCACACTATTGAACCACATACAAATCTAATAAGTATACAAGCAAATAAATGTACTTGCTACTATAATTTATTTTGACTGAAAGGTCATTCCTGGAAAATCAATATTCTTCTGTTCCTAGCTAACAAATTTGTATATAATATAGAAATTTAGGCCATGATCTTATCATTCCTGATGGAACCCAGAAAGCACAAAATCATTGCTGTAGCTGAGACTGCTAAGCACAGAGCACAATGCTGAGATGTCTAAGCATGTTGTGCAGTAGTGGCATGGTTGGAAAAGTTGTATGTTCACCTGGACATTGTTCTTAAGAACTGGGTGGTAATTTCATCAGAGTATCAGCAGTTGTGCACACATAGTTTGCTTGCAGACACATAAATCCACATCATATCTTACTTTCCACATTGTACTAGGCCTTATTTTAGGACACCAAATTTTCATGTGAAATAACTTCTTCTTGCCACCTCCAAATCTCTATGATACTGCATTTGCAGCTGTGAAGCCTCTGGCACCAACTGGCTAAGCCGTTGTGGTGGCATCCAAGTTTCTCCCACTTGGATCAATGTCCAGGGAACAAAACTAGTCTAGCTTCACTTAAGAAAAGTTGTTTGCTAGGATTGAAACCTCACACAGCTGATGAATGAAAAAAGAACCTGAAACTTAAGGAAATTAAGGAACAGGCAATTCAGAAGTAAAGAGACTGTGACGAAAGGCTACTTTGGACTAAAATAACAGGTTCCCAGAAGGAAGACATAGGTAATAAAGCTTACTAAAAAGGGCACATAATCATAATCCCTCCCTTTTTTTATCCTCACTTTACCATGGCTCTTCAAAAAGTGTGCATTCCTACATCCAAATAATTAGTTAAACAAAGATATGTGGAATGTAGGAAATAAATGCACATTTATTATGAAAAAAACATAAACTAAATGGTATTATGAAACCAGCCAAAACCACAGCTATATGAGTAAACTTGGCATTTGTTAAAATTCTGAGCCAGTATAATCACCTTGCTCAGTATACTGGAATCATTAAACTACTTTTCCATTCAAAAAGGCAGTCCCCATCATCAATCTTGCCATCTAAAAAAAATTACCAACCTGGAACTAGTGTAATTAAATAGGGATGCTTCTAATAAAAGCAATAGATAATTCCTAGATTAAAAAAAAAATCTGAAAATTGAAGAAATGCCCTTTTAATTTCTATGCTGAGAATATATTTGCTTCAAAACGAAATGTATTAGAAGTTTGACAGTCTCTCTGATCAAATAATAACATAATAGCTTGTGTCCTGTGTCAGTATATGTTAGCCAGCATCAGAGGAGAAAATAAGCAGAGGGTTGCTATTGTGTTGCTATTTTAGAAGGGCCTTCCATCTGGTAGGAAGCACAAGCCATCAGCATTGTAATTAAAATGCAATTACTGTCCCCCATCACAATCCCAGGATGATCATTCCATCTGTGTGATATACAAGGGAGGGGCACACATTTCCCCCCTTTCCAGCCCCATTAAGTTCATTTTCTTTGTATTAATTTATCTAACACCAAGGGTATAGTGTTATCTTGCATAGCAACATGTCACAAACTCTGCACTCCAAAAGCCTAAAATCACATATTTTGAATTTCTGCACCATCCTTTGAACAAAAAACATTAATTACTTCTGATTCACCATCTGTAATTAAAATATATCACTACAGCAGATTTACCTGCACTTGTGGGTATCGGGGTGCATGCTTCTGTGGCTGTCACAAATGAATGCCTCAGAGACATTAAAATAGAAGTTAAGATATATTGCAAAAAAAAACCAAAGAAAAAGAATAGAGAGTTTAAATGAAAACAACTGCATTCTTTCCACTTTCACTGCAGTATATCCCTGGTGAGCATGTGCCACTTGAACCAGTGATAAAAAGCTGAAAAAACAAACATTGACATCAAAGCCAGGATGCTCTAACTCAGGCCTCACTTTATGTGCAAAGTTTAATTACTATTTGTTTTTGGACATTTAAGGTACAACCAGTTTAAAAATAGGTCAGTGGTGCACACAACTGAGTCCTCGATTTGTACTGAGTGGTCTGAGGGACCAGGTTAATTAGATTGACCTTTACTGCAACACAAAGGATGTGGGAAATTTTTGACTGGGCACAGAAGCCAGACACAGTGGTGAAGGAAGCCTCTCCTGCACCCAAGGTGGGGGCACTGAGGGGTGGGGCAAACTGTCTGGTAGCGCACACGCGGTACCCGTACAGACAGTGCTTGAGTGGCAGCCTGTATGGGTGCTGTGCGCCCTTGGCCACTCTACAGCTGGGGGGGAGGCAGCAGGCGATCTTGTCACCCCCCCAGGGTGGCACCCGGGGCACACCACCCCCTGCAACAGGCTCGGCACCTTACTTACCGCTCACACCGATGTGCCCACTCTCACTTAAATATATTGCCCCCACCTCACCGAACAACCTTTTACCCGAAGGCTTAAAAACAAAACCTAACTATCCCAGAGTATCCTGTGGGGGATCTTTGTGAGGGGGATAACCAATAAGTTGGGAGTCTCAAGCAGGTGTTCTTTAAATAAACAATAAATATTTATTTTTAAAACAAAGTAGTATAGTACAAGTGGAGAAATTTAGGTTACTTCAGTAATACTGTGGTACCTCTAGTTACGAACCTGAAACTGTTCTTAACTAGAGGCGCGCTTTCACTAATGGGACCTCTTGCTGCCTCTGTGCCGCTGGCACACGATTTCCATTCTCACCCTGGGGCAAAGTTCTCAACTCAAGGTAACTGTTCCAGGTTAGCGGAGTTTGTAACCTGTGGCGTTTGTAACCGGAGGCGTTTGTAATTCAAGGTACCATTGTAATATGCTAGTTCAGTTCAATTCGTTTTCAGAGGTTTCGACTTTAGAGGTTGGTTCCTTTCCAAGGCGGTACTTTCCTTCACCACCTACCCCTTTAACAAATCCAGCTCCTGAGGTACTTTCAGTAACAGTCTTAAGAGCTTCCTTCACTGGGTTTTGGAAGCAAGCCTCTTCTTTTCTCAGAAGTCTCTCCCCTCCAGACTAGTTTGAGGCCTGAGTAGATTGATCTTTTTCAGCTCCTACTTTTCCTGTCTCACCCTCAGTCTCCCAGCAAGATCCGGTCCTATTACTCCTGCAGGACACTACACTCAGTCCTTCACTGTACACTCAGAGTGGATGTTTTCTCCAGAACCAACTCTCCCTCCTTAACACTCTGTATTCCAACCTGACTCCTATCCTATCTCCCTACCTAACTCCCAACCTCCCTCCTCAACCACCTCAACTCAACCACCTTAAACTCCCCAACTAACTCTATCTCCCTACAAAACCTCTCCTTTTAAACTCTCCCTCCTGGAACCATAGTCGATCAGAGGTTGCCATTCTTTAACCATTTGCTGGCAGGAGAAAAAAGTAAAAAGAAACACTTGTGGAACCAACTTTTCCGTCACCCCCCCTCGTACGCCCCTGGCCAGACACAGGACCACCTGTGACCAGCAAGATCAACAGTGGAGTCTCTCCCTCTCCCCTCCCCTCTCTCCACCCACAACAGGGCTTAAACTGTGAACTACACTGCAGGATTGTAGCATACTATTATCTTAGTCCAATCTGCAACATGGTGCACTGCAGAATTGTGGGAAGCTATTCTATCATATTCAGCCCAGCCTCCAACCTGCAACATGGGTTTAGTACCTCTGGACAACACTGCATGGGGTGCTGTAAACCACTCAGAGTCTGACCCTCATACAATAGAATGTAAACTACAGTAATCATTCTCTTTTGCTCTCAGAATACTTTTCCTCTTAGAGGAGGAAAAAGAGGAAGAAGAAAATGGAACAAGAGGCAACAGAGGAAGAGACAAGAAATAGCACTGGCCTTCTCATCCTTACCACCAACATACTCCTTGACTGTGTGTTCCTGTCAGATAGCTTCTCCAGCCAGCCTCTCCAGCCAGTGTTCTGAAGTCTCTGAGGTTGCTGTAGCAATATTCTCCTCCTCATCAGCCACTGCCAGCCAGACAGCTAGCTGACGCCATTCTCCCTTTTTTTCTTTTCCAACTGATCATGTTCACTCCTTGTTGAACAGTTCAGGGGATTTCCCCCCTCGTAGTTTGTTTTAAAAATACATGTTTGTACTTTAAACCTTTTAGGCCTTACTGCTAATATCCACCAGTTGATGTGGCATGGCCTGCATATGTTTACCCAGAAGTAAGTCCACAGCGTTCAATCGGGCTTATACTTAAAACAGTGTAGCCTTACAGCCCATTCCTATGCACGTTTACTCAGAAGTAAACCCCATTAAGTTCAATGTTATTTATGCCCTTGTAAGGAAACCTGGGATGCTAACTTTAATTTTGTATTGCATAAGGGGATGCATAGGTGCAGTGAAAAGATGACTTGGTGTGACACACTCCCTAGTGGTCATTGGTGATAAATCAGAACAGCAAAAGAAGATAGTATTGACATCTAAAATGAGATAATTCATTTCTCGAATGAGAAAGCAATTTCCATGGTTGCTGAGTCCATCAAAACTATTAATGACTTTTAAAGAGTTAGTCCAGGAACCAAGAAAAAAAAAAGATGGATAGACTGCATGAGTAAAGCATTCTCATGTGGGCATTTATTTGCATAGGTCATTGACACTGAAGAGTATATGTATGGTGGGTTTGCTTCTGCATATTGCTATATGTATAGCCTTCATACCTTGGCTACATATAAACTGGCTTTCCATCTATGGACCACCAAACTAAGGTACAAGAAACAGGAAGGCTGAGTTACCAGGTATTATTAGATTTGACAACAGAACAGTAGCAATTGTACTCCATATCTTCCATACTGAACTATCTCTATTTTCTTTGGATCTGGCGCTATTGTTTTTATAGAATCCAGTTTTTATAGAAACTGTGCTTCCAGGAAAACTGATTTAATTTAAATGCAATTAATCAAATTTACTGACCAGCTTCAACCTTATGGGGTGGTTTTAAAATAAACAGTTGGTTAGTTGGTTTATATCCACCTTAAATGCTTTTGTGTCTAGAAAATGGTCAGATTACAACAAACAAAGGGAATTATCCCACAGCCAGTGTCAGTACTTGGGCACCAGCAATTCTCATACCCTGATATGTAACCCACTTTCCCATGTGCTTTCCAGACACTGAGAAAAGTAGCAAGAAGTATGTATTAAGGACCGTGGAAGTAATGTGGCTAATGAGCCCACCTCAATCTGAGTGAGCCCCTCCTCAATCAGAGTACACTGTGCTTCTTCCTTATATTCTGCCTAAAACTTTAATCTATAACAAATCTAACAACCTATAATAAAAATTTACCTCCATGATGTTTCATTTGTATTTACTGTAAGAAAAATTAGATTCAAGAATCACAAAAAGAAATTGAGTGCTCTTGGTGGGAAACGTGCCATAATTTGCCTGCGCTTCCACAAAAAGCCTGGAAAAGGTTCCCATCAAAATTTAGATTGGACCAAATGCCAGAGTGAAGATTTGTTTGGTACATCTTCCTTTCATGTTAACTCTGAGAGTATGCTTCTCAAGGCCTTAGCAAATAAAAGATAAACAGAAAACACTAGGATATTATTTATTTTGTCACTTGACAAGAATGGTCAGAACTAAAACACTTCCTTTGGAAGAAGACCACAATGGAGGTAGTAATATCAAAGGTAACAACAGCTGAGACATCTAAGTATGAAACTAAGGTTTGAGCTTTTAAGTGGGAATTAGCACATGAAATTTAGAATGATTTAGTAGAATGTTTAGCTAAAGGATGCAGTTCAACAGGAAATTATATACACTTTTTTTGATAAGTCTGAATGCTGGTATCTGATCTTTTAAATGAATACCCACTCCTAATGAAAGAAGATGAGGTAACAGCAGATGTCATCCATAAAGAATATGCTTTTATCATACTATATTGATATAAACTCCTCATACTTGCGTGAGTCAACAAGCACCATTCTCAAGGAACTGAAGGATGGTATTGTGGTTGTTAAGGTATACTTAAAGCAATAGCCTGAAAGAGCAAGCTGTGTTTTAAAAAGGGCATGTTCTACATAGAAAAACCTTGAAAATATTCCAACATGCATGCTGTCATTTTCAGCAACATTAAAATAATTGAAAATGCAAGAAAGAAACAGGAAACATTATTTTAAAGCATGCGGACAATTAATGCTTCTGATACTTGAGTTAGCAGCCTTGGGCAGCCTGCCCAAGGTTAGCCCAGCCTGCTTCACACATGGTTATAATGTGACTGAATGTAAGTTGTCTTGAGCACTTGTTGATAAGGCAGAATATAAATTAATAAACAAATAACAACATTAAACTAAACAACAGCACTCATCATGAACTAAAATAGCCAACCCACGTCTTTGACACAACAGCCACAATTCAACACAGAGTTCACATCAATAAGTTTCAAGTGTCAGAGTGCCCTGAAACCTTCCTAAACTAAGGAACAAACTCTCTTAGCTGGGGGCATATGGGTGTCAGTCATTCTGAAAAGGACTATCAGAGCACTGCTTGCCTAAAAGTGATGCCTCTCTTGGATCTAAAATAAGCACACTCTACTATGTTCATTAAAATTAATTCATGACAATATATTGTCTAAGCATAATTCTAAAATTCCGCATATGAAAACCATCAATAACCATGTGGGATAGTTGAAAGACTGAATTACAGGGTGCTTCCTTTGCTCATTTAGGTGATAATCTTATAGCAATATATTATAATCTTTTTTTATCCCAGATCACAGCCCTATGGAAGAATTACCAATAGGAAAAATATAAATAGGTGAAGGGTTCCACCCCGCATCAGTGTGACATATTTTAACTCATGGAATATGACATTCAAAATCTGTGGAGGCTCTCCGAAGATTTTAGAAATCTGGAAAATCAGGGTTCTAAAATACATGGCAGCCTACATGAATACATAAGGCTCCTCACTTCAGTAATTTTCCATGAGTTAAAGATGTCAAAAGATGTCACCTTCCATGAGCTGAAACTTGTACACTTGTCTATGCCATCCTCCCCTCATGCATTCATACTACCTACTGGTAACACCTGCATGGGGCTAATGTTGGGCTGAAACACAAGAAGTGTATAATACTTCTCAAGCATACAATTTACTTCTTTTATGATTTTAGGGCTTCTTTTAGGGCTCCTGATTAAGCGTTTGGTACTTAGACTAATGAGAGTTTGAGATAATTATTTTGGAACAGTAATAAATGGTAGCAGTTAAGAATTGCAAATTACTTTCGTTGAAATAATCTGAGGTAGTTAAATAAAAATCCAGAAGTCAATACCTGGATTGTAAATTGTTAAATCCTAAAAACTAGTTTAAGATAATTGTGTACATTGTCAGTGAAAAATCCAAGGGGTGGTAAACCAAAGAGTTCTTCCAAATAGTGCCCATTTCTTTAAGACCATGGCTCTGCAGCTGCTGTGTCTTGTGATATTGATCTTGATTCACAAACAGAAAAGAGTGAGCTGGAAGAAAGCCCAATTTGCCACATCCAATGACTGATGTTGTGCGGAAACCTCTATGTGCTTGTTCAGATCTGAACCAGATCATCCATGCCAAAATGCAAGTCATAGGCCCATGCTTATTGCCAGGCTTATAAATAAGCACACAAAGATTACCACTGGGGGCTGGCAAAGGAGGGAAAGAGAGCAGCCCTCTATATTTCTAAATAAATAAATTTTATTTATTTGCAAATATATAAACTGCTTCGCAATCAAAAGTTTCTGAACTGCTATACAGTAAAACAAAATACAAACAAAATAATAAGATTACAAACACAGTAAACTAAAGCACTAAAACCATTTCTACAATTGTTCAATTATTATTCCATAATAATAAGCATTCTTATACAAAACTATATTAATGGCTGCCTAAACATCAAAACAGTAGGGATTTGTCTAATCTTGGCTGGTAACTGCTCCAGAAGGCTGGAGATGCAACACCAAAACCCCAGGCTCTAGTACATACCGAATGTACCTCCAGGGCATGTGGTACTCTTAGCAGTGCCCCATCCAAGCTGAGTGGGGCAATCCTTAGGCAACATGGTCTCAATATGTTCAGGGCTTTAAATCAGAAGTGGGGAACTTACATAATTAGGCTCCTGAAGCTTCCCCCCCCTCAAAGCATGCCCACCTGTCATATGTGATGTCAGGTGTGGGACAGGCAAAGGCATGGCTGGGATTGAGTGCACCTGATGGGGCTGCCTCTTGGCATCAATCGGCAGGTTGCTGATTCAAACTGCTGCTGTGCAGAAGGAAACTAAATGTGTCTTTACAGGCAGGAAGTGAATCCAAACCATGCATGCAATCAGACTTTAAATGGGTTTGCTCTCTGATTAGCTGATGGGCGCTATGAGCAGTCCCTTTGCAGGTGCAGAGAAATCTATATATGCCAAAGGCTTGGAAGGTCCTTGCTTTCCAAAAGGTGTCTGTAACACCAGCTCAAAAGGAAAGGAGGTGTGCACATTTGTATTTCTGTGTATGTTACTCTGGTGGAAACATTCTTCATCATTAATTCATCCATTAACATGCTTATCCCTGAGAACTGAATAAAATAAATATTTACATACTAGCAAAGGGCACAGCATAATACAGACTGTACTACCTGCTTTGGGAGTGTAACTGAAACTGTCTTTTGTGACTTCTAGACATCTGAAAGACAGTAGGAAATGAAAGGGATACATTTTCTTATGCCCATGCAGTTTTCAAAGTGAATTCTTGAGAGCATGACCTTTCACTTCCCCACTGATATGTGGAAATTAGATTGTAAAGGCAAAATAAAATGGCAATCTTGCATCATATCATCAGCAACATAAATAAATAAAATGACAGGAAGTTAGAATTTATGCACTGGGGATATTATTCAGCAACCAATATACCTATCTCACTGGTCTAGGCTGCATCCGCTTCACCATGGTTGGGAATACCTTTGTCATTCATTCTCAGGATTGGTGATCACAATAAGATGCAGGGAAGATGGGAAATGTCTGAGATTTATAGGGACAAAGTCAGCACTGTTCACACATGCAAGTGCATTCGTGTGTTATAATACATTGTTGAGACTGGATGGCCATCTGTCATGAATGCTTTAGTTGAGATTCCTGCATTGCAGGGGGTTGGACTAGATGGCACTTGGGGTTTGTTCCAACTCTACAGTTTTTTAATTCTATGATTCTGAGCATTTTTGTTCCACTGCTTTTGATCATCTTTTCGGCTTTACTCTCACAGCCAAAATGGAAGAATGCTAATTGGGATATACTGTATATTACTTTGAACAGGAGAAACAGCTTTTTAAAGAGTAGTTTAATTCAATAAGCCTGAACTAGCATGAAATGAAGGTTAATTCAAAGCCTGCATATTTACCACTGTATTTAAAACATGTTTAATGCCTGTCTTTGTTGTATCATTTTGCTATGTTATTTATATTATAGTTTTAAAAAATTCTAATCTGCTCCTTAGAATCAGAACAAGTAAATTCAATTTAAAATAAAAAGTATATACAGGCACCTAACTACTTACAGTTGGGGACCTTTTCATTAACCAAAATTAATGTTGTTAATGCAATTGTGCAAATCACTGCATAATGCGAGAGGAGGGGGGATGCCCCATAAACAAAATCGCTTCAGCACATCGCTTAGCTAAATGTAACAAAAGTAGTAAATCACACAGCAGAAAGTGCAGCAAGATTCTGATCAAAGCTGAACATGCATGATTTCTAATATTAATTACGGAAACTGTCTATGTAAAGATGGAGTTTGTGTAGCAGGGCCAATCTATAGAAAATTCATAAAATCTCTAATTATTTTCCCTGTGCATTTACCAAAATATTGAGATGCAAACAAAGACCTTTACTTTAGCCCACATCTATTCATTTGGAAGTAGAAGTCCACTGAACCATCCCATACTCTATAGTTCTGTTTACCTTAGTCTTCGTGTTTATTCAATAATTCATGTTGTGAACTGCCTAGACAACGCAGTTAGATAGACAATATAAAAGTTTAACAAATAATAACTACCATATTTTTCCGTGTATAAGATGCCCCATGTATAAGACTATTTTGGGGGACTCCAAATTAAGAAAACACCCCTCAGCACTACCCATGTATAAGACAAGCCCCTATTTTTTTGGTAAAAAAAACCCTAGTCTTATACACAGAAAAATACGGTACTTAAAATAAAAAAAATCTGAAGTTACAGAAGCAGAAATGTGATAGCAATCTTCTCTCAGTTTATTGAACAAACTTAAACTATTATGTTTAAGAATACCCTTCGCAGTTCTGCAAATGTTCTACAACTTGTATTTAAAATTTTTAAAATGTGTGTGTTAAAAAGACAGGATTAGTAGGATTATATTGTTTAACAGTTTTTGAAACATGAATTTAGATCTCTATTTTTACTGCTCAACTTGTTTTATATAATAAAAATTATAATAGAAACATAAATTTTTGTGTAAGAGGCTATATTTCAATGAATTCAATTTGCATTAGTCTGGCACAGGTGGTTATTTATTACAGTGTATACACACATAATCTTGATGCTTTGAAGGTGACTCAGACTGCCTGAGTAAGTAAGCCAGGGACAGACAGCAAAAGCGTTTACTCAGCATCTAGGGCACACATTACAAGCTCAGCTATGCATGAAGGGCAATTTCTGCCATGAAGAAGCAGCAAACTAAATCAAGGGCAATGGTAGTTTAATACTTTCAGTTTCATGCGGTAAGAACAAAATCTTAGTTTAAGGGGAAAGTGGAGACAAAAAGGTTATAAAAATAGTTCCACTCTAGTGGTAAAAATGATACACTAAGATTGCACTATTTTTGTGTGAGCAATAACATAACTCAAGTTTTAAAAAATGTAGTTCAAAGGTAACTAGTTTTTCTTAGAACTTTCTTTCTTCACTATTTATGAAGAATCCAATTACGTTCCACAGCACTGCAGTTTTAAAAGCTGTGTAACCTGCTAACGCACGCATAGTATAGAAAATTGACGAACACACACAGTCAAAATGTTAACACAAAGCAGAGATGCAATTGGTGATCGAAGTTACTTCAGAGTCAACAGAAACTGCTAAGCTCGGCAGTCTATGTAATGGAAAAATGGGGAGGGCACAGTCGCATCTAGCAGTGCAGGAAGTGTGTACAGCTACCGAAGGGCATAAGTTGACTGTAGAAAGGGACATTAGACTTAGAAGAAAACTTACCCAAGGGGTTTGCTTGTCTCAGTTTAATTTATTTTTAATGTTGGTTTGGAATACATTACCGTATAGATGGAATAATTTTGCTTTAAACCTGATCCCAGCAGCAAAGTGCTGAAGGTCTGATAAAAGAAATCCCCATGAGTATAGAAATTCAGCCACCAAGCACACACCAAGAAAGTGTGTTTTCCACATTCACCATTTAGAAAAATAAATCTCTAATACTAAAACCAGCTTACTTATTACAAAATTTGTCCCATTCTCCTTGGACTGACTTTTTATTATTGAGCTACTCTATTACCATACTGACAAATTCAATTGTATCGTCGTGGCAGTTAAGTACCTATTTAAATTGACACATATGCAGGCATGGATGCAAACTTTATCTTTCTTCTAACATAGTAGCATGTACAATCTTGTGCTTTATCAAAGTAATCTGGAAATTCAATAGCAAAAAATGCATGTGAATGAAACTAACGCTACATAAATGCAGATATCCCTCTGTTACTTTATATTGTCATCTATTGTATATGCATGGTTCACAACGGTTCATTAAAAGTTGTATCCAATCCTACTCTGAAAAACCCCATTGTAATTAATGTACATTACTATCTAAGGTTCATTAATTTCAGTGAGTCTACTCTGAGTAGAGCTGGCAAATATTTACAGTAGAACAAGCTAGTTCAGTTGAATGAAGTGAACTGAACTGTTTTGAAAAATCTCTGAATTGCACCAGAAAGAAGTTCCCACAAGTTCCCAGGTGAACTAAAGGTGAACTGAGTTATATCATTCAATTTGAATGATTTCTATCTTCATGTTCACACTACACACACCAAGCAGGAGGTATATCCTTAGCTTTCATAACAACAGCAGCAGCAGCAACAACATCCACAACCCTGGACATCTCAATCAATCAAATGCCTCTTCCCTTGAGGGAAATAAATTTCCAAATAAAATGGCAAAAAGACAAGTTCTGCAGAATATGTCCTTAGAATTTAAGATATAAAGTTATGTCCTTGAACATCAATTACAACTTTGGGCTGATGGTTTCGTTCAAAAACAGTACAGAATTTATTGTTGTTTAGTCGTTTAGTCGTGTCCGACTCTTCATGACCCCATGGACCAGAGCACGCCAGGCACTCCTGTCTTCCACTGCCTCCCGCAGTTTGGTCAGACTCATGTTTGTGGCTTCGAGAACACTGTCCAACCATCTCGTTCTCTGTCGTCCCCTTCTCCTTGTGCCCTCAATCTTTCCCAACATCAGGGTCTTTTCCAGGGAGTCTTCTCTTCTCATGAGGTGGCCAAAGTACTGGAGCCTCAGCTTCACGATCTGTCCTTCCAGTGAGCACTCAGGGCTGATTTCCTTAAGAATGGATAGGTTTGATCTTCTTGCAGTCCATGGGACTCTCAAGAGTCTCCTCCAGCACCATAATTCAAAAGCATCAACTCTTCGGCGATCAGCCTTCTTTATGGTCCAGCTCTCACTTCCATACATGACTAACAGAATTTATTACTCCCAATGAATTGCTTGAGTGATCTAAAAAGATACTAATTTAATTTTCAGAAATTTTATTTATCTGTTAGTAAAATAATTACCCATACCCCTATCCTTCCAAGAAAACAAACTCCAGTTCCCTCAAAGCCAAAAACTTTTATCTGCTTGCACTTAGACATCCAAAATGTTTGGCAGCAACAGAATTACAAGGATATTAGTATGTTATCAAATGAGATGTAATTCCTCCTAACTCCTGCATCTAATATAGGTTTATGTGCAACCCAGATTAAGTTTTAGATACATTTTCTAAGCAAATTAGAAAAGATTTGTAAGGATAAGTGATCATATGAAGTAAAATTTAAAGTGAAAGAAGCATGGAATAAACTAAATAGTATAGATACATATAAATAAAACGTACAAAAATATGTTGATTACTAAGAAGATAGGTTAATTAACCTGACAGGATGGGATGAGATCCGTTAATATATAAATTATATAAAACACAAGGACCACATTGGGGGGGGGGAGAACAATGAGGGGTTTTTTTTATTTATTCTTTAAGGGAGGAAATACAACAATCAGCAAGACTAAAACTATTTATTTATTTATTTATTTTCTGCTCTTCTTTCTAAAGGAGTCCAGTGTGGCAAACACACAAGCAATAAGACAATCAGAACATCTAAAAACAATTTGAATACAAACACAAACTTAGAAGGCTTGTTGAAAGAGGAAGCTCTTCAGTAGGTGCCAAAAAGTCAACAGAGATAGTGTCTGTCCAATATGTAACAAGAGTGAATTCCAGTGGGTAGGTGCCACCACCCTACGGGATCAACTGCTATATCATGTGCAATGGAACTCCTGATTGTTGGTTTCTGCTTTCCTTCACTGTGCAGCGAAAGGGCTTGTCACGAGACAGGTGTTTACATTCCACAGTCTGTACTGTTGGAGTTTCTCACGGGAAAGGGAGGCTGGATGTGACGTACACTGGTTTCCTGTTTTTCACTGTGTGATTCTCTCCGAGCTGTCGAGGAGAGAGGATGTTTTTTCTGCTCCGGCAGAGGCAAGATGTCTTTCTGTAATATACCAGCTTTGAACTGTAAATAAAGCAATATAGAGTATGCAGCACGTACTCCTCATCCTTCTGCTGGGCACGGGACTCTGCTTTAAACCAACACTGATAACATGGTATCCTGCAGATTGCAGTGATAGAGATTATAAAGTCTATATAAATTAAGGTATGAGAATATTTTTTAAGGTATACTGGTCCCCAGGTATAAAGGGCTATGTAAAACTTTGTGTTATTAATAGGCTTGCCATACATCAGGAAAATTCCTGACATGTCCTGGTTTGGGGGTTCAAAAATGGTATATGGGGAAAATTTTGCTGAATCGGCAAAATGTCAAGGAAAACCTGGATGTATGGCAAACCCGGATGTTTGGCAGCAGTTTCTGCAGATAGATAGTGTTAATGTATGTGGAACCAACTGCCAGGTTACCATTTAATGGAAGAATTTCCAGGAAACTACATTTGAAAGAGGCACACAGACAGAGTGCATTAGAGCCAGTGACTACTGTTATAAGGTAACATGAAGGCATTACAGAAATAGCAAGTCAGAATACTGAACACAAGTTGAGACTATATGCAGATACAATAGTAATATACATGTCTGACAAATAGATACGGAGGAATACCAGAAACAAATTCAAATTATTTGGGATGAGAAAAGAGTTAAAGCTGACAAGAATGTAAGCTACAAGACATGAAAAGAAAGGAGGTTGGGCATTCCCAATTTATTTAGCTACTACAGTGCTGGAGTCCTGCAGTGAATATCAGTTGTTCAAAGAAGCAAATAAATATTTTAGACCAACAGAAGGGTCTATACTGAAACTACACCAGGAATCTATTATGGTTGTCTAAACTCACCAGGAAAAAACACTAACTAAAATGGGCACAGTTACGTGATCAATATATGTTTAAAACCTGAGATGGATATGCAAAAGTTTTATTACTAGAAATTAACAAAATAGCATCAGTAATTAACAACAAGAAACCTAAGTTAAATGGACAACTAGGAAATTTCCAGACATAGATAACCAGCAGGTTATATCTGTATCAAAATTAGGTATGACTTAAAACATATGAGTAAGCCATACACGATATAGAGAGCAAACCATCTGTTTTTCAATGTGTTCAAATAAGAACAGATTACATTGTAAACAACCAACAGAGAATTTGAAAAGTAAAGAATACAAAACGAAATATTTGCAAAAAAGCATGGGCTACTGAGAAACCAAAATTATCTATTTATACCAGTTGGTGGGAATCACAAATGGAAAGAAAGCTGTTGCAAAGATTCAGAGTAATCAATAACATTTGTTTCATGTTCCAGAAGAACTGAAAGAAGCTTCACAAGTATCCTACAGATTTTTCTGATAAGTTTCCTTGTAAAAACTGCAGGAGTTTACTATGGGGCAAGAACTACTAAGCCAACTATAGTAGTTATTTTGGGAATTAACGGCTGTAAAGGAAAGGGGTGGTACTGTTATGTTTTTATTGTAATAAGTATATATTGTTTTAATTCTATTCGTATTTAATTGCTTTTTAATTATTATTTTCGATGTTTTTAGTTGTTTAGTTGTTTATTTTATCTGAAAGTCAAGTTCTGGCCTGGGGAAAAGGTGATATAAATCATCTTCATCTTCATCATTATATTGTCTATTGAGTTGAACTTTCCTAAAAAATTGACTTTGGGGAGCTAACTCATGATTTTGCAATGAAAACACCCAGAAAAAAGCTTTAAAGAGAACTACGGTAGTTTATTTAGCAAATGTTTGCAGCCATGTTAGTCCATTAGAAGATGTCACAGACTGTCTGGACACAGAGGAATTGTGGGAGGCACCCCCATTCTTCTCAAAGGAAGGCTTAGAGCCCAGGGATTGGTGGTGGGTCAAAGATGAGTGGTCAGAGAAAAGACTGGGAGGAAGAGGTGTCAAAACCTGAAGAGGTAACAGGTTTTAGTGAACAGGGATCTGTGGCAGAAAGAAGTCCAGAATCAGAATCAGAAATGGAAGCAGGAGAGGTTATGAGGCAGAAGATGAAGAAGTACGAGTGTCTTCTCTGCTCTGCTGCACCAAACTCCCCTCCCTCCCGTCTCCCTGGTATGAAGCAGGAGGAGCAAAGGCAGACATGCTGATGTAGCCTCGGATTGCTTGGAAAAGACCCAGAAGAAGAGGATACTTAGGCAGCTGTGGGAAGCTAAGAACCTTCAGTCTCCACAACTGCCTCATAGGGGCAAGACCTACCGAAGAGAAATACTGTGCTCATTAGGTTTGGCGTTCTTGAGCAGATCCTGCTTCTTCTAATAAAGTGATAACTTCATTTATTCCATGTGATTTATTGCTGGCTCGCTCCTAACAGAAGACTATTTCTATAGGACCAATCCAATTAATAAAATTATAAGGAAGTTTATGACTTGTTTTCACCAACATGGGAGAGGAATTGCAGAAAAGCCCCAGTGTGTAACTTTAGAATCAAACTCAAACCATTTCTTTCATCATTCACAAGACTGTATGTATGGGATGGGATCATCGGTAGGGACTCTTAATTTCTTCGTACTTACCATTACAACCTTTAAAAGAACTCAGATATCTGAAGAAGTGCCTTCTCTACACCAACCTACCTGTGAATTCAATGGAAACACTTTCCCATGTGTTAGAGGAAGCTTGTACTATGCTGCTGCCCATTCTCTGGGATGCCCTTCCCAAAGGATTATGGCTAGAACCAATGTTAGAATCATTGTTGTGCCAGATCCATTTTTTTCCTTTTTTTTGTCCAGGCATTTAGAGAGGCATTCACTTCTTTTAGCTGACTCTCTATAGGATTTTAATAATGTAGTTTAAGTGATTCACTATATTTTACTTTTGATATGATTGTTTCTTCGTGCCTATTGGGGGAAACCCTCATACCTTTGAAGAAGAGTGGCATAAAAATATTTTAAATAAGTAAATAATGGAGGTGTATCAAAGGCAAAATATATCTGGTCGCCAACAGCAGCCAATTCATTTCATTTCATGCTTTTTCCCACCTCTTCTCCCAAGGACCCAGAAAACTCTTTGTAGATTAGCTATAGGATTTTCAGATGAGTGGCATGGTGCTTGGGTCTCCATCAGTCTGTGCATTCTTAAAGTAGAGGCTCAGTTTGGAAACATTTAGACTCCCAGTTTTAGGAATATTGGTGGATAATTTAAAAACCACAAAAACTATAAACTTAAATACTACTGCTAGAAAATTTGTAGGAGTATATAGGATATAGTCAAATCTTATTTGTTTCTGTTTTCAGCAATATGAGAGAGGTGTGTATGTTGAGAATGGCTACTAAGATCCCAAAAATATACACACAACTGTAATATTATCCTAATTTGTTTTCCTTCTGTGTTGGGAATTACAATCTCCTGAGAATTACAACCCCTAGCTAAAATTATTGTCTTCTGTTCTCATGCTCTATAATCTGTCATTCCAATGAAAGTGAGGAACAATTTTTAACCTTTCAGTAAGAGGACATAACCCAATAATTAACTCTTCTTCCTCCCACCCATTTCTTTATAAAAGCAAAAACAACGAAGACTTTGCCAAAGGAGCCGTAATTTACATGTTCAGAGGAAAAGAAACTAGGAAGATAAACATTGTAAAACAGTGTAATTTTATTTAAATTAGTTCAAGACTTCAAAATGGTTGCCTTCTTTATTCAAGCAAGAACCACTATTTAATCAGCTGAAGTAGGGTTGCCATAACCCAACCCCTAAATCAAGATAACTAGCATAACATGCAAATATGCTGAGCTAATTATAGTGGCTAATCTACATAATTTCTATCACACGCTTCAGCCTTCTTCCTTCCTTAAATAAAGAGTGATGCACATGGGACAAGAAAATTTCCCTTTTCACATATACACTGATAAGGTCTAAATTTGCTGTTACTACACAAAGAAACAGAGGTTGCAGGCATAGTGCAGAGCTCACTGCTATACCAGTGAAACAGGAAAATTCAGTTTTGCAAATGATTAGGAAATGGGCTAGAAATATTTTTTTTTTAGTGTCATTATATAAATGTACAGTACAGCCATGTTTAAAAGGTTTTTAATTTCTGTGAAAGCTAGTATACAACTAGAAAATATATGGAAAAGTTTAAACTGCATAAAGCCCCTGGTATTGATGATCTGACAGATAAATTTTATTTTTTAAAAATTCTGAAATATGGATTCTAACAGGGGCAATTGTCCTGAGATCCTGGAAAGAGTCTAGAATAGTAGTAATATTGAAACCACATAAAGATTCAGAGTCTCTGGATACATTTCATGCATTGGGCAGGGTGCTAAAACATTTACTAATATTCCAGCTAATATCAGCTGGTAAATATATTACCTAGTATAATCCTTGCAGAACAAGTAGGTTTTGTTAAACATAGACATATAGCAGATCTCATACAGAAGATGCTGAATGCAGTATATTATGGAAAACTGTTGTGGAATCCATGTGTGATTGCTTCACTAAATGCTCATAAAGCGTTTTATAAAATACACTGGAGTTATTTGTATTTACTCCTTAGCAGTGCTTTTTTCTGGGGGGATGCATGGGGATGCATACCCCTAAACATTTTGTGAATCTAAGTTTGACCTCATTGAGGGGCAGTATTTCAATATGAGTAGGAAAATGAGAATACCCCTAAATATTTTTTAAGAAAAGAAGCACTGCTCCTTAGATATACAGTTGTACCTTGGAACCCAAACATCTTGGTACTCGGATGCTTTGGCTCCCAAACACCGCAAACCCAGAATAGAGTGTGCCAGTTTGCAAATGTTCTTTAGAACATGACAATCCGACGGGGTTTCCATGGCTTCTGATTGGCTGCAGGAGCTTCCTGAAGCCAATCAGAAGCCGCTCTTTGGTTTCCGAACGTTCTGGAAGTCAAACGGACTTCTGGAACCGATTCCGTTCGACTTCCAAAGTATGACTGTATAACAGTGCAATGCTAACCATGTTCTCCCCTGCCTATCTGACATTTTTTTATCTACTTATCTCAAGTCTGAATGCCATAGAACAGATGTAAGCAGTGTTGTGCCCTTCACATGTTGTTAAACTGCAACTCCCATCAGCTCCAGCCATTACGTTCAATTATCAGGGATGATGGAAGTTGTAGTTAGCAACATCTGGAGTGCAACATGTTGGGTGCCCTGCCACTATCTAACTGGATCCTGCGTTCTGAATTTCATTTTTGGCAGAATAATTGGCGGTTTGGTTTGGGGTTTTTAAAGGAAGGATGGAGTCTGGTAGTTTGTTCTGCAGACAGATTTTGAAAATTATTATTACAATGCATAAAATACACAACAAAACATGATGAATATTTTCTGTAGAGGAGGTTAGAAAAATATATTAGAAAATAAACACTCTGTCTATACATGATATTTGAATCAATGCTGCCAAATTGCTACTACAGTGCAAAGATGTTAGGTAATGGAACTAAATGTTAGGTAATGGAACTAAAGGGCTCCCAATTGTCTGTTTATATTATTCATTAAAAAGAAATTATCTGAATAACTACTCTTTTAAAATAATGGACTCTGCTGTCATTCTTCATGCTCTTGCACTGGGACTATATGAGCCATAACAATGAAACTATATCTTTCTAGATACCAAACCCAACGTTCCCCTAGTATTCCTTGGTCATTCCATACAATAGTAAAGCACATAAAGAAAATGTTTGGCTAGGCTCGTTTAGGATGTTGGAAATTACACTTGGTCAACATTTTTTACACCAAGACTGGGAAATTATGACCCTCCAGTAGTTCTTGGGCTGCAACCCTCACCATCCCTGATGGTGAGGGTTGCAGCCCATGCAGGCCATGCTTGCTGAGGCTGGTGGAAGTTGTAGTCCAACATCTGAAGGGCTACATATAGCCCACCCTTGTTTTACAGGCATAACAGAAGCATCAATCCACCTGAAGGCACACCATTTATAGATAACCACAAAGGCAATGATTAAACATGGAGTTTGCCTTATTTGTGATAATCTGTTTACAGATGAGGAATGTCCTTGAACAGCATCTGGTAAACCAAGCAGCCACACTGTGGAAAAAGATATCAGAAAACAGTTCAAAATATTATCAATCTGCTAGAGTTGTTATGTGCCCACCCAAATATTCACACACACACACACACACACACACACACACACACACACGGTTTGACTGCTAGAAAAGAAAAGTAAGTTTGACTATTTTTCTTCTTCTTTAGCATGGAATGAAACAAAATAGAAAGAAACTGAAGTAATACAATACTTTCTAATCTGATAAAGCAGCATAAATAAAGACTATAATGGCAAAAAAAAATCAGTCATGCTTTTACAATACTTTGTTCTGCTTATGATTACAGGTTGAAATGAATGATTTTCTCAATGACAGTATTTTAAATAGTGTGTCACACTGTCAAAATCTGAAGCTTGATAGGACCAGAGTACTTTTAAAAAATGTAAAGCATTCAAAGAAGCTCAAAATTTAATTAAGCAAAACATTAGATCAGTTAAATCTAAACAGTAGTATAAAATATTAAGGTAAAACATGTATTAGTGTGAGATTTGCATTTTTATGAAGTATGAATCACAAAGAAATGAAAATGCTGCTAAATTTCAGTTAACTCCTTTTTAAAAATCTTGTTTCCATGGCAATGCTGACAGTAAGTTTGCATGGGATGTAAGATACGGCTTTTTCCCTTTTCTCTTACAAAACAATTTAGCTGAAAAGTGGCAGCATCATGGACTCTTTTCAATTTTCTAATATGCCTGAGAGGCACAGAAAATAAGCCAGCAGAAGTCATTGACTGGAAAAAATGCAGCAGTTGAGCCTTTTCCCCCTAGTTTTCTAGCTTGTGGTATGCTTTTAAATGAGCATGTTCACAAACATCACCCACAACATTCTAATTGTCAGATAGAGGTCTTGTCTCTTTAATCTGTATTCCTTGCACTCCTGGTTCAATTAAGGAAGCTTTTAACAACATTAAACCTTAGCACGGAGATAATTTGAAATTCCAGTAAAGACTGCCTACAACACAAGCACTCAAACCTCTCTTTTTCATTCTAGATCTAAAAAGAACTGCTCAATTCTCTAATGAGTAATCAGGGATTGAGGTTTCTAGGCTACAAAATCTTGTTGTCGCAAAAGAAAAGAAAAAGGTAGAAATCTAACACCCAAATCAATACTGTATTACTCTCTCCACAGGCAAGAGATGCTGGGTCAGGAAAATCATGAAAAATTCATAGCAGAGGTGGTCAAGTCATCCATAAGACAGAGAAAATAATGCCATATCTAAAGATCCCTTGAGCAATCGAAGACACTTTACAGATTTCACCGTGAATAAGTGCTGGTTTGTTTCATCGATGTGCCTTAATACTGCTCCTATCTTATTTCTGACAGTAAATGAGGATGTTTTGATCTATATTTACTATCTTTCTTATTTACTATATTCACTTCTCAGCCTCTGTATTAGTCACTCATGGGACAATTCCAAGTAATTGCTTTCTGCTGAAAAGGGGGATAACTCATCAGGGAGGAGGCCTTTCCTAAGTGCATATTTCTCGGTACCAATAGTTTAATTCCAACAGTCTAGAAACAGCCTTCTCAAAAGTCCTATTGAATTCTGTGACTTCATTTTTCCAAGGAAAAAAGAGCCTTCCTCTCTTAAAACTCAACGTTTGAAGCATAAACAAAGGAAGACACCAATGTAGTTCATAGTATGGTATGTGGGGGGAGGATAGTACCAGTAAACTATAGTGACTATGTTGCAAGGGCAGACTTTGATAATATGGAACCCTGAGCGATGACAAAATTTGGTGCCCTTCCCTAAATATTTCTTATTTTCACAATAATTCCTTTAAGTACAGTTTTTTATGGCTCTTCTCAGTAGCTACCTGTATAAATACAGGGTTTTGTGTTTTTGTTATTTTGCACTCACTTGGCTTGGCACCTTGTGCAGTGGAACCTCCCAAATAGCCCTAAATCCAGTTCTCGATGTTTGATTATTAAATAGTTTTACTATTAAAAAATATATTAATTTCCCTATGGGTAGCTCACAAAGAAATCACCTTACTGTACCAAAACTCACAGAACTAAACAGAACTTAGGAATTTTATGAGCTAGAAAGGTGTCAATAATTATGATGGTTTGGATAATATGAGGGAAGGTATATAATGTATGTTGAACAGTTCATGCGCACAACATCCAATCACAGTGCATATTCACCAGGCCTCATAGAGAATATGCATATAATCTGTCCATGAAGAAGGAATTTTGTCACATTTCTCAATATACATAATTTTTGTCACATTTCTCAATATACATAATTTCCAACAAGCCTTGAGGAATGTGCATATCGCAACTGCATTTTGTATATTCTCCAGTCAATATGCACAATCGTTAGCAGGTTTTAGAGAGTATGTATACAGTGGTACCTCGGGTTACATACGCTTCAGGTTACAGACTCCACTAACCCAGAAATAGTACCTCGGGTTAAGAACTTTGCTTCAGAATGAGAACAGAAATCGTGCTCTGGCGGCGCGGCGGCAGCAAGAGGCCCCATTAGCTAAAGTGGTGCTTCAGGTTAAGAACAGTTGCAGGTTAAGAACGGACCTCCGGAACGAATTAAGTACTTAACCTGAGGTACTACTATATCTCATTTGAGCTTTATACATTCTACACTCAGTATACATTGCCTTCAGGAAATATGCCCGTTTTCTATCTGTCATTTAGAAATGTTCAATCTGCATTCTGCAGGCTGCTTCTGACCAGCCTAATCTTATGTGATCCACCACATACCTTCCCACTGAGCAGCAGGGAGTAGAGGTGGGCTTCAGGTAAAAATATTAACTTTTTTCTGCACCCCATACTCCTTTTCCTCAGTGTCAGCTGTTCTCCTGTCGGATAAGCAGCAGAGTGGAAGAATCACAAGCAGATGAGTTTTAAACCTTCCCTTCCATAATCCCTTGTTACATAGGCGCCGACTCCATGGGGCTTGAGGGGGCTCGAGCCCCCTCAAAAAATTTTTTGGGGGGGCTCAGCCCCCCCAATAATCTCGGGCGGGCGCCCTTCCAGCAGAGCGCCGCCGCCGTCCCCCGCCGCCTCCTCCTCACCTGCTCCTTCGCCAGCCAGCCAGCCGCACGCCCTAATCGGAGGCACTGCCGGAAATCCCGCGAGAACAGGGGAATCCCGACTGGCCACACCTCCCAGCCAGCCAATCGGCTGGCTGGGGGGCGTGGCTTGCCCTATTTAGGGCCGGAGCCACTTTATTTGCATATTCATGAGCTTATTTATTATTCATGAGCTTTCCCGGCCCCCCCCCCAATATTTTTTCTAAGTCCGCGTCCCTGCCTTGTTACTTTTGCTTCTGATCCTCCTCCTTCTTCCTCTTGCCTTTTCCCTGGTCTGTATTTACGTTGGCAAATACATGGCATTTTGCTTATGTTACTTGGTAAAGTACCATATATATGAGGACATTGTTTTGAACAAACACAAACCAAATTAACATCAAGTATATATTGTGTAAGAAAAGTGGTTGATAGGCTATATTGTTTTATAGTGATCTAGAGGTTCATACATAATTAGGTGCACTCACAGATTTCTTCTGTGTGCACACTGCTCAACTGACACTCAAGGATGAGAGAATATCCACCTGCGCAAATGTCAAAGATGTTGAGGGTAGGAAAGGTCCATGATGGGTCTCTGATCAACTATAATTGGGGAAACTGGGGTGTCCAAATAGATATTGATCCAGACATTTGACATTTTAAGGTTTGCACCCAGCAGTTGTGCAAGTGGAAAGCAATTTGCACAAACATACGGTATTCCTCTTCTCGCCTTTTCACTTGCATCCCCTAAAAAGACTTTCCGGGGGGCTGTGGCAGCTCCCTTGAATAATGCTGGCTGTGTTGCATGGGGCTACAGTGGAAAGGAGGAAGTGCCTGAAATTGGGCAGAGGAACCCATGCAACTCAGGTCAAACTGTTCAGGACTTGGGAGCTCTTTTGCAGGAGCTGTAGAGGAGAAGGAAGGGAAAAGAAATATCAGTTTCACAAGCTGCCTTCCATTAGCCAGTTGTGGAGTGGCTTGGGAAAACAGTATTGAGAAAGAGAGGGGGAAGAAAAGGGTACCAAGGCTAACAGAAAATGACCCCCAAAAGGAAATTAAGGAAAGGACAAGGAAAAGCCCCTAAGGAAACTGACAGGGGGGAAAGGTAGATGGTAGTTAAACAACCATATATGGTCCCAAATATACACAAAAAAGAGAAGGAAAAACACTAGAAAGAAAAACTAAGGAGGCACACACACAAATTCAACATATTGCCTCAAACAAAGGGATTTTCACCAAAGAAAATACCAGACCAAACATAACCATAGGCAGGGTAAAAAGGTAAAGGGTAAAGGGACCCCTGACCATTAGGTCCAGTCATGGACGACTCTGGGGTTGCAGCTCTCATCTTGCTTTATTGGCCGAGGGAGCCGGCGTACAGCTTCCGGGTCATGTGGCCAGCATGACTAAGCTGCTTCTGGCAAACCAGAGCAGCGCACGGAAACGCCTTTTTACCTTCCCACTGGAGCGGTACCTATTTATCTACTTGCACTTTGATGTGCTTTCGAACTGCTAGGTTGGCAGGAGCAGGGACAGAGCAACGGGAGCTCACCCCATTGCGGGGATTCGAACCGCCGACCTTCTGATCAGCAAGTCCTAGGCTCTGTGGTTTAACCCACAGCGCCAAACGCATCTCACATAAGCAGGGTATATCTGGACAAATACCCTGCACCACTACTATCCCCTGGAAGAGGAGATAAAAGACCCTGCCAATCAAGTCTAGAGGGAGGCATTATCCTCCAGCAAATAACATGTTGATTTAGGAAACTATTAATTTCTGCTTTTCTTAATGGTCATATTGATATTTGGGTCTGGAAAAAGGTCTATCTTGAACAGATCACTTGATAGTTTATAATTAAGACCACACCACATACTGTATGACGCAGCACAGTATCTTTCTTTGTGCCGTACCACATATGGATTCCATGCCTCGGCAGAGCATCATTCAGAATGTTTTGCTAGTACTCGGCATTTTAGGCTCTCTGTAGTTGCTTTGCTTCCCCTATGGCAGGCTTCCTCAACCTCGGCCCTCCAGATGTTTTTGGCCTACAACTCCCATGATCCCTAGCTAGCAGGACCAGTGGTCAGGGATGATGGGAATTGTAGTCTCAAAACATCTGGAGGGCTGAGGTTGAGGAAGCCTGCCCTATGGTATTAATGGGGGGGGGGGATGCAAGACCTTGCAAACAAAATGGGGGAGGGCTTGTTTTGGCTGTCGTTTTCATCTCACCTGGGTTTGGCTGTTTAAAAAGTCAGCAAGAAAGTTTCAGACATTGATGCTGATTTTCACTCTTTAGTTTACTAAAACAAGTAGAGATAGTCTAAAGTAATTCTTTTCAGCTTAATCTTAATTTTATCAGTTGGATAAACTATATTCCTTTGCATAAAGTATGTTCTGCTGATGCTTCTAGATTTGCATTTTCATTAGATTTCAACATTCAGCACCTAATACCATAAATTTGTTTTTGAAACTCTTTAATTCCCTTGAGTATTCCAACATATTGAATGCTATTTGCTTTGTATTATGTTGGTAACAAATCTGTAGTGAAAATGCTGTCAATATATATTCATAGCTAACGTTGTTAACTAAAAGCAATATTGTTTTTCCACTGTAAGCTGTCATAAATGTTTGGCACCCTGTTGTGTAAGCCAAAAGTGTCAAAGAAATGATTAAAAAAAATAAAAAATAAAAACCCTGTGGTGATACCGTGTTAAGTTTTCTGCAATAAAATACATCCCTTTTGTATAAGCCCTTGCAATTTACCAAAAAGGGGAAAGCTTCTCCACGTTATTTTAAAGTTGGAATATTGTGACTATATGTACATTAGGAGAGGTGTTACTTGAAAGTATATTACAGCATAAGAATAATGCATATATATATTCATGATAGCTGTTATCCTTCTAAAATGGTAAGAAACTTTACATTTTAAATAAACTAAATATTTCATAAGTAATATTATACATTTGGGAACTGAAAATTATACTGATAAATAGACAACCTCTTCTGAGGGCTGTACCCCAAAAAGAAGTCACTGACTTGTATCCAAATGGTGCCCTTCCATGATTGCAAGGACTTTTGACCCAGCAGATGTATCTGCTAAGTGTAGAAAATTTTGGCCAGTGCGCCAAATTAAGCTTAGTATGGGTCCTAATTTGGCCCACAAGGCAATTTCCCCTGGAATATGCCCCACTTCTACCCACTGCTGGCTCCCAGCTCCCAGAGACTTGTCCAAAGTCGAATGCAGATTCTAGGGGGAAAAGGAAAGGAAAGGAAAGGAAAGGAAAGGAAAGGAAAGGAAAGGAAAGGAAAGGTTCCCCACCACTAAAAATTGTCCTCTGATCCAAAGTGAATGTAAGGCACTTACGGGTAATAGCTACATACTCCCACTCTCTATTCTTCAAACATGATTTCAAACTCTGAATAATAATGTAGCCTGGTTAGAATTAACCATAGTTAAGGTCAGTGCTTCAGAAAACTTTAGCCATTATTAAGACTCTAAAACTCATATATAGGTGGTACCAAACCCCTAGAAAGAAGAATATGAGAGAAGTGGTAAGAAAAGAGAAAGAGAAATTGTGAATACTTAAAGTGGGATATTGTAGCAGTATTTTCTGTATGCTGGATTTGTCCTGAGGTCTGCCAGTTGCCAAAAACAAGTGTGACTTGAAAAGCATGCTACAAATAAGTTCCTAAATAGAAGCAAAACTAAATGTGTCACATCACTAATATAATGATAATTACAACAAAGCATCCTTCTTGTTTGTACTATTTAGAATTTTGACATTCTGATTGACAGATGTCATCATATTAAGTAAGTAAACACACCTGGCTATTTAGATTCTACTCAAGAAACATCAGTGTAACAATCAAAAGTATGAATATGCTTGCTGTAATTTCAAAAAATTGGCAACTAAGATGGTTTCATAGACATTAGAAATTAAGTACATAAATTTAACACAATCTTATCTATGTCAATCCATATTAATTATATTCTAAAAGCTGGAACATGTTAAGGAAGCATTACATAAAATGCTTACTATGCATTACGTACATTGTAATGATTCAAAAGAAATGTCTCTACTTGAAAGGATCCTACTTGGAAGAATATTAATAGCCAAAAGTTTCCACAACTGCAAAGTTACTCATTTTACAACAATGGTGTATGTATGGAACTGATATTTCTATATAAAATATGAGGCATCTCTAAGATTCTTAGATATCACTGCTTCATTCTGCATTTAATTTACATTTCACACAGAGTAGCAAACAAATAATGCAATCATATACAACATTTATCAATTCAGGAATAGAAGGTTACAAGGGACAAACTGCTCATAATGAATACCTAATTACATTCATTCGTTTGTTTGTTTGTTTGTCCATCCTCCAGTGTTGAGACGTAATAAAAGGACAGTTTTTCATAACATGGGAATGTAATATACAGAAACTATTCCCAAACACTTTTCAATTTCAGCTTGAAACAGCTTAAATTTTTGGTAAGAAAACAAAGCAAACAAATCTAGAGCAATCTGTCAGGACACATGCTGGTGATGGGCAATCAGAGTAGATGATGCTCTGGATTGACCGTCTCAGGTCTTCTAACATTCTGCTTCACTGGATGTCCACATGTTCTACTGTTGTGGGAGAGGGAGAAACGCTTTTCTCTAGCCACACCAGGAATAACTGTAAAAGTCAGTTTAGGCACAGAGACCTTTGTTTACCAGCTGTTTCAAGGGCACAAATAAGATGCAGAGGGGAGGAGGGGGCAGGAAACTTCCTTATGTTAAAACCCAGGGCAGTATATTTGTGAAAATGTTTTTCTTTTAAGTAATCTCTTTGTAGGTTTAATTTTGCAATTAAACAATTATAGACTTGGAGTTGTAAAGGGATCTTGTGGAGTTCAGCCCTTTGCAACAAACAAAAATCTATGCAAAACTATCCTTGTCAAAGGACTGCAAACTCTTCATGATAGAATCTCATCAAATCACTGTAGCAGACCATACAATTGTATACGGGTATCACAGGTGGATTAATGATATTGAAAACATAGTTTGCTTTCTTTACATTCTTCTCTGTGCCACTTCAATAACAATAATAAATGTAACATCAATAAGCTAGTTTATCGTAAATATGTTATATCAAGTTAATCAAGACCTACTACACTGAAATAATGACATTTAAACATGCTTAACTATGAACTGGACTGCAGCTCTAATGCCATTAAGGAGGGGTTATGAAGAAGGTGCAATTATATTTTACAATCTTAAATAAATAACTTAAAATGATTTTACAACCTGTTCAGAATACACCAAAGAGACTTTTACAATATGTTTCTTATATGACACAATATAGTTAATAAAAAACACACCATATCCATTTGATACAACAATTTGTAGCATTTATTTAATACACTAAGGTTGCAGTGTCTGGTGGTGCCCAGTCTGAGAGATGCTTAAGATTTCATTATATTCATGTAGGACTCATTTTAACGGAAATTTGAGAGATAAAAAAAGCAGATTGCAGGAAGACATATTATAAAAACAGACCTCACAAGTCAAAGTTAATAGTGAACCCATTCTTTTTCATGTATACAACCATGAAAACAAATATCCTGTGAACTCTAGATATATATTGTATCTCTACATGAGATCTTGGTGCTCATTGAGACAGGTACTCAATCATCTCATGGCTTTACAATCTCATCATTGTTGACTAAGGAACAAAACAGGGGAATGGGACCAATCATCTATGCAGCACCACAAATTTTGATAACACATTTCATGATTTTTTTCTTGTAACATAGGATAGTCATATAAAAGAGGAATTATTATTAAATAATTCTTCCATTAAAATGTTATTTTAGTTATGGGATTTTTTCAGGCAAAACATAATGATACAAAATCATGCACAGACATTCATGTATACAGAACTACATATTGTAAACAGCTGGGCCATATTAGTACTGACAAAATGTACATTAAGGAAAGAACTGTGGAATAAAAGCAAAGTAGTATCACTGGGTTAAATCTGGACAACATCCACTCACCTGCTTGAAGGTGAAGTGGTATATATGGCCTGGCACAGCCCCACTGCCATCTAGTGGTCCCAGGCTCTTCAGTCCCAGGCTCCAACAGCTGATGGGAGAAGCAACAAACCTCTCCCACCAGCTATTAGATTCAAATTTGCCCACTGGGCACAACTGGCCAATCATAGGTGGGTGAAGGGGTGGAGCCTGGGGGCAGGTCTGACAAAGACTCCTAGAAGACTTCATTCAGGTCTGCTCCCTGGGCATAAAAATTGCCCTGACCTTTGGTAGGGACCGCAATGGGCATTTAGGATCTTCCACCCACCCTCCCTTATCTCATGGTTGGCGCCCCTTTTACATGTGTTGTGCTTTGCTTGACTTTGCTATGGTTTTATGGTTGACGCATTCAGGGCCAGGGAGGAATTTTTCCCAACTGAAGGACCTCTACAAGCTAAGCAGATGACAATATTTAAGATCTGTCACATTTTCCTGGGTTTTATTTATGCTATCCCACTGTGCTGCTCTTGTTCTCTAATCAAACATCTTTCTCCCATTTTCGCCCCTTACAATTAGTTGTCCATCAGGAACAAAACATTTTATAAGTTGTCTTGCCAACATTGTGATTAATCATTTGGCTCTTGTGCAGTCCAAGGAGACATTTCTTAACCTTAACTCATGTGCCCTATGATCTGCCTCCACCACTAACCACAGAAACACTTTCTATAATGTATAGCTACTAGATGAGCATGAAGGCACGGTTGTCCACATGCAACTGATCTTTCACAAGAATTTGTGCAAGGATAGTCTTACACTTCTTGGAAGCTTAAGGAAAATGGTGTCTTTCTATTAAAATATTGGGTTTTTTTAATAAAAAAAACCCAAGCTAAAACAATCAGTAACTGTACAAAAAGAAAACATTATAAAAAAAGTTCACAAAGGCATCCATATGTGAATTGTTTATACTTCCTTTCTAAAAACATTATTGGAATTTTTTACCAAGATGACATTTCATCTGTGCTCAATAACAAACGGCAAAGTGCTCAACTAGGTGCTCTGCTAAAATAGTGTCTTAAATCTTAAACATAGCAAAATGAAAACTCTCTTGGAGGCAAGCACAAACACGCCCACAAAGGAACTGAGTACAGCCCATGTACTTTGGCTGTTTGTGAATTCACATATCTGTTCGTTAGGGGACAACCAAGGCAGAAATAAGAGATGAACCATAAAAGGAACCCATTATAACGTGTATTGGAGTACAACAAGCTAGTTACCAACAGACAGAAGTATAATTAGGAAAAACTGGTTTAAAAGTAGATCAGTTAACTTATCTCCTAGACAGCTGGTACACTGGTTTGAGGCAAGCAGCTAGGAGTGACAGATTAGCAGTAACCATAGCATGAGATCTTCAGACCCAGTTTAAGGTATCTTTTAGCCAAATATCTTACTCAGCCCAGGATATATGAGAGAGACACATTTTACCACCTGGGAAACAAGTTTCTTGTCAAATTAACATGTCTAAATAGCAACAATATAGTACAGGCCATCTCTAATTCAGCTCTAAATATTCAGAACATTTCTGGTTGTCAAGCAAAAGTTTACTTCATTCTCATTTAAATTGCACTTACCTGAGATTCTTTCACATTTTCAACTGTGAAATTGAACCAGACTCGAAAACGGGGATTACATGTATCTGGTCTGATAAACAGGTCATACTCAAATTCAGTAATATAGTCCACACGTCCAAGGTTACCTTAAAAAAATTATAAAACAGAATGCTATGTTAACACATTCCAGAAAAGCCCTTTGATCAGTGATACCTCTCTTAGAGAAATATTCTACCAAAAGACTCAATAAAGTTATATGGAAAATTCTAATCCACAACTGTTGGCTGTGAGCATATTTCATTTCTAAAAAAATAAAATAAAGTGTTTTTGTCTTTCCAGATGAGCTGTTTACGATATAACAATGTTCACAATACCTTAATCAGGAAAGCCCACACATTCCTGAAGAAGCCTCTAGAGCCAACATATTGGCAGAATGGTTATATTTATTGAAATATAAGATCAGCAAATCAAGAGCCAATTAATAAGTGAGGGCAGACGAGTTTATTCATTGTATACAGGGGAGCACCTCCTAGCCATGTCAGCTGCTTCACATAGCAGTTTTCTAGCCAAGGATTGGGTGTACTTCTCCTCCATCCTTTGGGGTATTGGGGGGAGGGCTGAGCATGTAGACCATGACTCTGCAGCAAAGCGTTCACCCAGGGCCACTCCCTGTGATTGGTCACTTATACCCTGGTAACCTCCTTGTCCCCTCCCCTTTGGGAATTCCTGCTGAGTCTCCTTCAAGTAATGAAGAGGTAGAGTAAATTCACTCTTGATAATGGCAGGAGTGCCACTGTTTGGATTTGAATATGAAAGAAAGGCAGAGCGTAGGTGTGAACAAAAGTTGGGGCTATTTCTGGTCTACTCTCTTGAGCAAAGGACATCCACCTCCCTTGGCTGGACATGCCACTAACAGAACAAAACGTGAAGGCTTGGATCCTTGGGGCACCATCTCTTTCTGACATATGGTAAAAAAATTAAGCATAATAATAAACTACCATTTGTGCCTCATGTTTCCAGAATGCCCAATAATAAATTGTAATGAAATTCCCCATAGTCTGATTTAGAATTGGGTCAGCAATTCCAATTCCAATACCACTTGAAATAGTTAGCTACTTGGCATTTAACATGGTGGCTTGTGGGAGGAAAGCTTTAGATGTCATGTCAGCTACAAGGTTTTAAAAATTATTCCATCTTCACATAAGCTAAGGCATACTTGGATTATAAAACTTCCCAATGATTGGCAAGACAAGGTCAAGGATTGCACAGATCCTTCTTCCTTCTTCTCTGGATTTGACTCACATTTTTGCAGTCATAGAAGTATCATTTGGTGCTTAGTTTTGCTTAGACTATTATTACAGTCCAAGAGTTGGACAAGATAGATGAACTAAAAGCAAATTCTGTATACATGCAGAACCTTGTCTTACATTCTGGGCAGCAGAACTACTTTTGAAGGAAATGACATTTAATTTGTAGTACATCTGAGCATTATGTTAGGTAAATTCATATTCAAAAGAAAAGTAATGACAAAGTTCAGCACATTGCCATGGGTATAGCCAGGATTTATGTTGGGGGGGCAGGCTTTATGTTGGGGGGCAGAACCTCAGTAAAGTTTGTTTGTTGTTTTACTTGACTGCCCCCTGTCCCGCCTTGGCTGCGCCCATAAACATCACCCGTAATAAAGAATCATTCTGCTGGTGGCAGAAATAGAGTGGCCAATAACTTTAGATTAATTAACTGAAAGGATCACGAATACCTATACTAAGCTTATGATATAAAGTTAGAAAGTAGTTTTTAAATAAAATCTTGTTTAGCATATAGTGGGATTTTTAAAACTATGTTTTAATTTTCATCTTTTAATTTTAAAAGAACTGTAAAAAAAATGGTACCCGGAACAGAATAAAATACAGTTATTTTACTGAAATACATTAAAAACTATTGAACAGAAACTATATATGTATTAAAAGATTAATATTTTATTCCATATGTCTATTGTATTGAGGAGAATTTTTTTGTAAAAAAAAATCAATCTGTTCTGCAATGAGATTAATAATTTATAGTACTATTTTATGCATGTTTACTTAGGAATAAGTTCAACTTTACTCCTAACTGCATACAAGTCTGTGTCTACATAAATATTTAAGAACATTTCTTACATTTCTAAATGTATTTTATCATATAATATGCATTTCATATGCATTTTGGTACTTTTTGAGTCAATAACTGCACTACAAAATTCTGGAAAATGTGAAATATGAGGGATAACTGCACTCTGATTTGCACATTAGTCTCTGAGGTGTGGATTAGGTCAGATCATATTGGAATTCAAAAGAACAACTTCCTCAGAATAATGTTCTGTAACATATTTAAAATACAAACACTGTAAACTAATTCTAAAGATGAATGTCACTAGGAATACACATACACACACACGATTACTACCACTTTATTTAACCTACCATATGAACTTAACTCTTCATCAAATACTAAAACAGGGTGCATCCTAGATCAATAAGAAAGGCTGCGTTTCAGGACAAAAGAAATCCTGTTCCAGTAAACGCTAGCTGGAGTTTTTAAGTATGCCAACAATTATTATAAAAATGCAAGAAAACACAGATATGTTAAGCAATCCTAAAATCTTCTTAAACCACACATTGTGCTTTTCTACAGAGAATTTTAAGATGAAAAATAGACCTTGAGGGTCTTTGACAAGCCTCAGGCAATATAAAGGAAAAAGGTCAAACACACTGCTAAAAAGGACTCTTATCTTCAGAACAACAACTTATCAGCCAGCTTGCAGCCCTGCTTATTTACAGTTATTGGTCCCAGAGGAAGTGCACTTCAACACAGGTCACGATTACTTTGTAATGAGTTTGCCAGAAATGGTAAAGGAAACTAATTTGTAACAATGTGCTATTCCTTGCACATGAACTTTTGCAGACACCATTTTTTTTGTCCAGCAATGAATAACTAACTTCAGCTTCCTTAACAAGCAATGAAAACAGGAGTGTACTCAAAAATCCAACTTGCAGGCATGAATGTGTTGAAATATCAGTAATTATCTCTCTCAGCTGTCCATTACACTATTCATGATTATGATCAATTCCCCTGTGGTTGCTATACAGAATACAGATTTCAGGAGATGAATTTGCACACGCAAATTAACACCATTTGGACAAAAATAGGTTGCACCTGTCAAAGCTTAGTAACAAAAGGTCAGATGCCCTCTTTTGCACCTAGAACATTTGGCTATTGTGTGCCTTGCTTGCAGGAATATAATTCTGGTTTGACTAAATAGAGAAAAGTGAGCACCATGGTGAACAGAAGAAAAAAGAATTAAACCTTAGCTGAAAGCTCACAGTTAATCCATTCTTTAAAATACACGTGAATAGAAGTAGCCAAGGCAATTTTGAGTAGTTTTTCAAAAGAAATATATAAAGTACTCCTCTGTTTTTGTCAATACATTGCCAGGCCTCAAAATACTATTTTTCATCTGAACAATAAAAATCTGGACAAGATGGCAATAGAAAATCATTAATACACTTGCAGCTGCATTTCAATCTATACAAAACCCTTAAATAAAAACCACCTGGGAACAAATGTGCAGAATTGCATAATACATACATCATTTACAGAGCTCGGAGTCTGAAATTGTGCTCAAGATAGCCAAGCAGAATTAATCTATGTTTTCAAATAAACTTTTTAAAAAAGCATTGAACTTTAATATTCATTCTAGAATGGGCCATCAGCTGAATGCTACTGAAAAGATAACAAAACTGAGGTGATAAAATGAAGCAATTATATAGATTATATTCTAAGTGAAAGCGGAAACTTCTCAAAAAAAGTCTTTAAAAATTTTTTCCCAGAGAACCATGTGACACATTTCATTTTTTTACTCGAGAAAAAAGATAAATACGGTGATGGGAAGCAGTCAAATTCATTTTTTCAGACAACAAAATTATAAAAAGGAATAAAACTTTTTTAAAAAATCATATTCACTATATACACCACTATTCAGAAAGCATCTGTACAAAAAAAAAAAGCTATTATTGGTGTACGTAAGTAGATGGCATTGTCCCCTATGGGGGATGCAGATACTGTCACCATTATGACCATGCTCTCTTGAGATGCATAGAGTATATTTGGAGCTTTCTGTTGCTCTTAAGTCACAAAACATTCTTATGAACCAAGTACAGCCAAGTTTGTAATGGAGACAAAATCTTGAAAGTCAACATCTAAAAGCTCCTATCCCACTTTGTTTCCTCCTCTGGGGTCCTACAAAGTATTGTTTTCCTAGTAAAACTACTCATTCACCCCAACCATCAAAGCAGGGGGTAGGACTACCCCCTCATCCCTGACATTCAACATACCTCCCACCATTCCTGCTTTCCCATTTTATGCCCTTGGGGAAGGGGACAGGAAAGGGAAGGGAAAAGGTCAAGCAGTCAAAGATGGAGCTAGGGGCACAGGGTGGGTTGGAAGCAGAGGAAGAGGCCGTTCAGGTGAGGGGCAGGCCAGTCAAATCTCAACTGTATCCAGCCCCACTGTTGTCAGGGACTGGCAGGGTTCCAAAGGGTGTGTGGTGGAGGCAGGGGACCAGGGGAGTGACCCAGGAGAGGGGACCAGTGATTTATGGGGTGTCACACAACCCACAAGACAAGAGCCTGGAGAAGGAGAGAGAATCAGGGCAGTCTGAGGCAGAAGAAGGCACATAGAATGTGGCAGAGGAAGAAGGGATGGTTCAGGCGAGGGTCAGTAGATTTTCACTCACCCCACTGTCTCCTAGAAACAGGAAGGACTGGAAAAGGGAAGAGCATGGATGACTTCAATGCAGGATAAGTCTCAGGTTGTGGGCACGCAACCTGTCAGAGAAGGGTATATAAGCCAGAGGAGGGGAGGTGGTGCCACACTGTTGCTGCAACTGCTTCATAGGGCCCAGATCTGTGGACAGCTGCATTCAGGCTAGAAGCATGTGAGTGTGTATATCCAGAGCACCATGGAAGCTGCAGTGTTCCTCTTGCTAATGAAGAGTTAACTATCAGACGAGTGTCTTCCTTATCTGGAATGGATCATGACAGTTGTTTCTTAGAACCAGGAGGGGCTTGAAGAGGGAAGCACAGCAATGATTTCTGTGCAGAAGTCTCAGGCTGCATGTGTGCACTCCATCCGACAAGGGTACAGAAGCCTGGGGCAGGGGGGCAGGGTCCCAGTTGTTTCAACTGCTCTAGCAGGCACAAACCTGGAAAACAGCTACATAGACATTAAAATTGTGTACGCATGTGGTAGACCTTAGAAGCTGCTGTATAGGTGTGCATGTTTTTGTCAAGAAAGAATTAACTATCTGCCATTTGCCTTCCTTGGCTGGGTGTGCACAGGACATGGGGGCACCCATTAACCATCTGACAAGCTTCCTCTGAAGAAAGCAGAAGGACACCAGTCAATGTCAAAGATGACATGTGCATGAGGCTGTATTTTTGCAGTGCTGAAAAGGAAGATGTGACATGACTATATGAATATAATGAACAAAGAAGAGAAAGGAACTGTGGGCAAAGCCAAGGCTTTGTGCATGTTTAGCAGAGTGGGTCATGATATTAATTGATACACAGAGTATAAAGAGAAGGGAGGCTTGGGAGAAAAGATAAGAATTTCATTGTTGAACATAGTGAACTTGACAAAGGGATGAAATATCTAAGGAAAATTATCCAATAGGCAGCTAGAGACACAGAACTGGATTAGACTAAAGTTCTGGGCGTACCAAGTATCAGGTGGTACAGAGAGCCATGGGATTTGATGAGGTGACCTAGGGGTGGAGTGTCATAGCACAGACTAAATAACAGACGCATAAGGGACCCTTCTTTTTATCTGCACCCTAGTCTCTGTTCCAGGAGTTTATAATGGAATATTTTCTTGCTGGTGTTGCTAAATTTGTTTGGATGCTTGATATATTGCATTGTAGTTTAAAATATCATATGGCATTGGAATAGTCACATTTGGCTGGTTTCTTTACATAATAGATCATATTTACAATTTATTTCCTTAGTTGCATCCCCTTTGGTCTTCTTATGTGATATTTTTCATTATTTCTAAATGCTTATCACATTAGTGAGATCCTCTTTCCCTCCATCCCACCCATATACTTTTAAAATACTGACATTTTGAAAGATATTTTGGTCCTCCCTTCTGATTAGACTATTTTCAAGTGACTAGCTTTTTCTGTTATTTCCTTTTACCAAATACAGAAGCAGTTTCTTTTATTTTAATGTATTTCAGGGTTTGTGGCAAATTAAACATTAATCTTTCTCTGTAAATGTCAAGTGATATTTAAATGTTTTCCTGGCAGATAAATTATTATTAATATTAATGCAATAAAATTGCAGTTTTTGTCCTTTCTTTGATATTTACAAAAATACTAAGAATGTCAAAACAGTTCCATAGGAAAAAAAATCATTGGTCTACCATCCAGTCCACATTAGCATGAAAGGTTAAAAAACAGAAAAGAAAAGAAAGAAAGAAATGCCAGTCTTAGAAAACTGTGTTCATATCATGAAAGGAGAAAAGTGAAATTCTGTCTCGCTTCCACATTGAATGTATCACTTTCACAGCAAAATTGCCTTAGTAAAGTTCACTTTAATTTAAACCTTCTTTTTTTGTAATTCAGTGACTGCTTTAAAATAATGAAAGACACATTGTTATTCTCATAATGAGTTGCTGTTGTACTAAATGATAAAAAAAATCTGATCTACAATCTATACAAGCAAGGTCATATATCAAAACAGAAGTAGCTTCATATACAGATCTGCAAACAGTCCAAAAACACACAAGGCTTAGAATCGAAGCCTAGTAGTCATAATAAATTTTTAAAAAATTATGTAACCTCCACCTTCCTTTCCTATCTCTTTGACCGGCTAGATTTATCTCATATTCTATAGCCCTATAAATACAATTTGCTGTTTAGATGCAAAAGCAACTTCAGCACCAAGGACAACACAGTAAGGCAAAAGGCTATGAAAGTAGTACTATGGGGGGCCACTAGGGGGCGCATCGGAAGATGGCTGACAATAACATCTCTCTGACCCACACGAGGTAATTTGGAGGCTATGATGGGAGTAATTAGCCTCCCTACTCCCCCAGGATGGGGGGGGCTGCCCTTGCCTGCTGTGCCCTATACCACCCCCGAATTTGTGGGGATGGGGGCACTAGGCACAAAGCCCTCCTGTGGGATTCCGGCACTCCTGGACGCCGTCCCTGATCCCGCCACTAGCTGCAAGAACTTCAAAAGAAACAATTTGAATGAAGGAATGCACATATTTCAAGGAAGGAGGGGGAGTAAAGACTGCTAACAGAAGGGATCTCTGATAAAACAAGGCAAGAATAAATCATGAGAAGATACGCCAAGATACGGTATGGCAAATGACTGATGGGGGAGGGGGGAAAACTTTCCTTTCTTTCCTTATGTGATTAAACAAGAATCCCCTCCCCTCACGAGTCAGAAATGTCATTTTAAGGACTTACCGTATTTTGCGCCCCATAGGACGCTCCGGCCCATAGGACGCACCTAGTTTTTTGGGGGGGAAATAAAGAAAAACAATTTTATTGCCCCCCCCAGGTGCGTGGCTGGAAGAACCAGGTCGGGGAACAGCGGGAAGGCGCGCTCTGCCTCCCCGCTGTCCCCCGAGCTTGTGGGGCTGGCTATGGGGAGAAGTACGCTGATCCCGGGACTGCAGGCAGCTCTGCATGGCCATCAGGAGCGGGTGTCTCCCGAGGGTTGCGCAGAGCTTCCTGAAGCCTGGAGAGCGAGAGGGGTCGGTGCACACCGACCCCTCTCGCTCTCCAGGCTTCAGCGAAAGCCTGCATTCGCCCCATAGGACGCACACACATTTCCCCTTCATTTTTGGAGGGGGAAAAGTGCGTCCTATAGGGTGAAAAATACGGTAAGCTGTGGATTTAAGGCTGTGTGGAGATAAACCTTCGAACCAAAGCATGTTTTAAGAAGAGCGTGGAATGTATAAGAGCTTTGGAATGACGCAGTTAAAAATGCCGTCGCCATATTGGGAAGTTCTGTCGGAGGTCTTGAGTCTGGGAGGAGAAATAGAGAAATAGAGCTGCTTTTATATTGTGGGTGAAACTCCTCAGAGGGACAGTTTTGTGAGATTAATGATGGAAAGAGCGATGTTATCTATGAAGGCGATGATATATGGAAACCATCTCGATTTGAGGATTGGAAGAACGGAAAAATTCACACCGGATTAATATTGGTGTTAATCAGCTTAAGGAGACTATCAGAAGAGATCATAAAGAAAAAAGAGAAAATATATGAACAAGATGTGATGTGGAAACAGCAAGATAAGACTGGATAGAATTATGAACTCTGTTTGGACTGATTTGGTCTGATTTGGACATTAATGCAGTAGCAAGAAGATGATCAGAATCCCCCTTCGGATCTTGAAATATGGGTCCCCCCAACAAAATTTAAAATTCGGCTTTGTAATTCGGAATTTATGTAATGTGATTTAATTTGATTTGATTGGCCGGTTAATAAAAATTATTTTTTTTAAAAAAAAGTAGTACTATGAACTTTAGCAAAGCAAAGTCAAAATTTATTTACATTTTATTTTTACTTAATTGCACTGACCATGGAACAAAGCATATAATAGCAATAAGTCATAAAATACATGTAAAGCTCACATTAATACTTATAAAACATCCCATAGCTGTATTTAGTTGGAAGCAGAACCCATTGGGAGAAGTTTAATGTAGTGCAATGGCAATTGATCTGTCAGTGCAAGCATTTCAGCTTGCAAGATGGGATGATCCCCATCAGAAATATCCAAGGATGCAAGTAGACCCAGTCCACCCACAAGAATGTCTGTGTCTCCTTGCCTAGCCCCATCACTTGAGCCGAGAACCACTGGAGGTTTTTAAGCAGAGGTTGGATCTGCTTAAAAACCTCCAAGGAAGGAGAGTCCACAACCTTCTGAGGGAGTCTGTTCCACTATCCAACAGCTCTTACTGTCAGAAAGTTCTTCCTGATTTTTAGTGGGAATCTCCTTTTCCTGTAACTTGAATCCACTGGTTCGAGTCCTATCCTCCAGAGCAGGAGAAAACAAGCTTGCTTCATCTTCCGTGTGGCAGCCCTTAAGATATTTGAAGATGGCTATCATATCTTCTGTCAGTCTCCTCTTTTCCAGTCTAAACATACCCAGCTCCTTCAATTGGTTTCCATACCCTTGATCATCTTGGTTGCTGTCCTCTGCACATGTTCCAGTCAGTCAATATCCTTCTTAAACTGTGGTGCTCAGAACTGGACACAGTATTCCAAGTGTGGTCTGACCAAGGCAGAACACAGCAGGACTATTACTTCCCTTAGGGACGTGGGTGGCACTGTGGGTTAAACCACAGAGCCTAGGGCTTGCCGATCAGGTGGTCGGTGGTTCGAATCCCCGCGATGGGGTGAGCTCCCATTGCTTGGTCCCTGCTCCTGCCAACCTAGCAGTTCGAAAGCACATCAACGTGCAAGTAGATAAAATGGTACTGCTCCGGCGGGAAGGTAAACGGCATTTCCGTGCACTGCTCTGGTTCGCCAGAAGCAGCTTAGTTATGCTGGCCACATGACCTGGAAGCTGTACGCCAGCTCCCTCAGCCAATAAAGTGAGATGAGCACCGCAACCCCAGAGTCGTCCGTGACTGGACGTAATGGTCAGGGGTCCCATTACCTTTTATTACTTCCCTTGATCTGGACACTATACTTTTATTGATGCAGTCTAGAATATCATTAGCTTTTTTTCCTGCTGCATCACACTGCTGACTTATGTTAAACTTGTGATCTGCTAAGACCCATAGATCCTTTTCACACCTGCTACTAGTAAGCTTAGGTGCCCCCAATCTTATATTTGTGCAGCTGATTCCTCCTGCCTACATTTCTCCCTATTGAAATTCATTTTGTTAGTTTGGGCCTAGTTCTCCAATCTGTTAAGGTTATATTGAATCCTGAATCTGTCTTCTGCAGCATTAGATACTCTTCCCAATTTGGTGTCATCTGCAAATTTGATGAGCATCTCAATTTCTTCGTCCAAATCATTTATAAAGGCATTGAACAACAGGCCCAGGACAGAACCTTGCAGCACTCCACTTGTAACTTTTTTACAGGATGATTAGGAACCATTAATGAGTACTCTCTGAGTTCAGTCAGTCAACCAGCTACAATTCCACCTAACAGTTACCTTGTCCAGCCCACATTTTACCAGCTTCCTTGCAAGAATATCATGGGGGACCTCCAGTCTGCAGGGACCTCACCTGTTCTCCAGGATTATAGACAGAGGCTCTGAGATTACATCTGCAATCCCCTTTAGTATCCTTCAGCCCAAGAGAAGAGGAGCCAGTTCAGGCACCTCTTGGACCCAAATATTGACTCTGTGGGATTTATTCTACTGCTGCTCCCAAAGAATCTGAACCTCATCACCATTTTCAAATGATGGTAGAGACTGAAGTCAAGAGCTTCACTAGCTGTTTTCCTATCCCTGCCACCTGTGATTGAACCACTTGACAATTTATTATCTAATGGTGATAACATTACTTGCCAGTCTCCCACAAGCTACTTATGCAGATTTTAAAATCTTCTGCCATGTTCCTATCACTTGACAGGTCATTAGTCAATTTGAACCCCTTCTGGCCTTAGCACTACTACACACCATGTCAACTTCTTTAGTGCCTGACAGCTACAATTCAAAACTCAAGCTTAGTTTTGGAGCCTTGCATTCCTTTAATATTCATGTATTGGTTTTTATATCAGCTGATTTATCCTTGAAAGGTCCTTAATTTTATTTATATACTGCCCTTTATCAAGTGATCCCAGGGTGGTGTGCAACACATTTTATGGAGAACAATAATAAAAACATATTAAAAATCATAAAAAATAAATGGTATAACAGTCTCTGCCCCCACTCCCCAGCTTTACCAGGCCATAGATTATTTAATGGTGAAAGGCCTGGGTAAACAGGAACATTTTTGCCTGTCTTCTAAAAACATGTAATGATGGCACCAGCAAGCATTCCATAGATGGGGAGCCTCCACCAAAAAGGCCCCTTCTTGTGTTGCCACCCTCCGAACCTCTTGGGGAGGGGGAACATTGAGAAGGGCCTCAAACTTGTGTGCAAGGTCCAGGTCGTTTTGTATGGAGAGAGGTAGTCCTTAATGCATTGAAGTCCTGAGCCATGTAAGACTTTATAGGTCAACATGAGCACTTTGAATTGGGCCCGGAAACTACCAGTAATTGGCAGCCAGTGCAGTTGGGCCAGGATACAGAGCTATGAGGGCATATTGCTACATGGCAAGCCCCCACCCCACCTCCATTTAATTATTTAACTTTAAGAAAACTATGCATAAAGTGCTTGAGTTTGGGTGATTTCAGAATTAGGAAAAGAGCAGGTAGCAATGTTGAGAGCTGCCATATATTTCTTTGCACAGACAGCTGACTTGATAGCAACTGGTAGAGTCTTGAATTAGTTATCCTCTTCCTACCTTGATGGAGTTCCTTGCTGATGTCAGCAGCAGTTTTGGCTGTCTTGACCATGGATTTATATCATATGAGGTTTATATCATTCTGAGAACTGTAGATTTATGTTATGAGGTTACCTGAGCTGACCAACCTCATGTAGGGAACTGGCGTAGCAGCTAGTAACATAATCAACAGAGAACACAAGCTCTTACAAGAAAAATGAAACACAATATATCCCGTACATTAGTATTTGAAGGAAAAACATTGTTATCATCAGCTGATTCCAAACATATGACAGGAAAAGAGGGGATAGCATGGTAGGATAAGATAAAAGCACCCACATTTGCTCAAAGAAAAAATGCAAACAATTCTGGGCACACAGGAATTATATCTGAAAATACTGAAAGACTGGCAAGATTATGTAAGGATAGCATAGGGAAAAACAGAGTGCCTATATTTTAACAACAACAACAACAACAACATGGAGACAGGGGATTATATTTAACTTGACTTCTATCTTCAGGAAATTATTACACATTTCAAAAAAAACTTCAAGGAAGCGACCTGTCAAGGGAAAAGGTGGGGCACAACAACAACAACAGTGGTAAAATAATCTGTTCATATTTACTGCAAAGCCTGCCCCAAAGTCTTGTGATGCCTAATAATATAATAAAACAAATATAAAATCCAATTAAAAATGATAAATAAACAGTCTTTTAACAGCTACAATGTTAGCTTCAAAAACTTGCTAAACAGAAATCCTAAACACCAACTTTCAATTTAGAACACTTTCAAAACTTGCCTAAGGTAGAACTAAGGTAGAACTATCACTGTGCAGCAGCTTCTGGGGCCTACTTATCATACCCTCCAACATTCCTCTGATGAAAATAGGGACATCCCGCTCCATAATGATAATTTTTATTTATACCCCACATATCTTACTGGGTTGCCCCAGCCACTATGGGCAGCTTCCCACATATATGATAACATAATAAAACATTAAACTTTTTTTAAAAAAAACTTCCCTATACAAGATTGCCTTCAGACAGCTTGGGAGTTAAATAACTCCATACCCTTCAATATTTCTCTGGTGAAAATAGGAATGTCCTAAGGAAAAGCAGAACGTTTTGGGATCAAATCAGAAACCAGAATGGCTTCTCTAAATCAGGGATGTTTCAGGAATCTAGGGACACTTGGAGCCAGATGGGTAGGGTATTATTATTATTATTATTATTATTATTATTATTATTATTATTATTAACTGCAAAGTGCCTATATGTTTGTTTAGTCGTGTCATCCATAAATACATATTAATGATTTAAACGCTCACATGTAGAAATGTCAGCGGATTTCAGTCCAGTTCACAATTTGCTGAAGTGCACCTTCATCTGTCCCATTGAACCAGACCTCAGGAAAAAACCTAGATTTGTGGTTTATTCTGCAGAGCTATCAAGAAAGCTAGTTTGACTACATGTAGTACTTATACAGTGAACTAAGTACTGCTATCTTGCTTTAACAAAGTAAATACCATACAGCTTCAAAGTATGGTACCTCCACAACATTAAGTAAAAATGCATTTTTAAATGGTGCAGAAAATTACCGCACTTCCTGTATACTTGCAAACACAAAGCCACACACACAAACACACATCGCCCCCACTCCCAAGACCCCTTTTGTGCATTGAATCATACAGGAATCGATGTGTGGTCACTTCCTGCAATTTTTAATTGTCAAGTTGCAAGAAAACCCCAAACTCATATTGTGAATCTGAGCACTGAAACACCTTTATACTAAAAAGCTGTAAGAATAAGTACCTGTGATGGGAAATGGGAAATGGATTGTACACTTCAAACATATTTGCTGAGAAATTACAGAGAAACAGCAAAGAGGCTTAGCAGCTGTTGATAAAAAAATAACAAGACTCAGTTACTAATGCGAAGAATGGCTTTGCTTGAGTCCCATGAATGGCAGATCCTCCAAGTTTCCCTATTTTCTAGGGTCAATCCCAGATTTCTGGAAGCTATCCTGGTTTCTAATTTGATCCCAGAATGTCATGCTTTTCTTTAGGATGTCCCTATTTTCAGTGGAGAAATATTGGTGGGTATGGTAGGACATCCCTTTTTCATCAGAGAAATGTTGGAGGGAATGGAGATAAGGAACTACTGTATACAACTTTTAGAAGATACCTGAAAGCAGTCCTGTACAGGGAAGTTTTTTTAATGTTTAATGTTTTATTATGTTTTTATATGAGTTGAAAGCCACCCAGAGCGGCTAGGGCAACCCCGTCAGAAGGGCAGGGTATAAATATTGTCATCATCATCATCATTATTGAATAGGATGTCCCTATTTTCATCGGAGAAATGTTGGAGTGTATGGAATGACACTTGCACTGAAGAAGAGAAAAAGAATGTTCTTGATGGTGCAATAGCAGATGAAACCACAACAATGAAATGGGCATGACACAAATTACCTTGTGGTTTATGAACAAGCATGATAATAATGTTTAATTTGGACACAAAATACCTTCAACATGAGCAAGCTTCCAACTGTACTTCCAGGGAGAAGGAATGGTGGATTGACTACCAAGTAAATACATTCACACTAAAAACAATTCTTTAAAATACACAGTGTTTGTGATGCCAAAAGTCCAATTACACCAGACACCACAGAAAACAAATAATTCTTCCTAGGTGCAATTCAGACTATTAATCTGTTGCAAAATGCTACCATATAAAAAAACACCTTTATATATTGTAGTAATTTACCTCCACTTTGTGTCATTATAGTTGATCCCAAAGTTCCTACTAGCTTTAGCAAGACCATGCAGCTATAATAGATGGTGTGCACCCAGTTTGTTTTTAAGAAATACAAACCCTAAATCAAAATTAGCATGGTAAAGGCTAAACCTAGAATGCAATTAGACCACTGAACAGAATCAATAAAGGCAAACGTGAAGAGTTATGTGCCTAATCAGAGGAATTTTATGTGCTTAACCAGTGGAATATTATGCTTCAAAGGTAACATTTTGTATTCAAATGAATTTTGAGCTTATCAGGAAAGATGTTAATAAATTATTTCCCTCTGAGTCTCATTACAGAGCATGTTCATCTTGAAATAGAGTAAAATTGCTGATTTTGCAGCAACAAATCTTCCTAAATAGGTTCTCTAACCAATATAATTTAAAGAAATAGAAAATATGGACCATTGTTTATTTCATGAAACCTGCCCAAAATGTATCTGTAGACTGCAGACAGCTAAGTCATGCTATGGGTCCCAATTACTCACTTTTGACTTCTGAACATCTCTTAAAAACTTTTTATGTTGATAGGTCTAAGTGGCTATTTAAAATTTACTTAAGTAGCTAGTCATTTTAATGATTGTTATGTACAGCCTTTTAATGGTTTTGTATGCTTTTCTATTATTCATTATTTGAAGAATTCCTATTGCACTTTTCAGGTAGACATCACAAAATGGTTTACATAAAATTATTACAACAGCCAGCATCATTTTTTAAAAAAGAATCACCCACAATAGAATTATTATTAATTATTATTATTTTATTGCTTATTCCCCACCCATCTGTCTGGGTTGCCCCAACACTCTGAACAGTTTCCAACATAATATAAAAACACAGTGAAACATCAAATATTTAAAATTTCCTGATAAAAGGCTGCCTTCAGATGTCTTCAGAAAGTTGTGTAGGTTTTTTAAATCTGTTTGACAACTGATGGGACAGCGTTCCACAGGGCGGGTGCCACTACCAAGAAGACCCTCCAATTCCCACAGTGAAGGAACCACCAGAAGGTCCTTAGAGCTAGATCTCAATGTGCAGACTTAACAATGGGAGTGAAACTCTCCTTCAGGCACAGTAGCCAACTCCTAGGGGACAAGGTCCCTTCGGCCCTCCCAATAATATATTTGAGGGGGCCACCCCCACCCCCTAGTTCATGGGCACTGCCATTTGAATGATGTGCATGTGCCACATCATGTGATCGATTATGTGGGACGGGTATTACCTGTTAGGGCTTTAAAGGTCAGCATGAACACTGAATTCTGCTCTGAAACATATTGGGAGCCAATGCAGATCTTTTAGGACCCATGTTTTATGGTCCTGGAGGCCACTCCCAGTCACCAGTCTGGCAGTCGCATTCTGTATTAGTTGTCGTTTCCGAGTCACCTTCAAAGAAAGCCCCACAGAGTGCATTGCAGTAGTCCAAGCGGAACATAACCATAGCATGCATAATTCTTGCATGTTAAGAAAAAGCTGTCACATTGCTTCTTCTCCCCTGCTCTCATGGAAAGATAGCCCTTCATATGCCCCTGTGGGGACAGTTAGGGGGAGGGAAAGGCCTATTGCTTTTATTATAAAAAAATATAAATGGGTAAATAAATTCAGTGCTCTGGTCTGATTGTGGTGATACAAATAGCAATTTCAAGAGAACATAAGATGGTTTAACATATCAAAAAGGTTATAAAGTATGCAATTTTTTCAAAAAGCATTTCCTGAACAAATGTTTTCATTATCTAGGAATTTTAAAATAAAAGCATTATTCTTCCCCCTTTTTATTCCTACACAAGTGTTGGCAGAATATGGCTCATAAAATACTTATGAGCAGTGATTTTAATAGCATATTAGCATCTTTCAGGTAGTTACTAAAATTAAATGAAGACTGAGTCACAACCAATCTTTACATTTCCTTCCCCATTTCCAGTTTTTTAATTAGCTTCCACTGTATCTATTATGCTATACATAGGCACAAATATATTACACAGTCCAAATGAACATGAACAATTCAAAATAAACACTGCTATATTTATTGGAATATTCACCATCAATATTCACGCAAACCACTTAAGAGTTTAACTATAAGTAGAATATAAATTATCCAAATAAAATAACAATAACTGCACATGCACATTTATTTCTGTGATTGTATTTTCAAGTGAAGTGTGTTATGGATTTCTTGATGCAAAACATGTGTTTCTTCATGGTGCTTACATGAGCCCCAGTTTTCACTTAGAGAATTACTTAGGAACCCCAAAGGCCATATAATCCAACCCCCTGAAATGCAGGAATCAAAGATAAAGATCTCTGGCAAATGACCATCCAAACGCTGTTTTGAAACCTCCAACTCAGGAGTGTCCACCACCTTCTGAGGTAGCCCATCCCACTCTTGAACAGCTCTCACTGTCAGAAAGTTTTTCCTAATGTTTAGTTGGAATCTCCTTTAAATTCTATTGGTCTCAAATGTCACTGAACCAGGCTATGACAAATAACTAGTTTAGATCTATATCCTCCACATCCTATCCTCCTGTTTGACAGTGGAATGGACACCCTCGGAAGATGGTAGAATCTCCTTCATTGAAGGTTTTTAAGCAGATGGTCGGATGTCCATCTGCCATGGATACTTTAGTTAAGATTCCTGCATTGCAGGAGGTTGGACTAGATGACCCTCAGGATTCCTTCCAACTCTACAATTCTATGATTCTATGATACACACAAAGTGAGATTATATAATAGCAGTGTAAGTTCTATCTTACACTGAAATAGTAAAACATTGGGCATCTGGAAACAGGATGAGATGCTACAAAAAAGTAGTTATAAAACAATTTCCTTGAGTAGCGGTTGCAATATTTGTGACCCATCATAACAATTTCTTCAACATACTACTGTAAGGATATCTATCAAAGGCATTGATGTAACATTTTAAGCTAAAAATGATTATCGTTAGGACACACTCAGTCAAAATGATGTGACGCTACCCACAATAAGCTTGTTTTTCATGTGTGTATGTGTGAATATATACATAGAAAAATCTATGCAGTTATTCAGACCTAAATAACCAATTTTGTCCAAAACTATTTTTCAAGTGTTGCCCACTAAGATATGGGTAGTGCCTGCATGAAATTTTCAAACAACATTTGATGTTCATACAGTATTTCTGAGTGCTCAGAATAATTTATATACCGTAAATGCTCATCAAACAGCTGCAATAATTCTGCATATGCTGGGTGGGAAGCCTTTGCTTGAGATAGTCTAGAGACACCTATTGAGTTCAAGGCTATGAACAAGAGACACCCCACAATTCTAGAATACACAGTTCTAATACGGACTAGAAATTGCATGCAAACACATGTAACAGAATGCTACTTCTCAAAAAGGATAGGAACCAAATGATATCTAGAGCAAGTAAAAAAAGGGGGAGTGGATAACATTTTTGTTGCCCACAATGGGTGAGGAAAGGGTGCACTTTGAACATTTACTTGCTGTTGTTGGTCCCTCAGATTCTTTGCTTCTATTATAATTGGTTTCAAAACAAAAATATAGCTAGTTAACTTTGTCATGTGTACTGCCCAACAAAAGATAGGTCATATTCTAGAGATTATACCAGCACCTAGCTGTATTAACTAGTTTAAATGTGCAACATTGTTTATCACTTTACTATTATATAGATAAAATGATTGAAGGTTACTTACCATTTTAAAGTTAACAAGCTGGAAAAAAAATGAACCTTTACAAAGGCCAACTATTTTCAACATCATTACAGAGTATTTTGAAAGCACTCTGTTCTGAGCAGAAGTATCAAAACTAAAACTTATGACCTAACCAATACTTATTTATGACCCCCAATCCATTATGTTCAAATAGGGCAAAGAGACAACATTCCACTTTAGAAACTGCAAGAGTTTTCTGGAAGAAATAAACTAAATGTCAGAAAAATAATTTCATGAAACCTCTACCTCACAAGTAAAACACTAATAAGTGTTCAGAGTTGCAAAACATTTTAGTCATATATCTCTCAAAGATGTCACCTGAAGTCAAAATGGAAAACACCTTGCAAAATAACACCTAGAGAGCTGAAGAACAGTCAACTACACTACTCCCTGTAGACACAGAAATCTGTCCTATACTATACTTGTCATTCTAGACCACTAATGAGTACTGCAACTGGAAAGAGTTCACCTCTGATTTTTTAAACCAACAATATAAAGGATTGAACCTAGGACTTTCTGTTTACAAAGCATGAACAATGTTCCTTGTCCTGTGAATATTTATATAGAAAAGACTGGATAAAACCATTCTAGACAAAACCAATTTTATCTTGTTCCTGCAAACATCTAGGACTAAGGATTGACCCATCCTTTTCTGTGGGTCTTTAAAAAGATTTACTCTGCTGCTACAACCTGCTGGGTGACATAGCATCTCACTTTCTTCCTGTTAGTAATGAATTGTGAAAGAATTATTTTGAGGTTATTGTATTATTTGTGATTATGAAACTGTTTTAAATTCTATATACATGGAGGTATGAGGGATAGCAATGCATTGCTGATGTATTTATTCTCTTGAAGTTTTGTCATGGTCTAAGAGTAACATATAGAGAAAAGTATAACAGAAAAGAAATGATGATGACAGTGGCCAGAGTAATTCATCAGTGTTCCATATCTCTAGATTATGTCCACGGTAGTACAAGTCTGTCTATGCATGTTGAAGCAACATTCAACACATGATGTATACATTGGCAACATCCAAAACAATAGACTAATTGAAATCAATTCACCATGTATTACATTCTTGGTTATCACTGTTTATAAACGTTTTGTGGTCTAAGCTGGCAAGTTCATAGACGTCTGCAACATCTTATTGTTTTATAAACAATATTATACTTACCACTCTCAAAGCAGGCATCAAATATGAGATGTCCCTTTTTCGGTTGTCCAAAATACCCTGGTGGAACAGCAGTGCATTTGTTTAAGTTTCCTGTGATAATTTCATCTATTCCTATGTCACTACCTGTTGGAATAAAAATAAGTTAATTAGATATTATTGTAAACTTGATACCAAAATAGAACACAGAGATTATCTTCCTTTGCAGTTTTAATAGTTTGTACAGGTGATGAAACATAATACTCACTCATATGCTATGATGTTTTCCAAGTATATTCTATAATAGTATCTGATAAACAGCATTTCCCAGTAGCAATGAGATTTCAGGAGCTAATGATCTGGCAATGGCAATTACCTTGCCTCAACACCCCCCAATAACAGGTGGTCTAGAAACAAGGCCTTATTAGATAATGTCTTTTGCATAGGACCCCATCAACATGTGTGAGGCTAATTATTATTTAGAATAGACCCATATTTGCACTGCAGAGCATGAAGTTCAGAGCTTTCCCTAAAGAGACGGTCACATCATATATTATAAACATTTTCCACAGCAAGACACTGTGGTAACCTGATTACCATCTCCCAGATCAGATGGCCAGCAAATTCAACCAGTGAATTGTGCACTAGATAAGGTGGTAAACAAACATTAAAACAGAGCTCCTACAATGGGCTTTAAAATTCACAGCTACCATGCACAGCAGCTTCAATGGACTGCTGGTGGTGGCTAGTGTACTGTAATAGGGAATGGATTCAAGCATTTGTGCACCCCTGTGCTGGAATCCTATGAATTTTGTTCTAACCAAATGAACTGATAATGGAATAATACACATAGGGTTCATCCATATCACTGCATAAAATTGCTAAAATTCCAATCATGGTCAAATAAGTAGGGCCATGGGAGACCTCTTTTTCCATCTGCTGGTCAGCCATCCTATGGCTGCAGCATGCAGCCCTCTGTTTACTTACATTAACTACTATTTTCTTCTCCCTTTGTAATCAAGAACTCACATTCTCAAATGATTCAGTGTCCTAACTGAGAATGTTGATTTCAGAAAAGCATATATTGGGTTAATTTGACACACTGCTTTTATCGTGTAAATATATAGTTACATTTATATTCAATTACGTGGGGAAATCAACTGTTAATTTAAAATGAACACATACGCTTTTGGTTAGAAATTAGAGGATTACCTAATTCATTTCTCTAATGTTTCACAAATGCTCCTTGTGTACATGTGCATAGGTAAAACACTGTATACAACTAGAATCTTGGTTTAATCATATACACAATCACACAATATTTTATCAATACATGTGTTCACAGCAGTAATAAAACATGAAGGAACTGAAAGCTGCAGGAAACAGTGCATGCATAGCAGTTGTTTGTAAAAAAATAAAAAATAAAATAGAAACAAACAAAACAGAGCAGGATTTCTAATGCATTGGCTCCACTTTGCTAGCACAACTAACTCCAAATGAAGACCATTCTGAAAGCATCCCTAAACCCAGGCAAATTATCTGGGAGTTCATATCTATGGAAAGCACAGCATTTCCTTTAAGAAAACTGTGGTGATTTTCCTACTTGCTTGCTCTCAAATACCAAACCTGATGCACAGATACCAACATCAATTGCTCTACCAAAAATTATTTTTCAACATCAGTAAAAGCAAGAGTGTAGCACAATTACTTTCAATACTTCTGAGACTGATTACTTTTATATCCTCTTCAAATTAGAATTTGGAAAGACTTTGATATCTGTTAGTTTTTGTTTAACCAAGTTAGTTAAATATAATGCATGGTTTCTTTGCAACAAACCTAGCACCTCTTTAATGAAATCACTTGAGAAATTGGTCATTTGTGTTTTATTTTATCCAGCTCATACTTATTATAACATCACTACACTTTTCTGTAAAAGAAAGATCCAAACTACAGTAGTCTAATCTGACAAAGAATGTAACATTTCCTTCTACAGAGAGTGTACAGCAAAGTAGACTTTAATAGGACTAAATCAGAAAGAACTGCTATTGCTAAACTATTACTCTTGCCAAAGTCTGCAATCGCCAGTCTTTTCCTTAATCTTTGGAAAAGAAAAGTGGTTTAAAATAGCAAAAAGACAGGGCAAATTATCCTAAAATGTACTTTACTGAAAACACTGAGAAGTGCTTAAGTCTGCATGGTATTCAGGAACAGAGCTTGAAACACTGTGTTCTTTAGCAATATGAACGAAACTGTTTCAAGGGCCAGTTGTTGTACATAACTGTTCCTCTGAGTAAGTTAACCCTTCATATTTTTTACAGGGTCTGACCCAACACTATCCCTCCAGATTGTACCAGAGGTAAAGACCTAGCACCATTGGAAAGATGGTTGAAGAGGTTATTTTCTCTGGGCAGGACTTATGAACCATCCCACATCTAACTCAAGGCTGGGAGATATTTTTTCTGTAAAGGACCATACAGTGGTACCTCAGGTTACAAACGCTTCCGGTTACAGATGCTTCTGGTTACAGACTCTGCTAACCCAGAAATAGTACCTTGGGTTAAGAACTTTGCTTCAGGATGAGAACAGAAATTGCGCGGTGGTGGTGCGGCAGCAGTGGGAGGCCCCATTAGCTAAAGTGGTACCTCAGGTTAAGAACAGTTTCAGGTTAAGAACAGACCTCCAGGACGAATTAAGTTCTTAACCCGAGGTACCACTGTATTCCCTTTGGGTAATCTGTAAGGGCCTGCTTTCCAGCAGCAAGAATGTTCACTTCCCTTTTCCATAGTCATATTTTCAAGAGAAGGGATTCAAGGGAAGGAGGAATTTAGTATTTGCCCTAAGCTAATTTAAGATGTTGTTTAGGATCAGCAAATGATAACAATACAAGCAAAAGTAAATCCCAGAGAATTTAACTTACTCTCATGTACAATGAATATGATCTCAACCTTAACATGTTAACAGTAGGTACAAAGCATTATCCAGTTTTGATTCCTTTATAACATTACTTCCAGTAGGCTAACTGTATTACTGTAGCCACAACAACAATTTTGTTAGTTCACATTAAAGACTAAATATTATGGGATATACTTTTGTGGATCAGAGCCCACTTTATCAGAAGCATGTAATGCTGTTCTCAGTTGGCAGGTAAATATACAAAGGGGTGGGTGTGGGTTTGTGGGTGCCAGATGATGGGCATAACCAATGGAGGGCAGAGGGGCAGCTTCCCCCTACCCCAAGCCATAAAAATTATTGAAAATCATTGAAAGTACTCAGTTAACTAAGGTTCTACACACACCCCAGCAGAAGCCAGCCTCCCAACCCAAGCCTGCCCCTCTTAATGTCACCAATTTGGTGGTATCTTTACCCGTGATTTTTTTAAAAAAAAATCCTAACAAAAATCCTATGCCTATGTGCCAGACCCCTCTAATCCCTGGATCCAGCAAGTGTTAAAATACAAGCCAGGTTAGCTTCCTCATGAGGTAACTGCCTGGGGGATGGGCCAACAAGGGAAACAAAGGAATGGGAGACAGCAAATGGGTGGGGCTGCTCCCCCAGCCTGAAGTTAGTGAGAAGGACAAAAGGCAGAGTTTAGAGCTGAGTTTGCAGTGATGTGGGCCAGAAGCAAAGCAGCAAGCACAGAGAGCGAGCCATGCTGTGACTAAGGAAAAAATAAGACCCATTTGGGGTGTTAATGCTGTAAACACCTCCATCACAGGCTTAAGGTGTAATAAACCATGTAACATAAAGACCCATGGCCTCTGCTGTGCCTCATTTCCAAAAGGAAACACAAACCCTGGGTAAGGGCCAAGAACCCCTGGAATCTTGTACCACTCAGCAATTGGGGTGGTGTGCAACCATAGGCGCCGACTCCATAGGGCTTGAGGGGGCCCGAGCCCCCTCAAAAATTCATTTGGGGGGGCTCCGCCCCCCAATAATCTCCGGCGCCCCTCCAGCAGAGCGCCATCGCCGCTCCTCCCCCAGCCCAAAATGCACAGGGTCGGGCTGCATGCCTCCTGCCCTCCCTCCCGAGCAAAAGCTCCACCCAATTTCCTTCGGATCTGATTAATAGGCGCAGCACACTCTCCCCTATTCGCTCACGAGGAGGCGGCGCCACTTTATTTGCATATTCATGAGCTTATTTATTATTCATGAGCTTTTCCGGGGGGCCCCCAATATTTTTTATAAGTCCGCGTCCCTGTGTGCAACAACACATACACAAAAGAAAACTGAATTCAGTAGCTTTATCTAGAAGTTGGAGAAAATGTTCCTCTGAGAATAAAACAGAATCTTCAGGTAGTATAAAATCCTTTCCCTCCAGTTTAGGATCCCACTGTTGAATAGCCAAATTCAATAATTTACATTATATCATTTGAATATGGTGGTATAAGTTTTGTTACTTTTTTCTACACCCATGTGGACAGAACCTACCAACTAAAGAAAACATTTGATGCAGCTGATGAAGTGTACTTCAGCCCATAAAAGTTTATGCCTTAATAAATTTGTTAGTCCTTAATGTGCCACAAGACTCTTTGTTGTTGTTTTTATACGACAAAACAATCTAGCCAGCAGAGTTTTACCACTTCAAAGGAACAATGAAACGTTAAGATAAGGGAGGGTAAATGTGTGGCTTGAAAAGTTCCAACAAGTTTGGAAAGCATCTCAAATGATAGCCAGACAAGAAGACAGTTGTCAGTTACTTTGAAATCCACATTTCCTATGGTTGTTACTACCCCTATTGCAACTACAAAAATCAGTTGGTTTTAAAAGTTACTTACTTGGTGAAAATTAGATCCCCAGACTGTTACTGGCCTCACAAGAGGCCTTTTTTGTTTTGAGTAAGAGAGGGATAAATAAGAATGTCAGTCCCTATAGGCAACAATCCAGACTTTGTCCCTTCTTCTCACCAGTCTATAATCCCTGCACACTGTGCTGTTTACACTAGTAGTTTCCAAAATCCTAGTTCTGGCTATCATTTTATTGTTATTTATTTCCTTATATGCTTTCTATGTGGTATTTCAAAGAAATTTGCACTATAATAAAGTATATTTACATATACATAAATATTTAAAACAGATACATATATAAAAATAGTTTAAAACAATTGTGTGTGTGTGTGTGTGTGTGTGTGTGTCTGTCTGTCTGTCTGTCTGTCTGTCTATCTATCTAGCTAGTTTAAAATAAAAACAGCATATACTTAAAATCAATTTCCAATACAGATACCAGCTAATATTGTGTTTCTGTGTGATGCATGGACACTATAAAATACATGGACACAAAATCTAAGGAAGGTAACAAGGTACAATTTCACATAAAGAGACATGGTGTCCAGGAGACTACCACTAGTAGACACTGAGAGTAGTAATACACAAAGAAGGTGACTTCCCCAACAAGATATCAAACCAAGAAGCTCTTCTTTAGATCTTCCTGAAATGATGGAGAACCTATGGCTCCCCAATGTTGTTGGATTACAACTCCCACCACCCTTGACCATTAGCTACCGGTATGCTGGCTGGTGCTGATGAGAGTTGATGTGCAACCACATCTAGAGTCATAGATTCACTATTCTTGCTATAAAGCCTGCAGCAGAGACGGAGAGGAGAGAAAGCACACCACCACCATCTCTGCTGACAAGCCAGCTCTTATTTCTATCAATTGTCATCTAGCAGCAGACATTTCACCATGATGCAAAAGAAATGAAAAGGTTCACTCCATTAGCTCTGCTCTGAGGGACCAGAAACTATAAGTTTCCCACTCCTCACATTATCTCCATTTCAAGTAGTCCTTACAAAACCTTCTGCCTGACTTTTGCTTTTTTCCTCCTCCCTTCCAAACACATTTGTGTCATGTCATTAGGATGATAAGCCTGAGTGCAGGGACTGTCATATTACTGATCTTTGTAAGTCTCTCTGGGAACCTTTTTTGGCTGAAGAGCAGGTTAAAAATGCTTCAGATAAATAAATAAAAGTCTTTATTCCACAAGCAAAATGTCAATCCTCTTCCATATGATAAAAGAAAGTGAGCTGCTACCAAAAACTTAGGCTTCAAGCAGTACTCCCACAAGTCTCTTTTAAAAGACAGCATCATGAAACTCATCCCTGCATAACTGAGGTGGAGTATGACCTCACTGCAGGTAGACTGTGTTCTCCGCTTTAATTTTTTTTTTAAATCCAAAGAAACTGCAGATAACTAAACTTCTACCCCCACTTCAAGTTAATGAAATTCTAAGACATTCCTCCAGATGTGAAGGAGAATGGCCCTGATATATAGCAACTACAAAAAGTGCCAAAGGGTCATGTTAACACTGCTAGGCTTAATTGGCACTGTAGGGCAATGTTTACCTCAGTAGAATGAGAAGGAAATTATTTAAAAGCACATAATAGCAATGAATGGGGAAACTGCACTACAATAATGGCCTAGACAGAGTCAAAGAGGTCCCAGTGACACTCATACAACTGCATTCTATATACAGCTTTCACAATTTACATGGTATTGGGGAAAACCTCTATAGTTCCAGCACACAAAATGCAATATTCTGTTGCAAGGAAAATGCAATACCCCCACAAAAGTAGTGTTATCTTGATAAAATAGATTAGATCCCCTTGAAATATGGGACTCTCTCTACATTTACTGCACATGTCGATATGATTTTTTTAAGGGCCCAACTCACCCCCCTTGCTTCAGATTTTTTTTTTAACAAAAAATGAAAATCCATTTTATGTACAGTGATGTAAGATCTGAACAAAGCTCTTTAGGGTGCAGTCCTGCAGACATTAACCTTTGAACAATGAATAATAATAATAAGGACTTATTTCTAAATAGACATGTCAAGGATTGCAGTGTCTGCCAGTTTGACATTCTAATATACATCTAAAAATGTAAACTGTACTAAATTAGTGAAATATGTGGGGCCTTCGAGAAAAACTAGAACTCAGGAGGGTCAAATGCATTTTATTCATGGCAGCATATGTATGATTAGGCACTTCTCACAAAGCGTGAAGATGGTGCAAAATAGATCTGATGCTAAATATGAGTTTACAAAGTTGTGTGAACAGCTCTCCTCCCTCTCATGCTTTTACTAATTTTCACACCTCTCTGCATATTTATATACAGCACCCAACAGAGCAAGATGTCTTTCTCTCATTCAAAATGCCCTACTCTGACGCTATAAAAGTTTGCAAGTTCACACCCAATTGATAGCAAGCAACTTAATCCCCATCAGTAGGATTTTCATAAAATTATACATCAGCATGTTACCTTCAGAGGACAAACATTAACCTCTCAATACCTCCTTCCTCTTACATATTTGAACTGCCAGCATGATCCCTTTTAAAAACGACTGCAATCCGATGCACATCTGGAAGGAGCAAGTCCTTCAGCAACGCTTTCCTCTGGGGTTAAACATAATCAAACTCCTCCAGACTGGGCTGCGATTTCTGAAGGACGGAGAAACCCTAAACATGTTTCCTCAGCTCCCCTGGATTGCAATCCCAGTGGATCCCCGAATTGCTTTTCTGGCTGTTTTCTGGCCCTCGTCGACTCCCCACCACCATTACCTCATACCTTGTGAAATGTGCCCTAAACCTCCCTGTGTCCTAAACCTCCGTTCTCCTCAGCTGGGTGTTTGTGCCTAGGCTAGCGGGGCCCTCCTTTTCTGCCTCACCAAAGTGGGGGTCTGACCCCCCAGATATCCCCTTTATGAGCAGGCTTCCTTCCGACCCCCGCATTCCAGCAGGGCGACGCTTCCCTTGCCTTCTTGGCAGGTCTTCCTCACACAGCTCCTCCCGTCCCCCCACAAGGTCGTCCCCCGCCAAAGCCTCAGCGGGGCCCCAAGTTCCCTCGGTGGTTCCCTCCGCCAAGGCCGCACCTCCCTGCCGCCTAAACGACGACTGTTTCCACCGCCCGTCGCTCGCTTCCATAGACTCCAGCCAGCTCTTCCCGCCTTCGCCTCCCTCGCCCCCCGCCGCTCAACCCCACGCCGCCCGGGACTGCTGCTAGAATAATAACTGACCCGTTTCTGCCGTCTTGCTCCTCTCCGCCATGTTTGTTTTCATCCCTTCATTCCCTCCCCCTCCCTCCGCGAGACGCTGTCCGGACGTCACCATGGCAACGCACGTCACAGCCAGGGGAGTCCCCCTTTTCTTTTGCTCCTCCTGGAAAGCTGAGCGGCGCGAGGGAGGGGAAAGGGGTTAACAAGAGCCCAGAGAGGCGACGGCGACCAGTTCCAGGCGACTCTCTGAGGAAGGCTCATGTCCAAAGGCACGCTGGCATGGGAAGGAATAAGCCCCGTTAAGCACAGTGGAGGTTACTTGCAAGTGCACATGCCACAGGATCGAGCCGCGTGGCTAAATATCTGTGCCTAAGCTTTGCCATGCTTACTCGGACGTTAAGCCCTACTGAGTTCAACAGGAATTTCGCACCCATCAACCGAACTGCACGATAACCCTTTCCGAATACACCCTGTGCTTGGGGTTTAAGGGACGAAACTCCAGTCATAGGCGCCAACTCTGTAGGGCTGAGGAATCCGGATTTATGTATAAACTAAACAAGCTATAGCTTAGGGCCTCGCTCTCTTGGGGCCCCCCAAAAATTTTAAAGGAAAAAAACACCTGGATGTACATTTCCAAAATATAAGATAAAAAAACAAATAAAATAAAACCTACACACAGCAACAGTGTTCTGTGTTGTGTAGGCTCCTATGATGTTAGTTATGGGCCCCGCCTGCTAGCCTGCTCCCCAAAATATCACTGGTTTGCTTGTTTCTATATATGTATAGGGTGCCTACATTCTGCAGGTGCAAATGGCTTTAGATACCTGTGAGGTCCATAAACTACCATATAGCATATATTCAACACATAAAACAGCGACAATTTGTTGTTGACAAAGGACAGCTGGACATATAAAGGGCCCCATTACCTACAGTAGCTTAGGGTCTCATGAAACCTAAATCTGGCCCTGGGTTCAGGGGACTAAACTCCAGTCATAGGCACCAACTCTATAGGGCTGAGGTGTCTTCAGCCCCTCCCATGAGCCCCCCATTTCTGTTGGGACAGGGCTGAGTCCCCATTCTTGAGGGGGCAGAGGAGGCCGAGTGTGACAGTCATGCACATGACTCACATTGGAGCCCCCCTAAATCCAGGGCACCCCTCCCACCGTGCTGCCATCCCCACGTGCTCACACCTGCCATCGCCACCGTCGCTCCCCAGCCAAAGTTGATGGGCACTGCCATTCAATATTTACCGGTATATGCTTATATATCTGTCACATAGTTATGATTAGCAATCATGGTGCAGGAATATGCTATGCACAATTGACATGACAAATCTTGATAATCTGTCCTTCCCTCTTTGTTGGAAGTCTTGGCTGTTTGTACAAAATGCCCTTAAACTGGTTTCTGCTTAGGTGCTCTAAGTTTGTGGAAATGTGTGGACTGACAGATGTAGACCCTTTCCATATACCTTATTGAATTATACAGCTTTGTGAGTTTATTGGCTTCAGAGTTATTCAAGATCCCATCCTCTGTTGCACGATGTGAGGGCAGAAAGTGGGTAGAGAGAAGCCATCCTGGCCTGTCCTTTGACTCCAATAGGAATGTTTTAATACTGTCTCCTTTGCAAGTGTAATATTACACATTGCAGAGCTTGGAAACAAGCTTTAAATAAGCCAATGATTTTTCTTAAGCTCTATTCTTCCCCTGCTCTTGCCCTTTTTGGCTTTGGCATTGGAAATGCTTCATGGGCATTCTGGTAGTGCAAGAATATAACTCCTCTAATGTTAATCTCCCCCACCTGTGTAGTGCTGTGCTCCACTGTCTCAAGAGTGCCTAGAAGCTAACCTATCCTGTTCCTGCTCTGTCACACGTAGCTCACAGTTGGAATGTCCTATTGGAGACTGAGCCTTCTAGAAAGTAAATTTTAACATGGCACATGGAAATAAACCTCAAAACTGTGCATTTTATTTTCTTGCTGATCATGTAGGTCTTCTCTTTTTAGATTTTTATCTGACAAACATTTCCACACACAATAAAAGTGACGTCCATGTGGGGAAGATGAACAGCTGAGTCAGCTCTGCTGGGATTTTAGCATGTGGGTCAAGTGAGTTTAAGGATTTCAAGCATGAATCTTATGGCTAAACAAGAAAAAACAAACACATTGCTCTGTTCAGAGGCAAATCAAAAGCACTAAAATGGATTCATTGATTATAAGGGAATCCTTATTTGGAAAAGTATTTGTGTATAGTTACAAAAGTGGTCAATAAACATAGAATCATAAAGTTGGAAGGAAACTCAAAATATCATCTAATCCAACCCCCCTAGCAATCCAGGAACCACAACTAAAGAATCCCTGGCAGGTGCCCATCCAACTTCTGTTCAAAAACCTCCAATGAAGGAGAGTCCACTGTTCACTTTTTTAAAACCAACAACAAGAGCACCATTAATTTAGATTATCATACAGCATCATGTTTCTGTAGGAATGTATTGTGGTAAAGAGAGAGCAGTTCTGACACGTTGGAAGGGCTGGTAGTGCAGGGGACGGCAAGGTTTACTTCGCCTGGGCTGGTTCACTCCAGAGGAGATCCCTCCATGGGCTGGATCATGTATGTATGTGAGTGCGCCCACCCACAATTTCTGGCATCTGCGCACATGTGATTTCCGGTGCCACGGAAGCTAGTCCCTGCACCACGCTTCACTGCACTGGTTTAGCGCAGCACGCAGGGACGCACTAAGCAGGCAGCTCAGTTCGTGGGTGATTCGTGGGCCGGTTAAATGACCCCTGTGGGCTGCTTGTGGCCCATGGGCCTTAGGTTGCCTACCCCTGTGGTAGAGCATCTACTTTGCAGGCAAAAGGTCTCAGGTTCCTTCAAGCCCCACCATCTCCAGGTAGGACTGGGAAAGCGTTCTTGCCTGAAACCCTGGAGAGCTGCTACCACACAGTGTAGTGTCTGGACCAATGGCCTGATTTGGTATAAGATGGCTTTGTATATTCCTGTGTTCCTGTAGCAACCTACAATCTGCATTTTCACAAAAGGGAACAAAAAAAATGAAAAATTCCAGGATTACCTTTACATTTATTTTCTTCTGAGACAATAATACTGTAAAAATATTTACTCTGAAGAGGCAATCTCTAATGTTTAGAGTCTAAATCAACTTCCAAAAATCATAGACTGATCATAACCTTCCAAGATAAAAATAATTAAAACCAAGTAATCTGTGTACACAGGGGAGGTGCTATGTACGACCTGCATGGATACATTAAAACAATACCCTCTCTAGTGGCTCCTCTCTAACAGCAAAATGGTCTCCAGATATAGATTGCCCCAAAAGAGGTCAGGAAAATATAAATTCATGGCTGGGTAAGCACAGAAATTACCATTATCTCTTTGGAATCAGTGGTTTAATCTGATTGCAGTTATACAAAAAAGTAATTCATCCCAGGCAGTACAACAGGACAACTATATAAACAACAGTCTTATGTTTTATAAGAGTTTCCAACAAAATGACACTTGGTTGAGGTGTTGGTATCTAGCTTATAATGTCACCTGAATGTATACACAAAAGTCCATATAACTGCCCAGTGTATCTCCTGTTCATATTTTCACATTAACAACACAGCAGAAGTGGCTGTCCCTCTAATGGAATAGTCCAAACTATGATTTGGTGTATTATTATTGCAGTATTATTATTGTTGTTGTTGTTGTTTTTATTATTATTATTATTATTATTATTATTATTATTATTATTATTATTATTATTATGCCCCGTGTGGTTATAACCACAAGTGGTCAGATGTTGTAACCTGGTGTGTGTGTGTGTGTGTGTGTGTGTTGCATTGGGATACTGGCTGTCAGTCCAAAGAACTAGAGATGACTGAATGAATCCAGGGCAGGCATAGATCCAGGGACTGCAAACAAGCAGCCACGGGCAGGTAGTAGTCCAATATAGGCAAAAGGCCAGGTTTCAAAAGAAGCAACCAATGCTTTAAAACAGGGGTCAGCAAAGTTTTTCAGCAGGGGGCCAGTCCACTGTCCCTCAGACCTTGTGGGGGGCCAGACTATATTTTGAAGAGAGAGAAAAAATGAATGAATTCCTACACCCCACACATAACCCAGAGCTGCATTTTAACTAAAAGGGCACATTCTACTCATGTAAAAACACACTGATTCCCGGACTATCCACGGGCTGGATTTAGAAGGCGATTGGACTGGATCCGGCCCCCGGGCCTTAGATTGCTTACCCATGCTTTAAAGCAACCTTCACCAACTCCTGGCTGGGGCTGGTGGGAGTTGTAATCCTAAATATCTGGAGCCACCAGGAGGGCAAAGGATGCTCTAAAGAACATAAGTGTTATTATTGCATACATTATAACCATGACCGATAGGTTATTGGCAGACATATCTGTGGGGCTGAGGGAGCCTGCATACATCTCTTAACACCAGCGACATGCACAGTCAGTCACCACATATTGTGACTCTGCAGAGACTGAATATAACTTTGGAACAAACCTAAAGCAATCCTGGCTGGTGTCTAGTGAAACCTGTTGTGCCAGACTTGTTTTCCTGTTGCTTGTCTTTCAATGGCTGTCTTCATAACATAATTCATTTCTACAACACCTATTTTCTATATTTTGAAAGAGTGGTCCAAATATTTGCGCCAGTGGCACACTATGAAATGACAAAGGTTTTCGCTTCAGTTGGCTTGTTGGGTATTTAAGGTAAAGACTTAATCTTATTTTTGGATTTATTAATGTTTATCTTGGATTAGACATTTATCTGCTAAGGATTTTGACCTACTTCTGTTGAACAACTAAAATGCATGATCCTATAATAGCAGATTAGAATGGTTTTTGCTATGTTGACATTTTAGCACACATTTCACATATGGTCCCTATTCAATTCTTATGATACCTTTCACACCTATACTTCAAATAACTGCTTATTTTCTACTAAGTACAGTCTGTCTTGCAGCATTCAGCAGGTGTTATACTGTTTGATTAGGAACAGCTTAAATATCAGGCTTCACAACCACACAAAAGGTTTGGAATGATTCTTACCTCCGCAGTTCCGTTTTTATCATATTTCTAGAAAGAATGAAAAACTTATGTTGGCAAAATTCCGTCCCATTATTTTTATTTTCACTCACTAATAGTTTTTTGTTCAGTCTAGTTCCAAATTAGTATGCCTAAAAACCATTTTTGCTATTTCAGTGTGAAAGGGCAGGCACAGATTCTCATCAAGGTTTAAAGACACTCCCTTATAATTCATAATAACTATATCAGTGTTAATCAACACATGCCAAATAGCTCCCACTTTAAAAACATGGATTATTGCTCTTGCATTTATATGCCTATTTAATTTATATCAATAGTAAGTGTGTAGAACAGGAGGGGGACTTGAAGTCCTCCAGATGAGGTTCAGCTCCACCTCCCATCAGCCCCTGCCAGCATGTTGTTAGGGATCATGGGAGTTGGAGAACAGCAACCACAGGTTAGCTATTCTGTGTGTAGAACTGAGAGACTAGAAGCATTGTTATTTCAGAGGAATAATCACATGTGGGGAGAGAATGCTATCTCTGCCACAAACTGAAAGTGCCTCTGCAGCTATTCTAAGATATGTTCAGATGCTCATTACAAGCATTATTGCAGCCGCAGACTGACTCACTTGCTACTTGAGAACTATTCAGGCCAGGATTTTTCACAGCATGGACAGTAGCAGCAATGGGACAGCTACTGAAGGTACTAATTTATATGAAAGGGTGGTGTGTTAGCAGAGCAATTTGAAGAATGCTGTCAATAAAAGGGATTTCATTTTCTGGGCCAATTTAATAAAAGCTATTGATAAATTTAGTTTCCTGTTTCCTGTTGTGAAGACTATAAATATAGAAAATGGTAGTATCTTCCACCGAAGCATTGTTGCATGTGTCTGAAAGAAGAGGCATTAGAAGACCAAATAATCTAGTATGTCCAATAAAAGCTATCCCCGTCAGTTGTTTAAAAGTGTTTTAATCCGGAAAGATTCATTCAGTCTGCATTGGCTTTGCTCACAACAATCCTGTTGCTCCCATCTTATAGACGGGTAACTCCTCTTGAGAATCAGATCGTCATAAGAGGCTAACAATGTAATCCTATGCAGTTACTCTGAAGTAAACTCAATTGAGTTAAGCAGAACTTAATCCCAGGTGAGTATTTAGAGTTAAAGGGTCTACGCCCCTTCATGATATAGTTTCTCACTAGGATGCTGTTTATGTGCATTCTTGTACACCATCCCAATCTCAGAGCGGTATGAGATTCCAGGGATTCCAGGTGCTTACCCAGGATTTGGTTTCCTTGGGATGAGGGACAGCAGAAACTGTGGTGTCTTTTTGATAGGTGGTTATTTACACATACAGTGGTACCTTGGTTTTCGAACGTCTCGGAAGCCGAACATTTCAGTTTTCGAACACCGAAAACCCAGAATTAACTGCTTTGGTTTTCAAAGGCTTTTTGGAAGTCAAATGTGCCACACAGCTTCCGTATTGAGTTTTCTGTAAGTAAATGCTTCGGTTTTCGAACGTTTTTGGAAGTCGAACGTTTTTCCGGAACGGATTATGTTCGAAAACTGAGGTATCACTATATATACAAGCTGAGCCTAAGGGCACTGGCGGAGGAAGAGGAGTGCGGGGGGAGCACACCGCCCCCAGCAGCGCGATCCTGGTGGGGTGCCATCGTGGCTGCCGCCCCTGACTGCCTGGGCGCCACGCCCCTACAGGAGGCACACCACGCCCCCAGAACGCGTGCCAGCCCCCCCGCCTGCTCGCCCCCCCGCCCCCCCCCAGTGCCGGAGCATGAAGCTCCACCACTGTCTAAGGGCTCACAGCTTTAACACCTCAGAAGATCTTGCTTCCCCATAGCCACAGCCTTGGATTCAAGCAGAACTCAATCATGGCTCTCACTCTCAAGCTCCTTCCGGAAGCCTGCTTCTAGTTTAGTTCAGCTCTCATTATTCATCTTCTCACTACCAGACAGGTGAGGGAAGGGGCCCACCCATTTGTCCTTTGGCAACTTCCTATATTATACTAACAACCCATGCTTAAGGGCACTACCAAGAAGCTGGCCTGCCTACTTCAGCAACGGGATTCCCCGTTAGATTTTGACCTTTCATGGATCCAGGAATTAGAAGGGACTCAGAAATACAGTCTACCTTCCCCACCTAAACTCACAACAGTGGTTAGCCTCTGTCTTTCTTGAGAGACAATAGAGTGAAGCCAAACTGCTGGAGAATCTCAGGGATATTTACAGCCTAAAATATTATTTTAAAAAACCAATAAAACATTTTAAAACTAAAAACTGTAGCCACATGTGAAACAGCAGGCGTTAAAATCCATACAGTGGTACCTCGGGTTACAGACGCTTCAGGTTACAGATGCTTCAGGTTACAGACTCCACTAACCCAGAAATAGTACCTCGGGTTAAGAACTTTGCTTCTGGATGAGAACAGGAATCCACAGCAGCGGCGTGACAGCAGTAGGAGGCCCCATTAGCTAAAGTGGTGCTTCAGGTTAAGAACAGCTTCAGGTTAAGAACGGACCTCCAGAACGAATTAAGTTCTTAACCCGAGGTACCACTGTACTGCAACACTTCAACATCTCTCATGCCCAAAGACCCGATCAAATAAATATGTTTTGATCTAAAAATGAATGCACCCACACCAGAATCAATGGAAATTCTGAAAGTTTGAGGACAGGTGTTGCCATCCCTTTTATTCAGTAATGGTACTATCGTTGTCGTCTAAAAAAGAGTATTATAAAAGCTTCCCTAGCACATCTTAAAAATGTGCATAGTATTCTTTCTCTTCTTTCTCTTCTTACCAAACAGCTATTTTAAGACTCCGTTGTCTAGTCTCAATTTTAAAAAATGTGAAGTAGATCTAAATGACAAAATGATTTGGGGTGTAAGTTCACAAAATGATTTGCCTGTTGTACTCTAACAGCACTGTCAAATTTCAGATTCTACACTTAGTCAGGAGACACTATTAGCAAAAGTTCATATTTTGCTTTTGGATTTTTGTTCTGAGCGTGCAGTTTTCTATAAATTGGGCCAGTTCTATTCATATCCATTTCTTCCAGAGGTTGTTATTGTTGGAGGACAAAGAAACAGGGCGGTCTGTGGGCGGAGTAACACAAATTACATGCTCAGGTACAGAGGACGCTATATAGACAAAGTAAAAACAGGTGTTTTTTTCAGTTCATACATACATGAACCTTTGCAATTAAGAATTTCATACAACACATACAAGACTTTTTCCTGTGAACAATGTAAGTTTTCATTCTACTACTAATTTTAAGAAGATTGCTATTTTGTTTGTGGCAAAATTATTCTAACATTAAAATCATTAATTTTCCAAAATTATTAATATGAAGCATTCAATCTGGAGCAACAGCTCATAATCTGTTCTATTTTAAATGAAAGTTATATTTAGAAACTATATTTAGAGGGCTAATATGAGTGTTTACTACTTGAATAGTAGCTGATTTCTAAACAGTGAACAACTTTGTTATGATATACTTACTTACTAATTTTAAATAGGTTATTGCAGAAATGATGTTTGAGAATAACAACAGTTTTTGACGCATTATAATCCCAAATCAATGAACCTTGGTTTAACTGGATTATGGCTCAGGCAGTAAATATGAAGGATGCTTTGTCAAAGGGATGTATCCTGAATTGGACATATTTCAAAATAGGTTATATAGAAAGAGTTGCTCTATTAATAATTGGTGTGTGTGGTTATTATTGTTTTGAATGTAAAACACTACTGTACTAGAAGAAATGAAATGTGAAAGCATCAAATCTATATTAAATTTTAAAAAATAGTTTCAGCAAGTGAAAGGCTGGGGGAAATGGTAACTATCAGATTCCTACATGTGAGACACACTAGGAGTGGGAATGGTTTTAGGCTGGAAATTTAATATCAAACTCATGACAGTTAAGTGTTGTCCAAAATCCTAACCACACTGAATGTATACAAAATTACATATCTGTGTTTCACTTACCCTAAAACATAGGAAGATGAATGTGTGTTCTGTGTCTGTCTGATGTCTGTCATTAAAACTGCTAAGAGTAGTGGTGCCCACATACTGAAATGCTTTGGCCACTGAAGTATATTTGTTTCAGGGGCTTAATAAGATATTGCAAACAGGAAATTACCAACAAAACAAAACAAAAACCAAAATGATGGAATTCAGATTAAATTGATTAAATGTGAATGCATGAGGAACACCTATCTGGCAATCAACACCCATATCAATTTAGCGAGCTCAATCTCTGTTGGGTTTTGTCATTTATTTATTTATTTATTTGAGTTATGAACACTTCTTATGAGCACCTCAAAGCAATTCCACAATACAATTAAAACATGTGTAAAACAACTGCTTACATACAAACAGCTAAAACCATTACATATTTAACAAAAAATAAAATGCAACATAGCTTAACTGGGATAAACATAGGTTAACGGGGATAAACAGCTCGACTTGTTGAAAGGGCAGTCTTCAACAGGCATTGAAAATACTACGGAGATGGTACCTGCCTGATATGTAATGGGAGGGAGTTCCAAAGGGCAGGTGTGAGCACACTAAAAGCCCAACTCCAATATCATAACAGATGGCTTGATACCTTTTTGATATCTGCAGGATGCTCTCTCCTGCAGAGCAGTGATTGGTTGGGGATGGATCTTCAGCAGGACAAACCTGGCTGTTCCAGAAGGTGTTGTGTTGTGTTGTGTTGTGTTGTGATGGGCGGTTGATACTCTTGATATTTTTACTTGTTTTTTTTACAACTCGTTTTTACTTGTTTTTTTACAACTTGTTTTACATTTTCTTATTTTTAGTATTGTTTTAGATTGCTTTATGATGACTGTTCATCAGTTTTGGTGACAAAGATTATGCTTTATAACACTTCTAGACACTTTCTTTCTTTTGGGGAGTATTTGCATATTTAAAAAGTTATTAGAAGTTCTCACAGAGCTAGAGGAAATTAATATTCCCTTCAAACTGACTGAACAGCCCTGCATATGTTAGAAACTTTTACCATGTATTTTATTTGTACACACTTAAGCAATCAGAACCATATTATTAATAACAATCCATTTTTTGTATTTAAGTGTTTATTAATGAACTGAAAACAGCCTATGTAATGAATTGGACACTTTTGTATTTTATCATCTTATAAATCATATGCAACCAGGATTATTCATATATATATATATATATATATATATATATATATATATATATATATATAGCTGAGTCCATTTGGACTGAACAGATTTTGCCAGAGATCAGACGTCCATATGCTAATATTAGAAACAGATGGGTTTTCATATTATACACACTGAGTGTAATTCAATGCTAATCTGCCTTTGTTCAAGTACAGGGCATAGGGACTAAAAATGTCTTTTTTAGTACCTTCCTTAGTTTCAATGATAATACAGAGCAGTGTGAAAGTCAATTAACAGAATCAAGTGTCAGTAGTGCCACCTAATCCCATCCAGACAGATCAGATCAATGTTGAAATTTCCTGTGGAAATCTTAAACAGCTTAATGAATGTTAGATTATTTTCACTTTGTGATAGAAACCCCACTAAAACGAATTATAGCAACACTCAAAGTAGCAATTTAGTATTGGTACGCTGGTAGAGATAATTCTACCACTTTCTAGCGTTCAGAGACAATTCAGAGATCACTTGTACTGTACTAGCAGAGTTCTGTTAAAGACATTGAAATCACAGGAGTATCTGGTATTTGTAATGGCTTCAGAAGAAAATATTAATAGGATAAGTGCCATGTATTTTACTATATGCTTCTGGGGTCCTGGTTCCAGTGAGACGCTCTGGGAATTGTTAGGGAAGGCCTAAGCTTCTGACACCTCAACTTTCCATTTTACAATATTGTTGATTGTTGGGCAGAGATATTCAAGTCTAAGGAAAAATGAAGAAGGGTAGGGAATCCACCACTCTTATTATTTTCATAGGTTTCAAATGAAGATAAAAAGATTGTGAGAGTTGTTCTGTTGCAGAAACTTTGAATTGCATTTTGCTTCTGCATGGTAAAGTTGAGGGCTGCAACCTGTTTCCAAACGTAATTTATAATTTTTTTCATTTCTTTACGTAAGAAAATATTTATATTGCCCATTCTTATTTGTTCTGTTCTCCCAACTGGCTGTACTGTATACTGCAGCCATATTTTCTGTTCAAACACAAGAGCGAGAATTACAGGCTGTCTTGACAGCTGGGGATTCGGTACGCTTTGCTTTAATCACCTTCTAACGTGCATTTTCTGACAAGCCCAAATGTACTTGGGCAAAATTAGCTAGAAATAAGTTCCTGCGTGTTCAGTGACGTTTGCTACCCAAGTAAGCAAAGCCTCTGGATTGGCCTGAAAACTCCCCCCATCCCTCTTAGAACACAAGCAGGAGTAAGAGCGCCAGGGGAGCGCGGGAAAGGTCTGGCCTTCTTTGGGAGTTCTGCACAATCGCCGATCTACGTGGCAGCAACGGGGGGCGAAATCCCCGAATTGTGTTGTATGTTTAAGCCTTGTCCGTGGAACTGTTCTGCGCGAGATCCCGTCTGCTTGAGTGCGCAGCCCTATTCACCCATTCCCACCTGCTTTGCCCGATCGTGCTTTCTGGTAGATCCTTCAGGGTTAATTCACAACATGCCCCGATTGGGATCCTCGCCAACCTAAGTTCTCTGCTTTATTGGTACCGATGTTCTTCCGTCCGCACCCTTAGTTCCATGCATATATCGTGCCTCTGAGCAGCGTGGGAATGGCACGATGGGACACGGGGCAGTAGTTGCTGTTTCTGACATTTTTTAATATTGCAAACCGCCCTATGATCTTCGGGAGAAGGGTAGTATATAAATTTAATAAAAAATAAAAAATAATAATATTGCAGTAGGCTTTTGGTTCCAGCTAAACAAAGAAAGAGAGGCCGCGCGCTGCATCCAGCCCCGTCAAGTCGAAATCTAACGCCCAAAGCAATTGCTCGGAACGCCTGCCGAAGATACATGCTTGCAACGCCCGCCTGTTCTGCCTCGTGTCAGCGGTTCCCGCTTCCCCAGTTTCAGCTCTGCATTCCCATTGGGCGAGCCGCGCGCGCTTGGAACGTTGCGTTGCCCTTTACTGGCACGCCGCCGTCACGTGGCGCGCTTTGGAAAGTTCTGCCGCCTTCGAAGGAGCGTTCCGTCGTGCTCGGGCGTTGCTGCTGAGACGCCGAGGCTTCGGAGCTCAGCTTCTTCTTCCCAGGGCGGGTTGCCTTCTCCTGGGCGGGAGAGCGCGTCCCTCGCTTTCTTTCTCCTGGCCGTTGCTCCAAGAAAAAGAAGGGGAAATGCGCCTGAAAGGCAAAGTAACGGCCACCCCTCCACGCCTCGTGCAGCAGGGCCGATTCTGCCGGGATCAGAATGCGGCCAGGATCTCATCCGCTCAGGTATTTGCGGATTAGAACAGCCCCTTTTGTAGGTCAGGGACCCCCCCCCCCAATTTCTGCCAGGGGCAGAAGGGGCTCCATGCTGACGATTTCCTTTGCTTTTGGAGATAACCTTAGCATAAGTATCTTACTCAAAAGTAAGTCCCGTTTGAATTCAGTGGAGGTTACTCCCTAGGCGGATATAAGATTTATTTCAGGCTTATAACTAACCGTGAATTGAATTTAGTGAGGCTTGCGTCAAGGAAAGTAAGCGTAGGATTACAATATTAAAGTGAGAGCATGTTTACTCGCAGGTAAACTCTACTGCACGTTGTGGCTTAGACCAGTGGAAGTGTGTTTGGGATTCTGGCCTGAGTAAATCAGTGCTTCCCAGGTCCTGAGGGAAGTTCAGACAACTCTCTGAAATATTCAGTGTAAAGTTTACTTCAAGATCAAATATGAAAACAATTCAATCCAAGTATTATTTAATATTTAATAATTGTGAGACGTTTCCTTGTTAGCCCCGTTCCCCCTTTTAAAATAAAGGCATTGCTGTTGCACAACATACAGCATTTGAAATCTCCACATTTGCTGCTTGGGTTATAGATTATATATATAGTTCTGTGGTCTCCATTCCTCCCTTGCTCTTCAGTTTAGCACTGGTTTTTGTTTTGTTGAAGTTTCTGTCAATGCTGGGTGGATAATGAAAATCTCAGTGTAGTGGTGGCTAAGAATTTGAGCAGGTTAGAATCTCGCATCTTTAGGGGCCTTTGCAGATGGAAATGCTGTCTTGGCCTCCCATCTGCAAGAGCTGCACTACAGGATCTTTAAAATGTTCACTAAATAAATATATGTCAGATGTTTTCAAGTATATGCAATATAGATGGTAATATCAGGGACTGCTGTTTATGGACAATTTCTCAGTGCCTTTAAAAGCTGCATACCGGAAATCAACTGATGGAGCTGCTCCTTGTTGCAGTGATGGGAATAACTTCACTTGCTGAAGGCATACAGCTTCTGTCTATGAAAGAGCAACACACCTATCCAAACGCAATTGACAGTTTCCCAAGAATATATATTTATTTGGAAGCTGCTACTTATTCCCCCCCCCCCCTTTACAAAAGGCGCAGAAAAATGTTACAGATAACACATCTAAAGGAAGGATAATTTGCAAGTCAATTGTATAAAAAAGGGCAGCTGCATACACGCTCTATAAACATTTGCAAAATATTTTTTTCTACTTTTACAAAATATGTTCCCATACAAAGTGTTTTTCCTTTTGCAAATTGCAGTTTAATGGAAGCTTACAATTTTCTAGTTACCCCTAATTGCCGATTAAAAGTAGTAGTGAGAGTACTGCTTTCATTAGAAGTAGATGAGAGTTTCCACTGCAAACCTGAACCCACACTTAGGTTATTGGATATATCTGTACAGTACGTGGGTCAGCTGAGGAATGAAACCTTAACATTTTGTTGAAAATACCTAAGCACATAAGAACTGTCCTACTGGATTAGATCAGTCGGTCTATTGCAGCATTCATTTTTGGACTGTAGTAAGACAAATTACCCTAGATAGCAACCAACCAAAGAATTTATTTTATTAGCCAAAGGCAGTAACAATTTCATTACAATTTGCCAAACTACAAACCATAACATACAGCATGCATCAATTACCTAATAGAAGGCATCAAGGATTTAAGGAAAGGGAGTCAAGAGTTCATTAGTGTAATGTGCTAGCTCATACCTATCTTACTTTCTGTTAGAGCTCCAAATCTCCAATGCAATTTTTTGCAATATTGTCTGTCTCTCCCTTTCTTATACAGTGGTACCTCAGGTTACATACGCTTCAGGTTACAGACAGGTTGAGAACAGAAATTGTGCTCCGGCGACGCAGCAGCAGCAGGAGGCCCCATTAGCTAAAGTGGTGCTTCAGGTTAAGAACAGTTTCAGGTTAAGAACGGACCTCCGGAACGAATTAAGTACTTAACCCGAGGTACCACTGTATTTCTTACGGTCACTTTATGTGTCACAAATCTGTAAGTGTCACTCAAAAGAAAGTGAACTTTTCTGACATAGTAAACCTGCTTCCAGGAATTAGCAAAAGTTTCAGAAATCAATCTCTTCAATCCCTATACAAAGGGCAGATTAACATAATGTATTGATGTCTTCCACCTGTGGTTGACCACTTATGCTGAGTCTGTCATATGGAACCCTATGATAGCAGCTATCCAAGACCGCTATGGGCATCACCTTGAATCTTAGCTCTATAAATGTGTTTCTTAAGGCACCAGGGATGAGTTGGGTTAAATAATATGCTCTGAAATACTGTTTTCAGAAATGAGAGCCATGGTAAGAATCTGGATTTCCTAATTAAATGAAAATCCCTTCTGGGTTCTGTCCAGAAGATCCAATCCCAAAGTTGTCTCTTATGATGGGATTTGGACTTAAAGAACGTTGGGATGGCCTCAGGTTCCTCACCTTAATATTTTAATTTAGGAAATGTTATAAACTGTATATATATGGAACATACTTATAATGAAAATTTAATAAAACAGGAAAATATTTTTCAATATTACACAGATAAAATCCGCAGAATTTAAAAATAAGTATACTTAACTAAATTATATGTCCCAGGCTACTTGATAACATAAAGTTTTTAGCTGGCATCTAAAGCAAGATAATAAGGTGTTTTCTAAATGTTAATAGGCAGGGAGTTAGCGCCAAAGCAGGGTATGTTGGCAATGACCATTCCCTATATGTCCTCAGGATCAGGTACTGAGAACTATACTGCCTCTGAATGTAACATTCCATTTAGTTCTCATAATTTAAAGCTGTTGCTAGATTTCAGTCAGTGTTATTAGGTGATCTTAGCTCTGGTATTACAATAAGTGATGAATAATTTCACTTTCTTCATGCTATTTACCATGAATTTTTCTATAAAATTGGCACGTTTAAATTTCTCTTCAAATGTTTTAACCCATAACACTTTTAGGAATATCTGTAGTCTTAAGGGGCTCAAACCACAGGTACCTGTTCCACTCTCAGCCTCCCCAAATGAAGCAGAAAGGCTTTTCACAATATGAAACACTTAGAGCATAGGGTTTCAGATCTTGGGGAAGCTACCAAGTGTGTTTAGCTGAACCTGTTTAGAAGCTCAACATGGGAAGGTAGAGCATGGAGCAGGCATGTCTGTCATGTGCAGGAACAGTGGGAGCAGTGGCAGAGTGTACATCTCCTTCCTCAGTTTGAGCCCTTCCACATTCTTTTTGAATGTCTGAGGAGGGAGAATGAGATTGGATAAAAACATAGAAGCTGACTTCTTATCTGAAACTTACTTGTTTTATACAGTAGACTAGATTTTGTTCCCCAGTGTGCCTTGGAAAGTAGACAGAACTGAGTCCATAGAGGACTCAGAAAAACATATCCATGGAGACACCCAAGTTTGTTTCTCATATTTGCTATAATAAATGTTGATGACGGTGTTTGTAAAACATTCTGATTTTGTAATAAAAATTAAAGCGGACAGAGAATTGGTGCTCTCTTTTCTCTTTGTAGCTGATTTCCTTTAAAAAATGCTGAGGTCAGATTGAGTGCATTCACTGAATCTTTGACTTATTTGGACATTCAGGGACTAAAGTTGACATGAGTTGAAAGTGGATCATCAATCAGTTCCTCACAAGATCAGTTCCTCACTTTGTCATACATTTCAGCAAAGTTAGTGTTTCCATTGCTGCTCCATCCGGTCTTTTCTTCCATGCTTTTAAGCACATTTGTGTGTCTGAAAGTAATCCCCAGGACTGGAGTTGCTAGAAGTTTTTTTGCAGGGTGTTTAAAGTTATGCATGCCCACTTCTACTCTTAACATGTGGCGTGGCTACATTTCTAAGTTTTTCCACATTTTTCTCATAATATGAGGTATGTGACTTTCTCATATGTTACAGGATATAAGTGCATACAGAGCAAGTGTTAATTAATACCTTGCTTGTACAGTACTATAAAATGTGAAGCCAATGACCCAAGAACGTTAGAGAGGAAGTGTGGCTGAAACACCCTTGTGTATGTAGACAGGTGCTAATTCATGATAACCCTGGGATTGCAACCTCTGCAGCCAGATAAAGTATAACAACCTCAGGATAACAACCCTGAAAAAAGCTTTAACTTCCCTTGCTGCTCAGAGGCAAGCTATTAGTCTTCTGGATTACTTACCTTCGCCACAGTGCTATGTAAAATATTCTGCAGTTTTCTTTTAAAAGGTGAAACGGAGCTGTTGTGTTTATATGAGTATCATGTATTTAAAAATTGAGTTAAATGCTATTGAGTTATTTCTGTTTTTTCTACAGGCTTCTCTTATGAAAGTAAGTACGTTTATAAGTACAGTGGTACCTCGGGTTACATACGCTTCAGGTTACATACGCTTCAGGTTACATACGCTTCAGGTTACAGACTCCGCTAACCCAGAAATAGTACCTTGGGTTAAGAACTTTGCTTCAGGATGAGAACAGTAATCGTGCTCCGGCGGTGCAGCGGCAGCGGGAGGCCCCATTAGCTAAAGTGGTGCTTCAGGTTAAGAACGGACCTCCGAAACGAATTAAGTACTTAACCTGAGGTACCACTGTATGGTTGAGTAGAAATAAATGAATGCTATTCTTTGAAATACTTGAATGGAAGTATAGTAGAACCTCTACTTACGACCGCCTCTACTTGGGCCCGATCCAAGTTGTGACCGTGGCAAACCCGGAAGTAAATTCGCGCAGAAGCGGCTTCTGCTGTTTGTGCACGTGCAGATGCGGCTGCCACCGTCTACACATGTGCAGAAGTGCACTGCCACTGAATGCGCCTGCGCACAGCAGTGCTTCTACCAGCGACCAGGATTGACTTATGGACGGACCTCCAGAACTGATTACGTCTGTAAATAGAGGTTCCACTGTAAATGGATTGTGCCCAGCTGTGTCGTTTTGCTGGTGGAAGCCTTCTATCAGCGGAAAGTGGAGGGAGGTAATTCCCCAGCCTCCCCCCCCCCCCCGTGTCTCCCCTAAATCTTCCCTGAATGGTCCCTGGAGAGACACCATTGGATTTAGCCCAATATATTTATTTGACCAAAATTAAACTGAGGTTTAGTTTGCATGTTAAATCAAACGATGGCTTAGCAGTGGGTGTGCAGGAGAGCAGATTGTGGCTGCTTTGTTCTTCCCTAGTTGTTTTTCTCATGCACTTACTTCATAAGCTTCTGTTAGATTCCAAACATCATGGACACAGCATCACAGTCCTGGAAGGGACACATGGATGTTATCCAGACTGACCCCTCAATCTTATAACACTCGAGGGAATGCAAATTGTCATGCAATACAATAGATATAAGGAATAAAAGAAGCCATAAAATGCAATTAAGAATCACACAGTATCTAGTACAGTGCATTACAGTTGCTATGGCAGCAATCCCCCCCCCCCATCAAGTGGTCCACCAAAGGACAGCAATTATGGGGTGGGGGTGGTGAATTGGGAGCGGTTATAATGACAGACCTCCAGCCATCAGGCAATTTTGAAATCCTTCCACATTTTAGTCCAACATTTTAAATTTTCACTGTTGTTTTGAAATGTCCTTTAAAATACAATATAGTTTTATGGATAAAGTAGTAGTAGTAGTAGTAGTACCGTATTGGCCCCAAAATAAGCCACACACACCCCCATTCTGACTGAAAAGTTAAAGTTTGGCTTATATTCACGACCTTGCAATATGCAGCCAGGAATGTGGGGCAAACAGTGGCAGGAGTGTGACAAAGCGGCGCCCAGCCCGCGCCAAGTCCGTCCCCTCCCCCAAGGCTGGGAAGGGAGAGAGCGAGGAAGGGGAAAGGCCACCAGCAACACAGCACGGTGCCCCCCCCCCAATATGCAGCCAGGAGTAGCGAGGAAGGGAGTGGCTTATATTCTCTCCCCCCCCCCTCCAATTTTAAAGGTGAGTCTTACATTCTGGTGTGGCTTATATTTGGGCCAATACGGTAGTATACCACCCTATACCTGTAGATCTCAGGGCGGTTCACAAAATAAAACATATGTTTAAAAATATGGCCTAAAAGTAATCTTTGTATGGCTTTTAGTGGTTTGTGCCTCTGTTACTTCTCTTAAAAAGTCAGGAGATTTATTGTGGTACCATAATCCAGAGTTTGAGTTATCCACACTTTGCAGTTGCCTCCTGTCCATGTGTGCATTTATCACATACAGTATTTGAGATTGGTTGTTTTCATGGGACTTTGCATCAAACATGCTTTTTTCCAGCTTTGAAAGTTTTCCAGAAAATACTGAAACTGGAAAGTTTTCATTTTCTCTAATTCATTTATATTAATTATGGCCCACATTTTGTCTCAAAGGAGACATTCATAAGCACTTACATCAAATAACAGTAAAAAACAAAACCATAAAATGATTGAAAACAGAGTTTAAAAATGGAGGAGACAGCAAATAAAGATGCTAATACAGTTTTACAGTAAATAGATTGAGATCTGATTTAACATGTAATGAAGTGAAGCAGACAGTGCAACCCTATGCATGTCTATTCAGAAGTATGTCCCATTGAGCACCATGGAGCTTATTCCTATTACATGTGTGTACTATTGAAGCCTTAGCAAACAAAACTAAAAAAGTATGCCATCTTTGTTTTTTATGTGCTGTATAAATATCTCAATTTTCCCCAATAGCCAGAAGTAGTTCATCTGAAATAGACTAGGAAAAATCAATGAAGCACATTTAAAGTGGTATAAAAAATGTATTATAAGAAATTCAAAGCTTTACTTGGAAATTATTTTTATTGGATTACTTGTAAATATTTGAAGACAAGATCATTCAATAGCATATAGATCCCTTCTATTATTCAGATGGTGGTAGGAATATAAAGGCACTGAAAACATACATACCAGTTTTCGCATGCCTGAGGACCTGTGCAACAAATGTATGTGTTTCCTAGAGAGAACGACTTAAAGCAAGTTTTTTACAACTTTGATTTTAAGCTTTTTGAACAAGATTGTTGTATACAGTGGTACCTCCAGTTGCGGACGGGATCTGTTCCGGAGGTCGGGTTGGATCCCGAGGTTTCCGCAACCTGAGGACTGCTTCTGCACATGCACAGCGAAACCCGGTAAAATGCTTCCAGGTTTGTCGTGCGCGCATCCCAAAGTTTACGTAACCAGAGGGTTACATAAATGGAGGTTCGACTGTAGTGATAATGTAAATAAAAGGATAACTGTTTTAAAAAAGGAGTTGCTGAGTACAGTGGTACCTCGGGATGCGAACGGGATCCATTCCGGAGCCCCGTTCACATCCCGAAGCGAACGTAACCAGTGTCCACGCATGCACGAGTCATGTTTTGGCTCTTCTGCGCATGCGTGTGACATTTTGACGGTCTGCACATGCGCACGCGGCGAAACCTGGAAGTAACGCACTCCGTTACTTCCAGGTCGCCATGGAGCGCAACCCGAAAATGCCTAACCCAAAGCGTATTCCTCCCAAGGTATGACTGTAACTGGAATGAAATTATGGTGAATTCATTTCTAATTCCTGTTATATTTGCTATTTTTGAATTTTTCAGTGATGTGGAGTGGATCCTTCTTCCAGTGCTTTATTGTTTTGTGGAAAATGGATACCAGTTGCTGATAAATATGTGGCAGTTGCAAAGTTCATGGAATCAGAATGGTAGAGATGGAAGGGGTCTGAGGGTCATCTAGTCCAGCCCCCCGCAATGCAGGCATCTTTTGCCCATTGTGGGGCTCAGACCCACGACCCTGAGATTAAGAGCCTCATAGCCCTACTGACTGACCTTTTTGTTGTTGTTGTTGTTGACTAAATACAGGTAAAAAAACATTTTAAATTAGATCATTATGTAAACCATAACATTTCCGTTTCAAATTGTTCTTAAAAGTCCACGTCACTGTTTAGGATTATAATTTAGTCAGTTGGGTTGTGTAAATGAACATTCCAAATTTCCCTTCACTAGAGCTAAAATCACTACATGCTATACGCAACTCAGTAATTCAGGATCAGACTAGAATGGCTCACATTTAGTAGGATTTGTAGTAATATATGTGAGTGTAATTGAAATGGGATTTTCCTGGGATTACTGAATTATTTTTAAATTTTTCACTGGTTTTTAGAACAGTGAGACCTAATTTAAAAACAGCAACTAAAAATTGGCCTCTGGGATAATGTTAGTTTAGCAGCACTTAACTTCCTTCCTTTTATGCCGATTTTTCTTTCTTTAATTCCCCTCCCACATGGGCTCCAGTGGTTTGGGGGCAGGCATTATTTTTTATGCCAACTCCAAAGTGTTGTAGAGGGAGGAACCTTATCCTAGGGCTTCTTCAATGAATGAAGGGGCCTTGGATCCAAGGGATCCTATCCCTTTTCTGGAAAGGCCTGTTTCAAGGCCTAACACTAGGAAGCCCCAGTGAAAGGAAAGCCAGCAGTAGATCTGTCCTGCAGACCTATCTGTAAGTAGGTCTTGGTCTTTCGTACCTGATAGACTCCTCTGCTAGCAAAGGTTTTCTGCCAGCAGCTGTGTTTCTTCCTAACCCCCTCCTGCCCGTGAATCTGCCAGTTAGGATTGCCTCGCCTAAAGTATACAGTAGTACCTCGGGTTAAGTACTTAATTCGTTCCGGTTGTCTGTACTTAACCTGAAACTATTCTTAACCTGAATCACCACTTTAGCTAATGGGGCCTCCTGCTGCTGCCGCGCCACCGGAGCACAATTTGTGTTCTTATGAAGCAAAGTTCTTAACCTGAAGCACTATTTCTGGGTTAGCGGAGTCTGTAACCAGAAGCGTATGCAACCTGAAGCGTATGTAACCTGAGGTACCACTGTATGTTCATTTCCTTAATGCTTGTCATACTATAAATTGGCAGGATTTAAAAAATACTGCATTTTTCACCCGGTGCAGTGTAGGAACAGGTAATCTGGTGCAATTGTTTTTGTTCCGAAACAACTCTAAAAACAAAGCACGGCTAGTTTATTAGGGTAGTTTAAAGGTCCCTTATTGTCCAGTGTCAGAAGAACAATTAAGTTTTATCTGAACAGAGCAGGGTGTCTCTAGACACAGGTAAACAAAGCACGTAGTGATATTAAGAGAGAGCGCTTGTTTCATTGAAGAATCCTTTAAAAACGTGAGGGGAAATGCCAGGGGGGGAGAACCATAAATCTGTTTCTGGATTGGAATCTGTTCCATTGGAAGTTAGTAGCATATGGCAGTGTAGATCTCTGTGCTGCTAGTTTTTCTACAGTTAATGCCAATTGTCTTTCATTGCTAGAATATTCTAAGAAACCTCTTGGTTTGAAAATGTGAAATGTTTATACTCGGGGACGGGAGGTGGCGAAAGGAAGGTCAGCTTAGGAATTCCTTTTTTAGAGAGATCTGCCATGCCCACTATCTTCTGCATTTGAAGGGCTCTGGCAACAGTTTCATTTCATAAGGTTTTTAATGAGTGACTTGTGGTTGCCTCTTTATAAATTTTTAATGTTGATATATGTGGTTGATTTCTTTATTATTTTTACTTGATACAGTTTTAATCGTTTTATTCCTGTTCCATTGTTTTAATTGTGTAAGCTGCCTTTGAAAAGAATTATTATTCAAGGCGGAATAAAAATGACTTCAATAAATGGAGGATAAAAGAAAACCCCAGCTTGCTTGCTTGCTTCCTTCTGACCCAAATGGTATTGTTTCCACATGGGTAAAGGCTCATCCTTCTCAGGGGTTTTGAAAAAGACTTCCCATTTGAGTTTTATGTCCTGTTATGTGAGTGTGAGTCCCAGATTTAGAGCAGAACCAGCTTGGAACTCTGGGGAACAGAGATGCAGGGAAGTTGCAGAATTTCTTCAAAGGCCTCTTTACTATACAATTAATAATAATAATAATAATAATAATAATAATAATAATAATAATAATAATTTATTATTTATACTCCGCCCATCTGGCTGGGCCTCCCCAGCCACTCTGGGCGGCTTCCATAAAAACCAAAAATACAATAAAATATCACACGTTAAAAACTTCCCTGAACAGGGCTGCCTTAAGATGTCTCCTGAATGTCAGGTAGTTGTTTATCGCTTTGACATCTGCTGGAAGGGCGTTCCACAGGGCGGGCGCCACTACCGAGAAGGCCCTCTGCCTGGTTCCCTGTAGCTTTGCTTCTCACAATGAGGGAACCGCCAGAAGGCCCTCGGCGCTGGACCTCAGCGTCCGGGCAGAATGATGGGGGTGGAGACGCTCCTTCAGGTATACTGGACCGAGGCCGTTTAGGGCTTTAAAGGTCAGCACCAACACTTTGAATTGTGCTCGGAAACGTACTGGGAGCCAATGCAGGTCTTTCAAGACCGGTGTTATATGGTCTCGGCAGCCGCTCCCAGTCACCAGTCTAGCTGCCGCATTCTGGATTAGTTGTAGTTTCCGAGTCACCTTCAAAGGTAGCCCCACGTAGAGTGCATTGCAGTAGTCCAAGCAGGAGATAACCAGAGCATGCACCACTCTGGCGAGACAGTCCGCAGGCAGATAGGGTCTCAGCCTACGTACCAGATGGAGCTGGTAAACAGCTGCCCTGGACACAGATTTGACCTGTGCCTCCATGGACAGCTGTGAGTCCAAAATGACTCCCAGGCTGCGCACCTGGTCCTTCAGGGGCACAGTTACCCCATTCAGGACCAGGGAATCCTCCACACCTGCCCGCCTCCTGTCCCCCAAAAACAGTACTTCTGTCTTGTCAGGATTCAACCTCAATCTGTTAGCTGCCATCCATCCTCCAACCGCCTCCAGACACTCACACAGGACCTTCACCGCCTTCACTGGTTCTGATTTAAAAGAGAGGTAGAGCTGGGTATCATCCGCATACTGATGAACACCCAGCCCAAACCTCCTGATGATCTCTCCCAGCGGCCACATGTAGATGTTGAAAAGCATGGGGGAGAGGACAGAACCCTGAGGCACCCCACAAGTGAGAGCCCAGGGGTCTGAACACTCATCCCCCACCACCACTTTCTGAACATGGCCCAGGAGGAAGGAGCGGAACCACTGTATAACAGTGCCCCCAGCTCCCAGCCCCTCAAGACGGTCCAGAAGGATGCTATGGTCGATGGTATCAAACGCCGCTGAAAGATCCAGCAGAACTAGGAAACAGCTCTCACCTTTGTCCCTAGCCCGCCGGAGATCATCAACCAGTGCGACCAAGGCAGTTTCAGTCCCATGATGAGGCCTGAATCCCGACTGGAAGGGATCCAAATGGTCCGCTTCTTCCAGGCGTGCCTGGAGTTGTTCGGCAACCGCTCGCTCAATCACCTTGCCCAGGAATGGAAGATTTGAGACTGGGCGATAGTTGGCCATCGTGGCCGCATCTAAAGATGGTTTTTTAAGAAGTGGTTTAATAACCGCCTCTTTCAGCGGGTCTGGGAAGGCTCCCTCACAGAGGGAAGTATTCACCACCCCACGAAGCCCATCGCCCAGTCCTTCCCGGCTAGCTTTTATAAACCAGGATGGGCAAGGATCCAGGAGACAGGTGGTTGGTTTCACTCGTCCAAGCAGCCTGTCCACATCCTCGGAGGTAACAGATTGGAATTGATCCCACTCAACTTGGTATGTCACAAACTTTGGTTACTCAAGAGGTCCTCTGAGCCACTTTTTGTACCTAGAACATTGCCTTAAAATATATTTCTCTTCCAAATGACTGCTCTGTAGTAGTGTCCGTTAATTGTACAGTGGTAGCTCTGGATACGCACACCTCCGGTTGCGTATCCTTCAGGATGCAAACGTGGCAAACCCGGAAGTATTTTTCCAGGTTTCACCACGCACACATGCACAGAAGTGCTCTACCGCCGCATGCGCAGAAGCAGTCCCTCCGGTTGCAGAAACTTTGGGATCCAACAGGAGCTCCGGAACGGATCCCTTTCTGGGGGAGAAAGAGCAAGGAGATTGTGAGCCGCTTTGAGACTCCTTAAGGGGCGTGAAAGGCGGGGTATCAAGTCCAAACTCCTCCTCTTCTTCAGCAACCAGAGGTACCACTGTGCAGTCATACCTCAGGTTACAGATGCTTCAGGTTGCATGTTTTTGAGTTGCGCACTGCACCAAACCTGGAAGTACTGGAACAGGTTACTTCTGGGTTTCGGCACAGAAGCACTAAATCGCGCTTTGCGCATGCGCAGAAGTGCTGAATTGCAACCCGCACGTGCGCAGACGCGGCACTGCGAGTTGCGAACGTGCCTCCCGCACGGATCACGTTCACAACCCGAGTGTCCACTGTACTAGTTTTATGTAGGACATAATTGTGGTTGCTGCATAATTTTGTCGTTTCAAAGTGGTTTTCATAGTTTTCAGTACATCTTTTACATAACTTGTGATTAGCTTGGAATCTTAACAGGATTTCTGTTTCATAATGTGGTACAGGATGGCATTTTGACACATTCCTTCCTTCCCACGCCTTAGGTGTGTTCACATACTTCCCTGCATATTTTGAAGCCGAGGATCTATTTGATGGGTCCGTATAACATCTGAATTGGGTTTGAGAAAGGTGTGTAGTCGTATTCTGATCTGTAGTGTTGACTCCTTGCACATGAAAGCTTTCTTCCTTCACTAATAGATTGAAAATGAGAGTACTGCTCTTTTTGTTGGAGATCTGTTTCAGTCACATTGGTCTGGTGTGCAGTACGGCATATGGTGGTATGTCAGTTGTTTGATATTGATTGGCTGCATTTCGCTCTGGGGATTTCGGCTTCTTAAAAATGTGTCTTATGTCTGCTCACCTCCACTTTCCCTTTGCTGTTTGGCTCCATTATAAAACAGTGCTCTTAACAAACAGGATAATAAAAATCTTGAAAATCTAGGAAGCCATGAATATTTTATTTAAAACAGTAATTATGCTTTGAAGTTACACTTTAAAATTAATGTTCGGGAGATTAACAGAGGGACCTAATTGAATAGAAGAAAATGTGTATATCAATACTTCCTTGGAAAAGGGATATATTTATTTTCAGTGTAAATATGGGGAAACAGTAATAGCAGGCAGGAAGAAATGTGATGTTTATGTGAAGAAAATGATTGGGATTCACCATTTATTTCATTGGGAAATACTAATTGTGTCAGGTGAGGGCATGCCTCTCAAAGGAAACTGCACTACAGTTTGGTAACATTAGTAGACATATTCTTCAACCACCACAGTTGAGTCTGGAATTCTCTGCATTGAATCTAAGTAAGTCACTATGTGAGGGGAGTTAAATTTGCCAATGGAACTTTGCCTTCTCCCAGTATCCATCCCTACCACCAAATCTGATCTGGAGGATTGAAGAGAAACCCAGAGCAGATCTGGGTGAGTGGGGGGGGGGGCTCAGGGGCAGGAGGAGAGAGTGAGCGTTCTCTTGCACAAGTGAAAGTTGTTCTGCTTGGACAATTAATTGGATGCAGCCCTTTATATACCTGGATTTCAGTGTTCTGTACCTTCATACTTAGGCTTGCAAAATCGAAGTCACCTGAGTAGATTTATTAGTATTGAGAAAAGAGCAGTAGCCCAATTTAGATTGCCATTGTGTTGCTGGTTTTCCAGAGGCAGAAAATAGGAGAAAATGGGGATAGTTTTTATAATGGAGGTAACTTGATTAGTGGTAAGGTTGCAATGATCTATATTAGGACCATTGTTATTTTTGCTTGTTTTGTTTTATTTTATTACATAACAATAATATAAATGTTTGAGAAATACAGAAACAAACAATGACTTGCCTGTTTGACCTATCTTATTAAGAATTATTTAATTAATTTATAAATGCACTGCAGTCAGCAGTGATTAGCAATGTGGCCAAGTTTACAGATGACACCAAATGATTCAGGAAAGTGAAAAGCCAAATCAATACAGCAAGGAGTTCCATATGGACCTCCATATTGGTGAATCAGTGTAAGTGCAGAGATGCACATATGGGCAATAAGAAAAACATATATACACTGACGTTGCCTACATTGGCAGTGACTAACCAGGAAAAAAAGATGTTGACATTAGTTATGTGTTAAATAAGTACTTAACTTGGTCATTTCCCTTTGCTGTTTGGCTCCATTATAAACAGTGCTCTTAACAAACAGGATAATAAAAATCTTGAAATTTGCATCGGTGCATTCCAGACCTTTTAAATATGGTATAGTCCAGACTACGAAAGGGGATTTTGGGTTGTTGTTTTTATTTTGATTATGTATTTTGTGCTTTTATGTTTTGATTTTATTCCCTGAACTGCCCTAAGACCTCCAGGTATAGGATGGTATATAAATTCAATAAAAAATAGTCATTTGGAGAAACAACAGCCATGCTGCGCCAGTTTTCTGCTGAAATCACTCTCCACATCACTGCTGTTTACCCACAAACATTGGGGGGCTATTTCAGCAGAAAACCAGAACGGGGCCCTAATTTAAATTCAAGACCCTTATCCGGAGCTTCTCAAAGCATTGTTCTGGTCAATTTCAACATGCAATCCATAGCTACCTGAATTGTGCCTACTCAGGACATCATGGCTAATAGGACAGCCATGGAGCTCTCAACACATCACTGCCCTGGCATATTGGCAGGTCATATTCTGATCTGGTCTTTTCCATGGTTATGCTGGTTGGTGGTCCAACTGATGGATTTGTAATGCTTGTAATGGGCAAACCATAGAAAATTGCATAATGTGATGAATTTCTAAAACTTCAGCCATTTTTGGATAGAAGTAGTCTGGCCATAATAATCCACGCTCTTGATAACCTCCAGACTAGGTTACTGAATTGCACTCTGCACGGGGCTGCCCTTGGAGACTGTTTAGAAGCTGCTGGTGCAGAATGCTGCAGCAAGAGTGTTGATTAACATGTCTTAAAAGTCTTTGCTGTCTGCCTATATGCTACTGAGCTCACTTTAAGGTTCTAATACTTACATGACCCAGTTAGCTGAAGACCACCACTTCCTGTATATTCCTTTCTGGGAATTACAATCTGCTGGAGATGCCCTGTTTGTTAATTCACTGCTGAGTTGAGATTTGCACCTCTAAACTTGTCAAACTACCATCTCAGCAATGGAGCAAACAGCACGCGGACCTAGTGGTGGGAGGAAAAAATCCTTAAATAAGAGACACGGGGGAATGATTAATGGACTTCAATGTCTGTACACTAATGCGCAAAGCATGGGAAATAAACAAGATGAGCTTGAGCTCTTGGTACAGCAAACTAAATATGACATAATAGGCATCACTGAAACCTGGTGGGATAAGTCCCACGATTGGAATGTAATAATGGGGGGATACAATCTATTTCAGAGAAACAGACCAGACAAGAAAGGAGGAGGAGTGGCGTTATATGTCAGGGATGTGTATACCTGTGAAGAGATCCAAGATTTAGAACCTCAAAGCCAAAGTGAGAGCATTTGGGTCAAAATTAAGGGAGAGAAGAATAACAGAGACCTCATTGTGGGAATTTACTATAGATCCCCAAGCCAAACGGAGGACATAGATGATGCCTTCCTGGAACAGATGGCCAAGCATGCAAAAGGAAGGGAGATAGTAGTAATGGGGGACTTCAATTACCCGGATATTTGTTGGACGTCAAACTCAGCCAAGAGCATAAGGTCAAACAGATTCCTCACTGGCCTTGCAGACAACTTCATTGTCCAGAAAGTGGGAGAAGCAACAAGAGGAACAGCCATTTTAGATCTGGTCCTAACCAATGTTGATGACCTGGTTAATGGGGTAGAAGTGGAAGGATCATTAGGCGCGAGTGATCATGCTCTTCTGAAGTTTACTATACAGCGGAAAGAAGCAGCCAAGCATACTAGGACTCAATTTCTTGACTTTAAGAAAGCCGACTTCATAAAACTTAGGGAAGTGCTGGGTGAGATCCCATGGACAGCAATACTAAAAGGAAAGGGAGTTCATGATGGCTGGGAGTTTGTTAAGAGGGAGATAGTAAAAGCACAACGTCAGGCAATACCAATGAGACGGAAACATGGAAGGTGCCTAAAGAAGCCAGGGTGGCTATCAAAAGAACTTTTAACTGAATTAAGATTAAAAAAGGATGTGTACAAAAAATGGAAAAGGGGGGAAACCACCAAAGAGGAATTCAAACAAATAGCCAGCACGTGTAGACACAAAGTCAGAAAAGCTAAAGCACAGAATGAACTCAGGCTTGCTAGAGAGGTTAAAAGCAACAAAAAAGGCTTTTATGGGTATGTTCGTAGCAAAAGGAAGAACAAAGAAACACTTGGGTCACTCAGAGGAGAAGATGGTGAAATGCAAACAGGGGACACAGAAAGGGCTGAACTCCTCAATTCCTTCTTTGCCTCAGTCTTCTCCGATAAAGAAAACAATGCCCGACCTGAAGAATTTGGAGCAAATGATTCAGCAAAGGAAACACAGCCCAGAATAACTAAGGAGATAGTACAAGAATATTTGGCTAGTTTAGATGTATTCAAGTCTCCAGGGCCAGATGAACTGCATCCAAGAGTATTAAAAGAACTGGCAGATGTGATCTCAGAACCACTGGCAGTCATCTTTGAGAATTCCTGGAGAACAGGCGAAGTCCCGGCAGACTGGAGGAGGGCAAATGTTGTCCCTATTTTCAAAAAGGGGAAAAGAGAGGACCCAAATAATTACCGCCCAGTCAGTCTGACATCAATACCAGGGAAGATTCTGGAGCAGATCATTAAGCAAACAGTCTGTGAGCACCTAGAAAGGAATGCTGTGATCACCAATAGTCAGCATGGATTTCTGAAAAATAAGTCATGTCAGACTAACCTGATCTCGTTTTTTGACAGAATTACAAGCCTGGTAGATGAAGGGAACGCAGTGGATGTAGCCTACCTTGATTTCAGCAAGGCATTTGACAAGGTGCCCCATGATATTCTTGTAAAGAAGCTGGTAAAATGCGGTCTTGACTATGCTACCACTCAGTGGATTTGTAACTGGCTGACTGACCGAACCCAAAGGGTACTCATCAATGGTTCCTCTTCATCCTGGAGAAGAGTGACTAGTGGGGTGCCACAGGGTTCTGTCTTGGGCCCGGTCTTATTCAACATCTTTATCAACGACTTGGATGATGGACTCAAGGGCATCCTGATCAAATTTGCAGATGACACCAAACTGGGAGGGGTGGCTAACACCCCAGAGGACAGGATCACACTTCAAAACGACCTTGACAGATTAGAGAACTGGGCAAAAACAAACAAGATGAATTTTAACAGGGAGAAATGTAAAGTATTGCACTTGGGCAAAAAAAATGAGAGGCACAAATACAAGATGGGTGACACCTGGCTTGAAAGCAGTATATGTGAAAAGGATCTAGGAGTCTTGGTTGACCACAAACTTGACATGAGCCAACAGTGTGACGCGGCAGCTAAAAAAGCCAATGCAATTCTGGGCTGCATCAATAGGAGTATAGCATCTAGATCAAGGGAAGTAATAGTGCCACTGTATTCTGCTCTGGTCAGACCACACCTGGAGTACTGTGTCCAGTTCTGGGCACCACAATTCAAGAAGGACACTGACAAACTGGAACGTGTCCAGAGGAGGGCAACCAAAATGGTCAAAGGCCTGGAAACGATGCCTTATAAGGAACGGCTAAGGGAGTTGGGCATGTTTAGCCTGGAGAAGAGGAGGTTAAGGGGTGATATGATAGCCATGTTCAAATATATAAAAGGATGTCACATAGAGGAGGGAGAAAGGTTGTTTTCTGCTGCTCCAGAGAAGCGGACACGGAGCAATGGATCCAAACTACAAGAAAGAAGATTCCACCTAAACATTAGGAAGAACTTCCTGACAGTAAGAGCTGTTCGACAGTGGAATTTGCTGCCAAGGAGTGTGGTGGAGTCTCCTACTTTGGAGGTCTTTAAGCAGAGGCATGACAACCATATGTCAGGAGTGCTCTGATGGTGTTTCCTGCTTGGCAGGGGGTTGGACTCGATGGCCCTTGTGGTCTCTTCCAACTCTATGATTCTATGATTCTATGGCTCTAGACTTTAGGAATGACCTCCCGCTTAAAATTTGGCGGTGCCAAATTTGCTTAGTTTTCAGGGCTGGCTAAAACCTTAACTCTGTAGCCAAGTTTAAAAGTGAGACTTTAGTGTATTAGGCCACTGACTTTTGTAGTGAGGTGTTGGTTTTCATATTGTGTGAACGAGTGCTTTTGTTGGAATGGTGGTATTGTTCGTTTGGTTTTTATATTTGCATCAACAAAAATTCTAATGGTCTACAGTGATCTAATTTAGCAATGCATGTTTCACTTGTACTTAGTAAACAAAGTTAAAAACGTGGAAACGATGAAGCTTGCCTAATAATGTGTTTGCAGTTGGCATCCATTCATTACTAATGAACTGGAAGATGTTCCTAAATGTTCAACTATGTTTAATGCCTTCCAAACAGGGCCTGTTTTTCTTGATGGCCATTGACAATACAGTGGCACTTCGGGTTAAGTACTTAATTCGTGCTGGAGGTCCGTTCTTAACCTGAAACTGTTCTTAACCTGAAGCACCACTTTAGCTAATGGGGCCTCCTGCTGCTGCTGCGTTGCCAGAGCACGATTTCTGTTCTCATCCTGAAGCAAAGTTCTAACCTGAAGCATTATTTCTGGGTTAGCGGAGTCTGTAACCTGAAGCGTATGTAACCTGAGGTACCACTGTAGTTTCCTCCTGGGATATTATGGTTAACAGCAACTCCCTGTCTTGTTTCCTTGCTTGCACAAAAGAAGCAGCAAAGTGGATGCATGTGTGTGAGGCTCATTCATATCACAGCTTATTAAGCCACATTCTAAAATTGGCAACCTCCTAGGCTACATCTTAGGTAGGTGCCTGCTGAATGGGGGTGGAAATGGAAACCTTTGTTATAGCTGAGTAGGGAAGGGGAGTGTATCTCCTTAAGGGGGTATACTCCTGCATCCCTGAGGTACCAAGAAGAGGCCCAGTAGACTTTTTTGCTCAGCAGTCCCCTAGGTCCTGCAATCATTGGACTCAGAAGCTGTCTTCCTATGAATTGTCCAAGTGTAGATTGCAGCACACAGTTGAGTCTTCTAGTGCATATGGACTGGATCAATACAGCACTCTCTCGTATTGAATCTTACCTAGTCATTTCCCCAAAAATCATGTTTTCTGTTAAGCTTTTGACAGAATTCCTGGAATCTCCAGCCCCTACTGAAATCCTGGAATCTCCAGCCCCTACTGAAACTTAAGGCTGCATACACTTGACAAGGCACGCGGGTGGCGCTGTGGGTAAAACCTCAGTGCCTAGGACTTGCCGATCGCATGGTCGGCGGTTCGAATCCCCGTGGCGGGGTGAGCTCCCGTCTTCCAGTCCCAGCTCCTGCCCACCTAGCAGTTCGAAAGCACCCCTAAAAGTGCAAGTAGATAAATAGGTACCGCTTTCTAGCGGGAAGGTAAACGGCGTTTCCGTGTGCTGCGCTGGTGCAGGCTCGCCAGAGCAGCTTCGTCACGCTGGCCACGTGACCTGGAAGTGTCTCTGGACAGCGCTGGCCCCGGCCTCTTAAGTGAGATGGGCGCACAACCCTAGAGTCGGACACGACTGGCCCGTACGAGCAGGGGTACCTTTACCTTTACACTTGACATTCTAGAATCAATGGAGATGGAAGTTCTTCTTTTTTCTACATAGTCCACACGCTGTCTAGATCTACTGCATATTTTTTGCCCTTGAAAAGCTCTTCTTGAGAAAGTTGTTTCATGCCCAAATTAAAATATCATTGATTCTGCATCACTGGGATTGTATCCACACTTTCCTAGTGATGTTGTGGGTGGGTGTATACGATGGTGGGTTTTCAAATGGGTACCAATGTGTATCAAGTAACCACACCCACCCTTGTGGATTGCAGTACTAAATGTAAATCAAAAACAGCATGTTGAGGACAATTCTTGATTGAGAAAAATGAAATGGTGCTACAAATGGGTTGCGTGTGTACACAGCCTAAGGTGAAGTATATGCAACTGAATGAACATGCATTATTCTCAATATCTCTTTTATCTGCTGTCTTTCTGAGCTCATGTTTAGATTTTAAGCTCCTCGGGACGGAGAGCAGTCCTTCATAGAGTACTACTACTGCTACTACTACTACTACTACAACTACTGCTACTAATAAATATAGTATCCCTGTAGTCTTTTGTATCTTGTTTACATTCTCCATGAAATGTCATACACAAATCTGAATTGTAGATATCTGAATGGGGCCTTTCAGTTGCTTAGAAAAGGTACTGTTTTGTTCCCAGTACCACAACCTAAAATCAAGGGTGCTTTGTTTTAGCTGGAAATCACACACTGAAGACACTGAGATGATTTTTAAAAAAAATTATTTTAATCATCACTTTTAGCTTATCCGTTCTGTCACAAGGACTATAAACATCAAGCAAGAACTTGCAAGTGGCATAAAAGCTAGGATGCTCAGCTTTTCTGTAGGCATTGTAAATTTTTCATCCAAACATTACACTAAACCTGCAATTTACGTGGGGGACATGTTCCAGCGATCGCATCTAAAGCCAAAATCGTGTGTAGTCAAAATACATTGGATTCAATGGTGGGTGGATTGCCAAAGTCTGTTTTCCTGGAAGTCCACCCCCTTTCCGCTCCTTATTTATTTATTTATTTATTTACCAACCAACCAACCATGTAAAGCTGAACGCGCACAAGGTAAAATGCACATAAATTGCAGGGTTACTGTATTCCAAGCAACTAGACGAGTTAAATGGGATTGTTGTAGAATTCCGCTAAACTGAGCAAAGGGGACAGTGCTGAAGTTTAATGAACATTTTCCTAAACCCTTTCAAAAGTGGTAATTGGGGCTTTTCATTTAAGATGCCTTGTTTTCTTAGGGGGGGACCCTGGTAAGTAATTTTTGAAATGGCTCATTTATTCCCCGCCCCCAAAGCTGTGCATGATTCATTGACAAAGCAGACGATACAATCATGCAAGCCACACCTTTGTCCCTTATAAATACTTGGCATTTTATTTGTATAAGGAGCCACAGTTAGGAGCTGTTCAGTTGCAATCTCAAGATGTTCATTTTGAATCATTCCACGCTGCCCACCTGGTGGCTAGAGAGTGAACTGTTACTTTAAAGAACAGTTTAAGTAACAACCATGCTTTGGAGTAGCAGGCAAAAGAGAGCAGTACATGTTACAGGAGTGAGTCTGCTCTGTATGCGAAGAGGGAAAATGCAGCTCACTGACTAGGTGTTTTAATGTGTTAAATCTAGGGAGAAAACATTGTTGTGTGCAGGAAATTTGACTTCCCCTGTGCTGATAGAGGACTGGATTTGCAAAGGATTCTCTTTTCCGTTTCTCTAAAACCAAAATCTGTGGCAAGATGTTTGAAATCACCAGGACGCTTAGTGCTGCTTTGTTAAATAATGAGGTAATATTTTGTCACATCTTCTGGGCAGTGTTTGGTTTTTCTTCTTCTCCATATGTTTAGAAAAGATTCCATCCTCAAAAGTGAGAGATTGAAAAGAGAGAGAAAAGAGGGGGGGGGATGGAAATCCTTCGCTTTATTTTTCTTTTTTCTTTTTTTAAACAACACCTCCCATCAATCATTTTGGATAACAGGATTCTCTTTTATTTGTGGTTTTAATCAGCTGCTGTTGCCTAGGACATTATGCCACACAAGCCTTCTTAACTGCACAGTGTAGGTAGTTATTAACGCTGAATTGGCTTCTAGTATAGTCCATCTGGACTCTGTATGAGAAAGCTTGCTGGCGGTTCCTGATGCTAAGATACCCGCAACCTTTGGGATGTATGCATGGTGGAGAGGGACACAGTGCTATGAGATCACTTCTTTTAAGGGAAACTGTCATTAATGAGTCAAGAAACTGCTCATTTATGGTAAGGAAGAAGAGGGAGGGCAAAAGGACTCGTGTGGTTTCATTTTGAAAATGGATTAGCTGCATTTTGAGTCAAGTTTTTTGGGGGAGGGGGAGATAAAGGGGGTTTCATGAAAATAGCATCTCCACTTGGAGGCTTCTCTCGGTTTATGGTTGAGAGACTTTATTGAAAATTTTGATGCTTTACAAATTGTGTCACTGCTGGTGATGCACTGGTCAGCCGCCCCCCCCCCCCCCCGAAAGATGAATGGTCCTATTGGAAATCTGATAATAAGACTTTTCCCCAGCCCCAACAATAGGATTCTGCCTTTGTCTTTAGAGAGAGGCCTCTGTGGGCATTGGTGTATTTGCCTTGTGGTTCCCCCCCCCACTTGCTTTATTATTTATTTATTTCAATTCTCTTAAATATTTTTCTTATGTGGTTCTCAGTGTTGGTGCACATTGTACAAAATGCATGGATTTTTAGGTTGGCAAGACAGCCAATTTATGCTTGTGTCTGCAATTGTATTTTAAGACAAAGAGCTGAATAATGATTCTGGACATTTAAAAAACGGTGGCTAATGAAGTGCGTTGAGATGGAGAAAAGGATGGATAGAGGATTTCTTTACTCTGTTTAATTTTTTTTAACCTCTGAGAAATTAATTCAAAATCACTATTACAAATGAAACTTGCATGTTACAGTTTGGGTTCACCATCCTCTTGCCCAGCCATTAACTCTCCCGTCGTACTACTTGATGTTTTTAAGTTTTGAAATGGGTTAGTTGAATCTCTTAGTTTTAAGTAGACAGCAATCAGATCCAGAAGCAAAAGGGAAGCTTACAGTTATTTAAACAGTGTACAATTTTCTTTTTCAGTGAGTTGCTTTTATTTCAGTTTTCACTTCTTTATTTTCGTTACGGGTTATGTTTGCTCATTGTATAGTAATATTGTGGTCTCAGTGGAAGATGTGTATGCTGCATGGTCCATGGTAGTGTTTTACTCAGATGTGGCTGCGTTAGAAACTGACAAACAAATCAGTTTCTAATAGCTTGGAAACGTTTTAGCTAATTTCAGATGGCACACAGAATAGTTTTGCTCAGAACATTCAGTGAGAGCATATTTTGTGTGTGTGTAAAATTGTTAATCAGAGTTGGCTATAGTATGAGCAGGTTCTAGTTTATAGACTAGGATGCTTGAAGCAAACATAAGAATAGTGAATGTGTTTTGGAAACAAACTCTTTTTTATTGCAAGTGTAAATGAAGATATCCTTATCGAAAGTGTTTTCACTATGTGGGTGGACAGTGAAAAGTTTGTGAAATTTTGGTCACATTTGTGATTTTTATTTTCTCAGATGCAAATAAGCAAAGAAATTTCCACAACCATAGCAAGACTTTAAAATACTCTCTTGTATAGTGTAGAAAAGCATTACTGTCTTTTGTCTTAAACCAGAACAGAACAGTCCCTAAAACAAATCCCTAAAATCTCCCCCCCCCATTTTCTACCTGAACGTTCTGACTAAATGTTTTGTCCTGAGAAATATTCCGTGACTGTAATTTTGTAAATCAAATTTACAAAATACACGAACGTCCTTTATTATGGGCAGATCTTTGGGAATTACGTAGAGACTAAACACCATAGCACCAATGAATAAATACAGTTAAGATGCGCATTAAAGTGTTTTTGTCATATCTTTTAAGCCTAGAGGCAGATCATTAAATATGCATTTCTCTGGAAAGCAACTGTCGAGAAAGATAAGGTGGTTTAAATGGTCTAGACTTCACAGCCTTGCATGGAAGAGGTGAGAGGATGGAGTCAGTGGAGCATGGCTGAGGTGTAACACTTGAGTGTCAAAGCGCTGGAAACTCTGAGGTGTGGCCTGAAACTGCCCCTCTCTCTGAGTGACTGATGGAGGAAGGGGGAAAGAGGAGTGGGTAAAATCCATGCATGTGTGATGTTCCTAAACTGGCCCTTAATTACTAGACACAAGCAGCAGTTCAGAAATCTGGTCTCTGTTGTTGTAGAGGTCACCAAATCATTAACATTGTCAATCTGGCAGTAGCTAATTTCAATAGCACCTGATGTTGCAACGCCTCCTTTAGTTTCCCTAGCCAATCGGATCTTGCTTTCAGCTGACAGATGGTCCCATAAATGGATGTAAAAAGGAGAAGCTGCTAGCCAATTTCATCAAGGCTCTATTCAGTTGTTAGCTACGTTCTAAAATCAGGGGGCTTCATCATAGTGCTTGGGTTTTTGTTTTGTTTTCCTCATTTTGCTGCACCCTACAACAGCACTGTGTGTTTTGTGGATTTTTAATTTTGATTTTTAATTTATAAAAAAAGATACAATTCTAACACATTTAGTTCCCTGAAACCATATCAAATCCTTAGAGGAATTGAAGCCTTGCAAGACCTATTATTTGCCATTAAGAATGGTTATGGTAGGTATTAGTAGTTTTTAAAATCTGTTTGTTACAGCAGTCTTTCATAGTCTGTGTATAGAACATATAGCTTTCCCCAAGTCTGCATTTTGATCAGTCTGTGTTGTCACATGAGTTTAGTTTGCTCCCGCTGGCTCGCTTGTTAAATGTCTCTCTCCCTTCATTTATCTTCCTTCTCGCTCTCTCCTGCTCTCTCTCGCATTGATATACTTGCCTCGCTTTTAATAAAGGGCAGCCGCAATGTACTTTGCCATTTTAAGGTCATTATCATTTCTCTTTTGGAATAAAGAAAAGGCTGGCTTCCAGCACGAGGCTGCGTGTGGCCAACAGAAATGCTGAAGGTGGGGGTTGGGGTGGTTATTTCCCCCACATTCACACGCGGACATCACACATGCAAAATGGAATCCTTGAAAAAAATAAAATAAGGAGGCAATTGCCTTGGGACTGATACTTTTTGGTTTGGTGTATTGCGCAGTAGGCATGGTATTTCTTCCTTCCTTCCTTTTTTTCTAAGAGAGTGATTTATAGGAGCTTCAGTAAATGCTGCATATTGTATTTCAAAGAGTTTCCTGTCATGACCTCATAAAAAGAGGAGGCGGCTTGTATGTGTACCAGCGCCTAGTATATGCCGATTTGTTGCATCGTTGGGCAGGAGTTCTGTAAGAAGGAATGTCAGCTTTTACATAACGTTCTTTTTGCTTTTGACACTGTGCGGGGCTGTAAGGGTCCATCTTTGTGATCACAGATGGAGTGGAATGGCTTGAAAATGGTAAGTGGATGCCGGCAGCAAACTGTCCATATAGGCTTGGTGCAGTTGGTATGCCTTGTGAATTATGCTTGTTTAGGGTGGCAGATTGTGAGCCATAAATAAAATTACAGGTCGTTTTGGCTTTTAATAGGGGCACCTGTGTATGTAATGTGTATGTACAACTATTGTATAAATATAGTCAAGTGTCGTGACACTGAGTGTTTCATCCAGTGAGCATGCATTTGGATGATCTCCGCTGACAGTCGCGGTGCTTTTGTAGTGTGTCCCCAGCACAAGACGCCTTTTAATCTTCATTTGTGCTACACGATTGCTAAGTTGAAATCTAATGACTGCATGTACTGTTGCCGTAGAATCCGAACGCTATTGTGAAACAAGGGTGCTTTCTTTTCTGCCGAAGGAAGTTAAATCCATTGGTGTGATAGTAGTATTTCTATTTTTGGAGCATTCTTCCAGCAGAGAAAAATCAGAAACTACATGACTTGTTCTCTCTACTCCCCCACCCCACCCCCTTCGCTGTTTCTTGTGCTTTCCTTATAGATTGTGCAAAATGGCTCTATCAAATATGGACTTTTGAATCTTTCAGAACAGAGCAAATCACGGAGGTGGGGGGCAGCAGGAGGGAGGGAAAAGGCATTAACATTCACCTCATTCTCCCTACTTTTGTTTCAATTAAACATTTTGCAGGCGTTCCCTCTTCTCTCTCTGGATATTTATTATAAACTGGGAAACAAAGCTGTGGTCTTTTCCCTATTCTTATAGGATTTCTTTGTCTAGCTGCTTGTTTTGATGGGTGTAAAACAAATAAGATTAGACTGAGCAGCCGAACTGAAAGCGATAGCTGGGAGGAAAAGCCAATGAAAGGTTGCCGGGGAAACGAGCACTGGGGAAGCTGAGGGGGGGAGCAGGTGGCAGTCATGTGGGAATACTGCAAACAGCGTAAAAAAATTCTGGGGCTACCTCAATTATCTTTGGCGTTCTTTGTGGCAGTCACAACTTTAATTATTCTTTATAAATAAGTGTTAATTACATTTCTGGCTCAAGCTTACAGTGATTTCTAGAATCCTTTTTTTCCTGCATCTGTTCTTTTTCTGCATACGGTGGGTGGGGGCTCTTTAACCATTTTATTTCTGATGTGAAATTGCATGTGCAAGAAAGCACAAGGCGCAAGGGAACCGGAACACTATAAGGATACAGGATGCTGAATGGAACTAGCAGACTTGCAAATGCTCTCTTAGAGTATTCATCAAATGTCAGGGTGAGAACTGTGCACAAACTTGCCCTAAGTAAAGGTTTTTATGTGGAAGTGCTGTTCGTTGTGTGTTTTGTGAAATGCCATGGTTCTGTAGTGGAATCATTATTTAATGCAAATACAGCCTGTCATTTAGTTTATGCATGGAATTGCAGATTTCAAATATAATGAAACTACTCTTTTTCCTACCCAACTTAATTTCCACAGTCTTACAGATCTTTTAGCGCAATACGTTATCTGTCTTTTGTGAAGCAGTACTTAAAATGCAAAAATATAAGCTAGGTGCTGTTAAGAACAAACTTGAGTATCTGTTGCTAATTTTTATGGTGCCATATGTTGCCGGGCACAAAATAATAGCATAGCATCTCTTAAAAGAAGGTAGTAGGCATGTAAAGCATTAGAAGACTTTGTTGGTTGGCAGGTGATGGTAAATATAATACAGAAGGCTAAGGATGCACATGCCCGGAATGTATGGCAAGGATAAAAAAGAAGCATACTAGAAATACAGGGGCACACCTTTTATGCTTGCCAAATTTCGCATTCCCTTTCTTTGGCACGTAATTTGATCAATTAGAACGGAAATGCTAGTGTAAAAGACGAGAAATCAAGTCTGCTTGGATTTCATTCCTTAACTAATTCTTTTGGAGACTTCAGGGTAGACGAAATTGACCATGTCGCTATATAGGAAAAGAAAGTTGTATGGGTTCATATGTGGAAACTCTGATGAATTTTAAAAAATCATTTTCAGATGCAATATTATGTTCATAATCTTCATTCCACATTCAGACTATTGAGTGTCTCCCTCCCCATTCTCAAAGAGTATCGGCATACAGCTCTATTGTTTTCTTGAATCATTTTGGTAGGTGTTTTTTTAGGGTTCTCCTTTCATCTACTCTACACAATTTTAGTGTAGATTTTCATTTCCTTCTTACATATATCTCATTGGCATTGAGCTATCAGATTTTTGGTGCCAGAGATGGATGTAATATCCATAGCTTCTACGTATATGTAGCTCTTTATTTACTGTTAGTTTATACACGTAAGATTTTCTTGGGTAACATGAAAGCTTATGAATAGAACCTTTGTAGAAGAAAAATATATAAAACCAGCAAATTATTTATGATTGTTTCTGCACTGAACCTTTAATTGGATACCTAAAGCAGGTGAGATGTGTGAAGCATTTTATTTAAATAACTATAGTTTACAAAATTCTAGTCAGGACAAATAGTCCAGTTTATGGATTGTTTAAATATTGACTCCATCCTTTAATTTATAATTATTCCTATTGCAGTGCACATAACTAATGAAACTGGCACGTTACGTAGAAAGATGCTCTTCTAGGTGGACATCTTTCCTTTGGCTCCTTTCTTTTTGTTGCCTCTTTTGGCTGCGTTGGTAAAGGAAGAACTAACATGCTGTATTAGAGAATCACAACAAAAGGGTGACCAAGAAAAGAATGACAACAAAAGGATGCTTCCAGTGGTGGGCTTGGTTATATTCTGTTCTTAATAGGCATAGAAGAGTTCAAACTTCAATGGATTATTTTTTCAGTGTTATGGAATCTTAATAAATTGTTTTTTGGTAATACCTTTTCTTTTTTTCTTTTTTCAATCTTCCACACGTTTTGCCCCATAAGTTATGTTTTAAAAACTTTTGAATGCCTAGTATGTCTCTGGGAACGCTTGTTAGGAGTTACTACATATGTAACATTAAGTCTTACATATGCATGACCTTGTGGGGAGGTTATGGTTCTAGGCTGTGCATGATTACCCACATAAAGTAACTTCAGGAGTATATAAATCCTTGATATTTTTGTACATAATCCAGAACCTTAATACAGAGTGGGCATAGAGTACAGCTTGAATATTTAATTGCACTCGCAGCGTTGTCACACTTTTCAGTTTCTCTGTTGTGTGGCATTTACTATACGTGATTATGTGCCTTCTTATTTGGTTTGACTTTGGGGCATCTGACAGAATACCCTCTGATACACTGGCAAATACTGCAATGCAGTATTTTTTTCAATGTCATTGGGGTTTAGGGAGAAAAGAATTGCAAGAAATTTTATGCAGGGCTGAATCACTGATGGCATCAGATTTTGTAAAATTGGCCAGTACCTTTTGGAAATGCAATTACCCATCTTCTGCCATTTCTGCTCTTCTCTCAGAGGTAGATGAGTGAGTGGGGTGTATGTGTCTGCGTGTTTATGCATGCGAGCATGTGCGCACTTGTGCTTCTATTGCTTTGGTTTAGTAAGGCTAAACACATTTGGTCTTCTGTGAGAACAGACAAGGATGCATGAGATGTACATAATCCTATGGTAGAAAAATACATAATTCAGTGAAAACATTTGTTCTTTTCACCCCTTTCTAAAAAGTACTTTGGCTAAACTTATCCTATATTTTTAGTTTATTATAACCAGTGAAGAATATGTTAGTTTACATTAAACACAGATTTATTATGTACAGAAGAGCTATAAGTAATGTTCAAAATTTACTTAGCTATTCCTTCAAGCGATCTCCTAAACACCTTAAAGTATAGAAGACTTATAGGTCACTAGCTTCAGAGCTGAAGAAAAGAAAGCAGAGGTAGTAAATTTATATGCCATTGCAAAAATTGTGTAAACTAAGCTGTCAAGGGAAAATGAAGGGATAAACAGGAGGGAATGTACCAATCCAGTACGAGAGATAATGGACAAATTTTGAATTCGTGTAGTAGAAGTGTCAATAGCTTGACTTCGTATGCTTTTTGCTTTAATTATTATCTATGTTTCTTCTTAAATGATAGCATGGGGCAGCAAAAACAATCCCTTATTAATTGTTTTGACAATAGTTTTGGAGCAGCAGTGTTTTAAAAAAGCCGTATAGCTGTATATGGCGAACATATATTTAATATTTGTAATAATTTGATGGGGTTCCCACAACTAGAAATCATTTATGTATTAATTCATTAAGAATTACCTCCATGGCCAGGGCTATTTATTTTCTCTAATAACTACATTAGTTTGCTTTAGCCATGGCACAGCTTTTGTGCCCATGGGGCCCTGTAGAAGTAAAGAGGAAACTGAGAATAATTCCCATCCATTATTCTTCCCTTAACTGTACCTTTTAATATGAAGTAGTAATCTAGAAGAGCCAGGAAATACCAAGAAGCAGCGAGAAACCCTTAATTAAATTGGATAAAAAGGCAGAGAGAACATTGAAGAAACAAGGTCAGTTAAAGGCTGAACATGCTTTTTAGAAATGCTCTATGCAAGGCTGGGAATGAGAACATATATAAAATGCTGAAATGTTCCTTTGTTGCTAAGGTGAACACAATTATGCCCAGTACTCTACCATGATGGGCAGATGAGATGTCCTTGGCCTGGCCTCTTTAAGAGGTACTTTAATTTTAAAATAGCTTGTATCATTAAAACCAGCAGAGACAATGCTGTGGGCATATGTGGTTATCTGCACATGCAGGAGCACTGGATTGGGTGTTGATCCAATGTGTTGTGTGCCATTTCAGTGATCCTATACCTTGATGATACAGGGGATATGCTGTTTGCCTGTTTACTTGAAACTGATGCACATGAATGTAGAAGTTGTAGTCATTTGTAACACTTCAAGGAAAATCCTTGCGAAGCGCTTCTGTGCGTGCTTAAGTGTTTCTGAGTGTTGGCTTTGGACTGTGATACCACTGGATCCTTTCCAGTAGACAACATCTTTAAATTCTGATCACTTTTGCATTGCCCTAGGCATATTTGCTTTTTGATTGATATGATACGTAGACACTCGTAATTTCTAACTCCCTGTAGATTGGAATATTGACCAGAAATATGCCTGCGTTGTAACCTAGAAGTTTTATAGGCAATCTTATAAATTCACTTGTATTGTAACAATAAGCAGTACTTCACTCTGGCTGGTAATGTAAGTTGGCCTTGCAGAATAGCCTTTTTGATATTCACTCTGCTGGTCAGTGTATTTATTCTCCAGGTTGCACCTGAAAAATAGCAGACTGGCTTCATCTTCATAAAGTGCCCTCTTTAAGCAGACTTAGCAGTGGGAAAGAGCTGTGAAAAATGAAGTGTAGCAGTCAAACTTGTTTAAAAACTCCAAGCTGAATTATAGTTAATAAAGGTGTGTTGTCTTTTCAATCGCTTTCTCTAACAAAGGTATTTTGGAATTAACATAGAAGTAAGTAGTAGTGGGGTAACTTTCCCCACCAATTAGTTCTAATTGGAGCTGGCCTTTTAATGACTAAGACCCTAGTGTATTATCAGCTTACATAAGAATTACAGAAGCCTCTGCCCCATGGATTTCAAGACATATTGGTTGTCGTAAGAAAAACCTAACCCTAAAACACCTTTTCCATTAAAAACAACACCCTACACTTGTGTTCTACTTTTTGTGGAATACAAGGGTATTCTTATTCTGTTAATGTTTATCATCACTAAAGCACACTGATAATTAAGATTAGACATATTTCATATGAGAATTGTGTTAACATACATTTGGCCTTGAAAGCTTCCTGTCAGTGCATATAAAAATGGAAATCAGTCTGGTGTTTATCACAAGCTTAAAAGACAAAGGCTGTGATTCTGCATTCAAGCTGCTTAAATCTTAGTGACCTCAATGAAATTTAAGAAGCCTAACTGCAGAATTTCCTGCCAAAATGTGGGCCTAAAGACAGTTGCATTACAGTATTCTGTTTACCTGGAGACCTAGAATCTAGATTTTAATTCCCTCTGGAGTCAGATAGAAATGCCCACTGAAACATTCAGATACCTTTTCCAAAATCTTCTGCAACCTTTAGGATATTTTGAAAGGTGCTAGTAGTTGAGCTAAGGTGAAACCTTCAAGTAGAATACAAAGGGAGAAGGTTGAACCATATAAAATGAAACTACTAAACAGGGTATGCCCACCAGCTGTTGGGAGTTGAAAGAGACATGTGTTTTGAAGGGTGAACCACCATCTAAAATGTGTTACATTAACTGTCTGCTCATAAAGTCAAAGAAGAAGCATATGTGGTCTTTTCTTCTGCCACCATCCATCTAACACTGGCACTTTTTCGGTGCTGCCTTCAATGTATGCTCCAACTGTAAGCATTTCTTAGTACTAAATTAGTTATTGAACTGAAGGTAATCCTAGTGCAGCAGTTGCGGCTCATTAGTGCAGTGGGAATGAGCGCAACAAATACATATTTTTGGGATGAAGCAGGCCACTTATTTATTTTGGATTATTCAGCAGATAAGCAGTGTTGGCGTGGCAGTCGGGCAAGGATCTGGTCTTCATATGAATCAGTGTTGGAATAAATACTGCTGCCAGACAGTTGGGAAGCACCCATGAGAGTTGGCCAGCATTAGACTCTGATGTGGTGTAGACCAGGCATCTGGGTTCCCACTGGGCAGCTGGGGAGGGGAGGCTGGGCCCCTTTTGAGTTAGGGGTGTGGCTTGATTCCCCCCCCCCCTCCATCCCAAGACCTCTTATGGAGGTTCTCATTATGTTTAGATCCTGCCCAATGCTGTTCCACCCAAGGTCATCACAAAGTATAGAATGCGTAACAGAGTGACCTTGACCATCCTGCCCACCTAGTAGTCTTGCCAGATCCTGTGGGACCTTGCATGAACTGGCTGGGGAGGCCGCAGCCTGGCAGCTGCCGATCCACCAGACAACAGCATCCCACACAAAAGGCATGGGAAGCTATGGTATAACATATTGGTCCAACTTTATCTACAGGTTTTGGTCTTGCATTTAGTCTGAAACAAATGTGGTATTTCAGAAATAGAAATGGGATCCAGACAAAATGTTGCTTGAATGCAGTGTGGTCAGGTGAGCAGTTTCTAACAGCTCATTTTCAGTGTTAACTTTGAACTTGTAAATTTTATAATTTATATTTTATAATTAACATATACAGTGATGTCTCCCTCCCTCTTTTTTTCTTTCTTTTGGCCTGTATTGCTGTGCTGCTGTTGAAATGCATGTATTTTTGATTACACAAATATCCATATCTCTTTCTAATGTGTGCCAGGTGTGCTGTTAAGGTGCAGCTTTTACAGTGCCACATTGCAGGAGCCTTTTAAGAAGCAAGCTCCACTGAATTCATTGAGGCTTAATCCTACTTAAGGAGGGCTACAGCTTTGGAGCATCAGTTGTTCTTTCTGTAAGAACAGCTATTGTAGCGAATTAGCCAGGTCTAGACAGTTTCATGCATTGTAAAGGCAAACTTATAATGCAATCCTAGTCATATCTATACAGAAGTAAGCTTCATTGAAATCATTTTGACCTGCAGCACAATCCTAGCCATGGCTTCATCAATACACGTCCTACTGAATTCAGTGGGGCTTAGTCCCAATTAAGAGGGGTTTGGATTACATCTTTACTCCTAGGTAAGTCTATTTAGGATTGCAGTATTAGTATAGCAACTAAAACAGCTTTGAATGTGCCCATTTGAAGGAGCCAATTCAGTAGCTCTGCATAGTAGCATATGTGTTTGGAACACTTCAAAAACTTTACTGCGAGTTTAACCTACTCAGAGAATCTTGAATGTGGTTAATGAGTTGACATCATGTTTGATCGTTCAGAAAGTGTGGTATATATTTAACAGTAGAACTGCTATTTCTGTAAAATGAGTATATTTTTAGTATCTTTTCTTTGCCAGCACTAGATCTGAAGAAAATATTTGTAAGTTGAATATTTGATGAAGTGGAAAATAAAAGCTGAAATTAACACTGTGCTTCTTACACAACTTTATTTGGAAGTTTAGTTAGGTGTGGAAATCATGAGGTGTGAGTTAGCAACACATTTTAGTGAAGGAGGAGGAAACAATATTTTTCCACCACAGTTTTGGTCTTTAAAAGGCTTCAGTCTGAATCCCAGCAGTCTTAAGTCCTAGTATACGCACACACCAAAATGAGATGGTAGAATCCTGAGGCAGTACCCACTTAAACCTGCAGGTGATAGGGAGTGCCAGGCCCTAAGGTGCTAGTTTTTCACTTGCAGAGAAACTTCTGCATAGGGAGATTTTTTTAATATAAAACAATTGATTTATGCCTGCATCCCATCCTGTGACCTGTCTCTGTCACCTTGTTTTGCTGAATATGCAGACCAGACCTAAGCTGCCATTCTGCGGCTATAGGTTGCACATAACGACATAGCTAGCTCCCTGTTTTATCACTTCATTGTCATGTCCTATACACTTGAAATGAACTGATAGATTATTCTCAATTTGTGAACAAAGTAGGAGACAGTATGAATGCAGGTGGACAGTAATTGAACATCATGCACTGTTTGCGAGGTGTTACTAATCCTGTAGGGGCAGAGCTGTTTTGTAACCAGAATTTAATCTGTATTGTTCTCTACACAATTATTTTGTTATAGTATGCAGTGCCATGATCAACTCAGGTGAGGAAACTTCAGTTAATTTAGGGTAACCAATTTGTGTTTTTTTAAAAAATAATAATAATCCTATAATCTATATTTTACCATTTTAATCTGAGATTTCTTTGTAGGATGAGGTGCACATAGGAAGAAAGGAAACACCGTTTATATTGTATGGTTATATTGGATACAACGGTAGTTTAAACTTGAATATCTCAAGTTTACCTATTTGACTGTCACAACTTCAGCTGTCTTGGGAATCAGATATTGGCTTTGATAGAATATAATGAATTTTGTATATTTTAATATTTTCAGGGTGAAATTTTGCATCACAATTACTATACATATTTATGACCTCTATATTTGAAAATAGTTTCTTATTGGCTTAACTTGTTCACAATGATGAAACCTTGTTTGCATAACATAACATAGCACAACATAACACAAGTGCTCAAATTTTCCTCTGTCAAAGTATATATTAGAAGGCTTTATTACTGCCTTAAATGTCCAGCTGACTGTAACTGAACAGTCATTTAGAGTTTTATGCAGGAAGTATATCCCATTTGTAATATGTCATCTGCTGTTTGTTCTTCAGTGTAGCATTCGCCTGTGTGGTTACATGCTGCTCACATTTGACAGCAATGAAGTATTTTATTCACATGCAAACTTAAGTTTATCTTTGCAAAACTTGCTGGTTTAGCAATATACCATCTTGTCTTTCTTTCAAAAGCTTTAGAATAACTGAAAACCTGCAGCAGTAGGTGTTTGGTATCTCTGTGCAGATCTTGTGCATTTTTTGCCCTTGGAATATACTTTTCATACCTAGAGCTATGCTGGAGTCATGACCCTTAGACCATGCGTATACCATGCCATCCCTTTGGTTAGTGTTCTTTTCATCATGGTACACAGTGCACCTCAAAGCACCAAAAATGTACTGTTCTTTTATTCAGCTGCACCTGCTCCTGAGCATTTCAGACTGGCGAGAAATGCCTTAGTTACCTCGGGACTAGATAGCTGCCACATCCTTAAATGGGGTTGCCTTTAAAAGAGTCTACAGAAGCTCCAATTTGTTCAGATGCAGCAGCTAAACTTATTGGAATTGTTTATTGTTGGGACATGTAGTTTTCATTTTGCAACAACTGTAATTCAGAGTCTTGATGATGACCTTTTAAAAGCCCCAAGTGACGTGAATGTTGGTTACCTAAAGGTTTTCTCCTCCCATACCATCCTGCGTATTCCTTCAGACCTTCTAGAGTGGGCTCTCCATGTTGCAGCAATGACCGAGGCACAGTTGGTTGTGATGGGACATGGAAAAGATCCTTCTCCATTTGTGTACCTAAATAGCAGAACTCCTTACCTCAGGAGATGCATCTAGCCTCTTTTTATTGGTCTTGTGCCACCAGCTGAAGACAGTTCTTTCCCCGCAGGCGTTTGCCAAGCAGTATAATATAATATTAGTGCACTGATCCCTGGTTTTAAAGTTTCCTTTATTTGCTGGCAGTTCTTTTTTATTTAATGTGAGGTTTTCCTTTTAAAAAAGTGTTAGAGCTTATGTTTTAATATTGGAGGGTAGATGTATTTATTTGATACATCTAATAAAGAAATAAAAAGTAGTATTGAAATTGGCGCTTTTTCATTTCCCCCCATAAGTGATCTAGATCCAGAGGTAAAAATGAGACAGTCACATTTGATAAAATCCCATCAGAGCAGTTTCTGCATGTGCTGTAGATGGAAGTGTAGATGGATGGGGCTTGTCAACCTGGGAAGGTAGCTCACCTAGGAGAAGGAAAACTAATCCTAAACCTCCGCTGCCTTGTGGGATATCTTCAGGAGACAAGAAGGCTAAGGAGTAAAGCCTACACAAATCCACTGTAGAGTCCCTAAGATGGTTGGATGGCTCCTTGTACGCCTCATTCTGTCAGCTGCTCTAGCCAAGCTGAGGATACCATGCTCAGTGATATCAAACACCACAGCAAGGTCTAGAAGTGAGAACCAGGTCGCAAGCCCACCCCCACCTCCCGGTCATGATCTCTGTAAAGGTTCCATGGACAGACCATAACCCAAACAGAAATGGATCTCAATAGAAGTGCTATCGAAGAATGCTTGCAGCTTGCCCTATCACAACACTCTCCACCACATTCCCCGAAGGGGTTTTTGTGACTGTTAGTTTTTCTGTTCAAAGAGTTGAGGCACTGTATTTTAAAAATGTCATCTATTAAATAAATATTGCTGGAATTTTAGTGAGCAGCTGTAATTACAGGTGTGATAGTGTTAAACTTCTAAATATAACCATATATCACCAGAAATGCTTTCAAAGGCAAAACAAGTAACATATCAACTGATCTGTAGAAAATGTAACTTGGAAAGAGACATTGCACATACTTTTGTAAACCAAAAAATCTTTAATAAAAATAAATTTAAAAACAAAAAAAATTAGATACTACTTAATTGTAAACAAAACAATGTAAACTGATTTGGTAGTATTCCCCAGTTTTGCTGGGGAAACTTGAGTAACAGTGCCATGATGTTCAACTGATAGAAGTAGAAAATAAACATTCTTGTGTTCATCCAGGTAGTGGTAATATCAGTGATAGTAATATCTGACTACATGAAGTATTTGGTGTCATTTGTGCCCTCTTCTCAGCTTCTTCCACAATTTAACATTTTGGCACACCTTTTCCCCTCTAAATTTTGATTTCTAAACTTTCCATCATTTCAGCTCTCCCCACCCCCTTTAAAAATAGTTGTGAATATGTTTCAGACCATGGGTAGGCAAACTAAGGCCTGGGGGCTGGATCTGGCCCAATCGCCTTCTAAATCCGGCCCGCAGACGGTCCAGGAATTAGCGTGTTTTTACATGAGTAGAATGTGCCCCTTTATTTAAAATGTATCTCTGGGTTATTTGTGGGGCATAGGAATTTGTTCTTCTTCTTTCCCCCAAAAAATATAGTCCGGCCCCCCACAAGCTCTGAGGGACAGTGGACCAGCCCCCTGCTGGAAAAGTTTGCAGACCCCTGATTCAGACCTAGATTACATGTCAAAGTGTGCACCAGTGTATATCCAAAGAATCATACCTGTAAAACAAACATTTCAGTATTATCAAATGTTTCATTTCTAAGGATCTGTTTTAATAATATATATTTTTATGTCCTACCTTCCTTTCATTGTGGAACTGAAGGTTGCATGCAAAGGAGTCCCAAGTGAGCTCCCGCCCAGAGCATTCATCAGATGCTGCTTCAGCAAAGTTGTTCATTCCCTTCCAACCATGCTCACATCAGTCCATACATGAGACTTCATTTATTTTACAGTGAATTAGCACTTTAGATGGCCATGTCTCTTCCACAAGTAAGAAACACTAAAATACTTTCTATCTTCATCCTAGATCTGCCAGATAAACTGGTTGTAAATACTTTACCAAGGAATGGTTTGTTATTCTGTTGCAAACTCGTAATTGGTGCCTGCCTGTTAAAGGCCACAATCCATTCTAAGGTTGGATATAGGAGATAAAAAGATATGTATTTGGTGAGACAGGATTATATGTTTTTATTTCCAGGTATTTAGTGAGAGAAAGTAGTATGTTTTTATTTCCAGCTTTTAGTATTAAGTACCCACTAAAGGAGCGACTCAAACATTAGATGGCCGGACATTATACGCTTGCACTGCTTTCTGCAAATTTCATTCTAGCCCCAATTCCCTTCCTAAGAAATCACTGCTGATGTTGTTCTGCACTACTTTTTCTTTCTCTCTCTCAAGATAGTTACTTGTACAGAATCAAATACATTATAATTAATCACACTGTTTTCAGTTTCATCAAATGAAAGCGTGTTTTAGGACTGGGTAACGGGGGAGCAGAAATAGATCATTAGCATTGCCCATTGCTTTGTGGATGTGTAGTACCTCAAGGTTGTATCCAGTCCTACTCAGAGTACACCCATTGAAAGTAATGGCCTTTGAGCATAGTTTACTTGGATACAATCCATAGTGTTGGGCTCACCACCCATACATACTTGACCCAATTTCTCCGATAAAAATGGACTTGTTTAATTGGACTAGAGTTCTGTTTAGAATAGCATTGTCTGTGATGGTGGCCAGTCTCGTGTCACAAAGATGTTTGCAGACAGGACAGAATGATTGCCAACCTCTTATTTGTCCACAGCAACTGGCAGTAGAGGTTTATCACCTTGGCACATGTATATTTTCTTTCTGACTTTGACGGCAAATATCCCTTGATTATGTCCTCTGAAACACACTTAGCCTCGTAATCATCACTTTATTCTGTGACGGTGAATTTTGTTGGGTTGTTATTCTGGTGGAGGTGGGAGGGAGGTGTTCCCCCTGGCCACCTACACTGGAGGAATTAAATCTGAAATCTAAATATAGGAATGACATGTTCTGCTATTAAACTGTTTGTCATTGAACTATGAATCTTATGTCCTTTATATCCTAGCAGTAGAAGATTACAACAGATAGTTAAATTATCATACCCCAAGTACATACTGACCCTGTATGAAGATAGGTTATGGTGCAACCATTATAAAATTAACTTACTTACTTGCTCTTATCTATCTATCTATCTATCTGAAGACAGCAGCATGAAGATATAAAACGAAAACACAAAATAACAATAAAACCCCAAGACTCACAACCGAGATTGTCTCTTGCCTCCTTAGCAACCTCAGCATTTTCTAGCTGGTCAGGGGCTAAGCCATTTGCAAAGTGTTTGGCCTATGTATTCATAAAGTTCTGAAATTTATTTATTTTTTTAGATAGGTGGCGGAAATTGAAAGCTCACCTTCCCATTATGCATAGTTTGTTGGAGAGATTTCAGGAGGAAAAACAGAGTGCTCTTATTATAAGAACATAAGACGAGCTTGTTGGATCAGACCAATGACCCATCTAGTCCAGCATCCTGTTCTCGCAGTTGCCACCCAGGGGCCCATGGGATGCCAGCAAGCAGAATTTAAGCGCAGGACCACTCTTCCCTCCTGGGATTTTCAGCCACTGGTAATCAGAAGTATTACAGCCTCAAACCGGGAGCAAAGGATAAAATCCTATTTTTAAAGATAGAAGTTCTCAGCATTGTGATGCTGTTCGTATATGTCATTCTTCAGCCTCTCATCTCTGCAGATACTTGCTTGAAGTATAAGGAACACTATAGTTAAACAAAACAAAAAGAGCAAAAGAATGCTTAATACAGTGGTACCTCGGGTTACAGATGCTTCAGGTTACATACGCTTCAGTTACAGACTCCGCTAACCCAGTAATAGTGCCTCGGGTTAAGAACTTTGCTTCAGGATGAGAACAGAAATCAGGCGGCGGTAGCGGGAGGCCCCATTAGCTAAAATGGTACCTCAGGTTAAGAACGGACCTCCAGAACGAATTAAGTTCTTAACCCGAGGTACCACTGTACCTGCATCGTCCTGATTTGACCAGCCCATGATTCTGTGTGTGTGTGTGTGTGTGTGTGTGTGTGTGAGAGAGAGAGAGAGAGAGAGATGGTTCCACTCATCATTGGCATGTGACCCCCAAGAAGTTAATCAGGGAATGTTGACCTTGGACAGAAAAGGGTTCCTCACCTATGATGAGTGCAGCAAACTCAACAATACAAGAATACCTGTTTGCTAATAGGAACAGAGACTATACAGACAGTGGTCATTTTTGCTGTGGTTAATTAAAAAATTATGTGCTATTTTTGTCTTGGAACAAACTCTTTAAAAGCTGAAGCTCTGTGGTTATGCTAGAACTAGCTCAAGAGTACAGTCCATGTAGGGATTTATAGTTAATACTGTTTCATTATAATAAATATTGGAGTAAATTTGGCAAATATATATTTGTCACATACATAGTTTCTGGGATAATTCTTTTTCTGTGAGCGACACCTTGGTGAAAAATCAGGCTTTTATTGTGAATTTTGTCAGCATTTTGACTAAAATAAGTTTATTGATGCTTAGAAACATTTATGTAAGGATAGGTTGCATATGGCTATGGAGCACTGATGATTATCAGAAGGCACATAATTTTTGCTTTCTAATTCTCACAAGTTTTACACATCAAGAGCCATCTTGGATTTTTCACACTTGGAAGGTAATAGTTGCAGGCCCCTAATAGTGTACAGTAAGTTGGACATATCTTACAGATATCGTCTTGTACAGTGGTACCACGGGTTAAGAACTTAATTCGTTCTGGAGATCTGTTCTTAACCTGAAACCATTCTTAACCTGAAGCACCACTTTAGCTAATGGGGCCTCCTGCTGCCGCCACGCCGCCGGAGCACGATTTCTGTTCTCATCCTGAAACAAAGTTCTTAAGCTGAAGCACTATTTCTGGGTTAGCGGAGTCTGTAACCTGAAGTGTATGTAACCCGAGGTACCACTGTATCTTTCTAGATAATGAAAACGACGAGTAAATGAAGCTTGTATATAAGTAAATTACTTGTACACTTCCTGCTCTGCTTTGTTTCCAGCATGGCCCTCAAGACTCACTAGTCTCAGTCTTGACTTGCTCTGTGACCATGACTGCAGCAATAGCTTCATAGCATCTACATTGCTTCCATTTGTCTCGCCCTCCTGGTAAGGTTGTGTCTCTGCTGGTTCACCAGTGGATCCAATTTGGTGCTCTCACCGGTGTGCCCATTCAGCAGTAACCATGCTGTTCCCTTGTAAGCAGCTACTGCTGGGGGCTATTAATATGGCTTTGTCCATCAGATAGAGCCGCTCCTGTTTGGGTGGCTCTCTTAGTAGCAGTGCAAGGGCTAAAGCAAATGTAATATCATGTGAGATAGGGATGGAGCAGAAGTTTTATTCAATGCTCATGTCTGATTCAGTTCTTAGCTGTGATACCTTCAGTCCAATGACTCTTGGGACACTGTTCTATGATTCTCATTTAAAGGCAGACCTACCTAATTTGCACTTTTCAAACTGAAGCACAGCCATCTTTTAAAATTCTGGGACTTTCTGAATGCAGAACACAGGCTGTACCGTTGAGCTACTGCCCCTCTGATTGGATTCTCCCTTTTCAATGACTTCTGTTATACTATGGAAAAATAAAAACCAGCAGGAGATCTCGTCAAGTCTTCTTTGGCCCTAACATTATGCTAGGGTGCTTTTTAAAGAATCTTGTAGCCATAAAGCATATGCTTCTCTCTTTTTTGGAATTGACATTGGCCTAATTCAGTGATGGCCAAACTTTGCCCTCCAGCTGTTTTTGGACTACAACTCCCATCATCCCTAGCTCACAGGACCAGTGGTCAGGGATGATGGGAATTGTAGTTCCAAAGCAGCTGGAGGGCCAAGTTTGGCCATCACTGGCCTTAATTCATGCACCACATTAAAGTATAGTAAAAACAAATGGTCATTTCATGTGAGTGTGCAGTCTGCTGCTGGAATACACTCATTCTGCTCTGACCCTACTCTTGTTGTCTTGGCTTGTTGCATCTGAAGCCAGGCAGACTCACAAACCAAAAGTGATAACCCAACAGTTTGATGGAAACAACCCAAGAGCCTGGATTTGGATTGTTGTGACAAACCAGACTCTGGCTTGTTTCTGGAAGCGCAGCAGAAGCAGAGCACTAACTTTTCAGAAGCATGTACATTAAGATACAGTTTGTTCTTGATTTAATATGATGTGCAAACCAGTCCATTTCTCTCATGCAATATGTCAAAAACCAACTAATGTAATTGAGACAGAAGCAGAAATGCGAAAGTAGAAATGCGAGTCCGGGATCAGAATTACAACCTGTTCTGGTACTTTTTCTAAAGGATCGGTTTAGAGGGGTTTCTGGATGTACAGACAGCTGCAATATCTAGGAATGCCTTTTCCCAGTTTTGGGTAGTGTACTAGTGCACACATTCTTGAAGAAAGCTGATCATCCATGGTTACACAGCCATTAGTCATATCCATATTAGATTATGGAAACACGCTGCATGTGGGGTTGTCCTTGAAAAGTGTTCAAAAACTCCAGTTGGTACAAAACATTTTGTCCAGAATAATTTCTACTGTTCACTTTTCTGACCATATTACTTTGGTCTTGCTTAAATTACACTGGCTTCCACTTTTGTTTCTTGCTCCAATTCAAGGCACTTGTTATTGCCTACTTTGGGCTGCCTTTGAAGATGACCTGGAAACTTCAGTTGGTCTAAAACGCAGCAGCCAGATTACTGGCTCGGTTTCCATTTAGAGCTTATAAACCCTGTTTTAGAACAGCTGCATTGATTGCCTGTTTCCTGGCCCAGTTTAAGATGCTCATGCTAATGTTTAAACCCCTAAATGACTTAGGTCCCAATAGCTGAAAGATTGCCTCTTCCCCTACAGATCTTCTTGGATTTTAAGTGGTTCAAATGCCCTCAAAATCTTGAGGGTTGTTGGCCCAGGAGAGAAGATTCTCTCTATCATCCCTGAAATTGTGGAATTTCTGCCTAGCATAGGTGCATCTGTTACACAGTGTATATCATGGCTGAAGATGCACCTATTTGCCCTGGCCTTTGACACTATTATATATGATTTTAGAAAGCAATTTACAATGATATGAAGGCATACTTACCCCATAAAATGCAATATAAAACCCTGTAAACATTTAAAACATAAACTTCAATATATTTTTGTTATTTATAGTTCAGTTATTATGCAGGTATTTTGCCTGTTACGGTGCCCAGTAGTATGAAACCATAAAAGTGCCAATTTTTAACTTACTCATGTTACAGGCTGAATCTTACAGTTTATATAAAAGTTGTAACGTTTTGTCACTCAAAAATTTAGACATTGATAAGCATCCGTTAGACCAGAAGCTTTTAATTTTTCTTGACAAGTTATTTCTGCAACTAAGACGTTTTTAGCCAAGGTTCTTTGGAAAAATGTTGATGATACCCTCATACATTTTTGCAGGTTGTTGTGTCAAAATGCAGAGGGTTAAAGATTTATTTTGGGGATATTGGATTTGCCTGGAGGCAGAGATACTCTGAAACCTAGTTTTCCCCTTTTATTTGGAGTTTGTAATGTATTTATTAAGTAAATAATAGCAAGTCTTGTTGTGCAGTACAGAAGCTTCAATAAAAATAGTAATTGACATTGAAACTTGGCAGTTGTGTTATTGAGAAGAAAATACACTTTTGAAGGTCCCACAGATAAGCTTTTATATTATTTCCATGGCGTTTTTTTCAGATACCAGCCTACTTAAGCAAGAATATGTTTATTGATTGATACATTAAGAGGTTATACCCTGTCCTTGAAGCACAGTATCAGGATTACTTCCAATAAAATACTGAAACACTATGCAATAGCTAACACATATCAAGAAGACATTGATTGCACAATCTAAACAAATTTAAGCATTTATCCCAATGTTTTAAATAGAAGAAATTAAGTATTTGTTGAAAGCTTATGTCCACTTCTCTAGGAATAAGCCCCAGTGATCTTATTGAGACTTCCTTTTGAGCTTGCATGTATGAGATTGTGTTGTAACTCACCCTTTCAAATCAACACTCGTGAAAACCTTGGATTTGGATTTACCTTATACTTGAGGGGCATTTCTGTTTTGGTCAGAGTGTGACATGAGAGATTGGCTGGAGGTAAGAGAGAAGACATTAACTGATGTGATTTGATCACAAGGATCATCAGTATATCCTTTTGCTTTCTTCTAGTATTTTTCTAACATTTTGGCTAGAGGAAATATGGGTTTATCATGTCTGCACAAGATGAAGGATTTGGGGTCTCAAATTTTAATTCTTCATTTCCTAGAGTAGTAATGCTATACCAGCAACTGAGGATGGGTGACTATGTTAATTTTTGGCTTCTTATTTTTTTGCAATATTAAGTTCGATTCTTCACATTTTCAAATCAGGTTGTGATTTTTTAAATGCAAATTTCTCCTAATATACAATTTTTTGCACGGATTCTTTTTAACATGCATATTTTTTGCAAAGTATTTGTATTTTTCACTAATGAATGCATTTATATGCACACTGTACCCCACTGTAGGCATGTTTTACATATTACATGACTGGAGAACAATATTGCAAACATTGGAGATGTGAATTGTGGAGGATGGCTGTGTTATAGTTTGCATATTATTTCAAAAAGTCTTAAGTTTGCAATGGGTCCCCTCTGACACTTTGTTCTGACATGCAAAAGCATGTTGGAATGATAATGAAAGAATTGCCTTTGACAACAGAATGCTGCATTATTTATCAGTGTTTATTTTATGAAATAATTTTCTAAGTCTGTTCATTAATTAACATTTAGAAATAATATGAAATTATAGTTAATGAATTTTTGATAAGTTATATTTTACCACAGTGACTTTCCTTGCCATTATAAACTTTCACAGTCCCTTTGAGTATTTTCCCTCCCTTTTAATTTCAGAACCCATCCAACCAATTTGGAAGTGATTCCATTTTATTACCATATTTCCCAGTTCCCTTTGCTCACTTAGAAATTGCTAGTTTGTGAATGCTTGTCAAATAATTTGGGGGGAGGGTTACTTTTGTTGCTCATTCAGACATATTTTCCTATTGAAAATAGATGTTTTCATGTACATGCACTAGTCAGATTGGGATTTAATAGATTTTATTTCTACAATGTGAGGTTCTTTCCAGTTCAGTACCCAGATGTTGCTTGACATCTGGGAATATTAACATTTTTTAAGAAAATGAACATTTCCCTGTATTGATCAGGGGCAGTGGGAGTTGTAGTCCAATAACGTCTGGAATAAGCCACATTGGCAACCTCTTCTTTAGGCTATGGGGCAACTGAGTTTAGAAGCTGCAATAAAGGTTATTGTAATTTAAGTTGTCCTTGTTGATACCACCACTTTGCCAAATAAGTGGGGATAACGGGAAGAGGGAATGTAAAGAAAAGATGCAAGAGTAACAGGATGGATATAATAATAATAATAATAATAATAATAATAATAATAATAATAATAATAATAATAATAATAATATCTTTATTGTCATAGAGTAACAGGGAGAACCACCTATCCACCTGCCATTATATTTTTCCAAGTGATTGTTCCTCAAGCCACTCTTCCCTTGCAGGGTTCCAGACATATAGTTGTATATCCTGTGAGATTTCAGGCATATTTGCAATGGTGTGTTGTCTCTGAAAGATTCCATCTACTGCAAAGTGCACAGCAGTGCCCCAATTCAGCTCCATCTAGGTTTGGAAACTCCAGTATGCACATGATGCTTGTGCATCCTGAAGGCTTTCTTGCTAACTTAAATAGAGAGGGATGGGCTGTACCAAGTGTTCAACATGAAGTGTGTATGGCAATAGGAAAGTCCACTTACCAGGAGCTCTATGTGTGCCTGGGTGTTAGGCTTTGAATTACAATATTCTGGTCCTTGATGCTCTGTGGAACAGCATGCTGCATCTGCCCCACCATTTTATTGCTGAGCATTGTTTGAAGAAAAAGGAAGGGTGTTCTAGGAAAGGGCAGAGATTTAGAGGCTAATGCTTAGGTGCAGCACTTGCATAAGGCAAATGGAGCTCAATTTCCTCTTCTCACCTTTTAGTCCAAACTTTTTGTTGATGGACAGGGGATAGGAGAGGAACAGCTTTATGTTCTGCACAGATAACTCTTTAAACATGGGTCAAAAAGTGGCAGCTCTACATGAAGTATATACAGGCTGACTGTTGACTTGTCTGTCTTATTTAAAGGAATGCGGATTTTTGCTTCTTGAATTGTTTTGCTGGTCCACAGCATCCATCAGTATTTAGATTTGAAATCTGCTTGATGCAGCTGTGTGAGCACTGTGTATATTGGGGGGGGGGATATGTTCAGTTGAATTGGGACTCTAGAATACAAATGGAGGTTTAAGGTTTGAAATGTGGGTGGGAGCAGGGGGGGAATGTTGCTTTAGCAGTCGCTCATATTGCCATAGCCTTTTTCTGAATCTTCCATGTTACATGAGCATACAGTTGTAGGAGGAATAGCCAAGGCAGAAATTTCCTGAATGGCTGTGAGTCCTGGAAGACCTGTTCCCTTCCTTTCCTTACCTGGCTTGGGAGGGTGGGACCCTGACTGATTTCAGCTACAAAAGCCAAAGCTGCTAAACAGACTCTTGGGTTGGGCTTTTGTTTGGGGGGGGGGTTCTGTTGAGGGAGGTTATTGCTTTTGGCTTTCTCTGTCTTTATTTTAGATCTTGTTCTGATTTATGTGGAAATTATTCAGGTTGGTTATGTATTTCGGTTGTGTACTGGCAGTAAGATGGAGCCATTACCTTGATCTTCTACATCAGTGGCTCCCAACACAAACACAAACACCACCAAGAGATCGCTTGAAAATTACTGAGGGTCTTGGTGGAGCACTTAATGATTTTTATGCCTGTTGTAGCTATTATAATGTGGACTGGATATGTGTCCAGTGCCTTTGCTATACCTGTTGCACTGTATAGGCACCTCCCCACTTGCTCATGATCAGCACATGTGTGACTGCTGACACATGTGTTGTTTTCAGTGCCAAAAGGGGGGTGGGGCGAAATGGACTTGCGCATGTCCAGGAACAGACTCCCCTGCATAACCAGGATTCCCCTGTAGTCCATGAAGTTGTGGCCCAATTTAATCCAATAACAGTTTGTGTCTGTCATTATTTGCCACCTGCTCCTGCGCTGCCAGCTCCACTTTTCTTAGGTCTGTAAAGTGGTCTTTACAAATTGGTTCTCAGAACTGCACTTTGAGGTATCTGTGCTTCCTGTGTTTATTTCTAGAATACTAATGCAAAGATTGCATTCCAGAATTTCAAAAACCAACATCGAGTTAAACACCGAGAATAATCGTATTTTGATTTTGCTAGCACTCTTAGAATTTGAAGCAGAGTATTAAGCAGTAGGCTAAATCCCCCTTACTTCCACAACTTCCAATATCATGTATGTGGTCTTTCTGAAACAAGAAAGCTCTTGAGAAAAGCTTTTGATTACAAGTGGTGCATGAAACAAAATACTGCAACGTGGAGTGCTTCTGTCTAAGATCACAGCCAGCTGTGCCCTCACCCAGTTTCAGCCCCTTCCCCTTTTCCATCCTCGCCCTGCCAGTCAGCATTCCATTCCTGCTGAGCCATTGACATTAGACAATGTTATTTGCATGAATGGTGTTGCTTTGGCTGCGTAACAGTTGGCAGGTTGAGAATGAGTTTGCCATAACTATACATTGGTCTCCGCCCCTGCGAGGCAGCTTGCCCACCTGCCCAAGTCCCTTGCCCAGTGCTTCCCAAGCATCCAACAGCCAGCTGGTTGCCAGGCACTTGGGAACCACAGTGTAAGGGTTTGTGCCAGCCCTGTGCTTGGCATTTTCCAAGTGCTGAACACACGGCTGGCAGAGCTACTTTCTGCAAGGATCAGCTGTGCTAGAGTTTCCTACAGGGAACTAGTTTGCATATTTTATCCGGCAGACTTGAAGACATTGCCCACCAGCTGATAGGTGGTGACTTCAACCCTGCTTTGTGCCTATACTGGCTGCATGATAAAGTTCCCCACAGGGAACCCAGTCACACAGCTGGCCCAATTGTGCCTCTGCCCCACACCTGATGTCACATATGATAACATATTAGGCAGGTGCGTATATTTTGGAGGGGCAGATTGGGACCCATGCCTTGCCTAACTTCCCCACCCCGTGTCTTCACTTTTTCTACCAAGTCTGCAAGTCCCCCCTAAACAGACCCTAAGATAGTTTCTCTGAGGCTTGTAAGAAAATTGTTCTCCTAGCTATTTTTGCAAGAGGAAGTGTCATCTTCCTGGTGGTAATTCTATTATTTCAAAAGATGCAGTGAACCTTCCTGTAAAGTGGCCGTCCAGTTCAAAGGGTAACCATCCATTGATGACTAAGGATTCCTTGGGAACCCAATAAGTATTATGATTTTTCTCCTACTCCTATGCATCAAGAAGATTCTGATGAGGCAAAGGATGTGCCTATGCGTGCATCAAAAGATGATGATGACAGAGCTGTGGCTCCCCGCTTCCTAACATTTGCAGCCCTGGTGAATGCTTGTGAGAATTTCACATAAGGCAGCATGCACCTTACATTCACACACCTGTCTGTGAACAAATACAATTTGTTAATTGATTGTTGCAGAGTAGTTTGTGTCATCAATAGTTTGCCGCCAACTATTTTATGTTCCTTTTGCACAATATCTTGCATAATTAAAGCCTAAATAATTTCCTTTCATTTATTCATATGTAAAAATTAGTTCTGCTATTGGCCTGTGTAAGGAGACAACTTTGAAATCTGTAGCATTTGAAAATTGTAGGTTATGCTCAGAACCATGTTTTTGTTTTTTCTCTTCTAGGATAAGAATAGAACTGTTAAATGCATCAGTTTGCTTTCATAACTCACTATGGCATACCCAATAATAGTGTGATGGAACAGTGAGAGATTGTTCTCAGAAATAAAGTTAAAGCATCTTTAGGACCAGGTGGGGTCGCTAGGTCTAAAGGTGGTAGCTCTCCATTTGAATCGTTTTAAGACTCTGAAAGAGGGCACAACTTTTCTGCCCTCCTCTTTCAGTTCCTTTGCCCATCTGCTGTGGAAGATAGGACACTGGTTTTGCACAGTTGGTAAAAGGAAATAACAATAGCATTTCCCTTTTTCCTATCTCCACCTCTTTCAAGTTAAGAAAAGCAAACATCCCTAGATCACAATCAGCATAAGTGTATGATAGAAGATTCAGGACAGACAACAAGAAGTACTTTTTCACGCCGGCTATTTTATTGAGAGGGCTAGTGCACATGTCTCGCTTGCATAGCTCCCAGAGGCTTCTGGTTGGCCACTGGGAAACAGAATTCTGAGCTAGATAGGCCTTTGGTCTGATCTAGCAGGTAATTTCTTATGTCTTAATGAATCATGTTGAATAATTCTGTATGATTTTAAAGCTTGCGTATCCTTAAAAGAAGAGAAGTTGGCTTAATAAGAGTTTACATTCCCTATCTTGTACCCCCTTTTTAAACAAACAAACAAAATGAAGAGGTTCTTCCAGTTTCAGCAAAAGTGGGGCTGTTTACTTGTGCAACATTAGCTCAAATATATAAGTATTTGCAGTTTCAGGCCTTTAGTGTAAGAATAAATCAAAAGAAGCCCTTGGTGATAAATGTAAATGAAGAATCCAGGCCTTTCAGTGATACAAGTAAGTGTGTTCGGTAGAGACTTGAGAGGTTATTGCTTCAAGCTGATCACAGTCACATCTTTCTGTAGCTTGAATGCCCTAGATAAACCTGTCACAGCGCTGGGTGTTACAGTAATTAAATAGCTAATGTATTTTTACCTTTTCAGTTTCTACCTCTATATGGGACTCTTCCACTTAAACGGAACTATGATTTTAATCATAGTCATTATACCTTAAATCAATTAAATTGGGGTGGTGTAAATACACATTTGTGAAAAAGGTTACACCAGGAAAAGAGAAATTAGCTTTTCATTAACAAAAAAAGGAGGAGAAAAAATAGGCGGGGAGGTTTTATTTGCCTCTGCATCTTAGTATGTGCTCTCTGCCAAAGACTAGCATGACCTACTTTACAACAATAGCAGAAGAATCAAGCTGGGTTTTTTTGTTAACTGTCTTAAATTGGCCATGAATGCTACCTACGTATTCATTTGTAAGTATCTTTTTAAAAATAGCAACTGTATCACAGACTTTTAAGATGGTATTTCCCTCCCTTTTCCTTTCTGTTCTAGATAATTAGCACCATGGAGCCTCAGGTGTCAAATGGCCCAACATCCAATACAACCAATGGACCTGCCAGTAACAGTAGGAACTGCCCTTCCCCTATGCAGACGGGGGCTGCTACAGATGACAGCAAAACAAACCTCATAGTCAACTATTTACCCCAGAATATGACCCAGGAAGAGTTCAGGAGCCTTTTTGGGAGCATTGGTGAAATAGAGTCCTGCAAGCTTGTGAGAGACAAAATTACAGGTAAAGTGCTTCATTGTTTTCTTATTTCTTGAGATTGGGACTTGCATGCCGTGGGCTTCTTTTTCTTTCTGACAAGGTCTTTACAAGTTGCCAAAGTTTACTACGTCTTTTTTATAAAAAACACTTTACATTGCCCAGCAATATAGAAATCATGTGTCCATGTTTCATTACGATACTTCCCTCAGTCATCCAACACCAGTGGCATGAGGTATGCTAGATATTCTGAAGAAGAGCAAATCGCACAAGCGCCTGTGTGTGAAAGGAAGCTGAGATGAGGAAGCTGAGATGCCTTAGACCTAGATGAAAGTAGTATCCATATGACCAGGCATTAACCATAGCTTTGATGTAACACGAGGAGGGGCACTGCTGCACACCTCACCTCCAGGCTACACTGCTACTTACCAAGGGGGTGAGGGGTAAGACAGTGGGGATGTCAGCAATATGTGGATATAACGGTGGAGCCAGTCCAGCGCTCCCACCAACACGCCTACAGACTGCCCGATGAATACGTATAGATGTTTACTGTGAATGTAGTACCATGAGGCCTAGGTGGTGGAAGTAGATGCAGGGGTTCTCATGGGGACTGAATTTCTAAATCAACGCAGAAAGGGCTGGAACCATGGAGGTGAACCTGTTTGCAAGTAGGTCACACAACTAACTTATAATTTCAGCTCCCTTTCAAAATTAGGACCATTTTAGTTTCTTTTATGGTAATCAAAATGTGTATTCTCTTAAGTTACCCTGTTCCTCTCCCCCCCCCCCCACTTTATAAATTAAAATAAGGTTCTTGTGTTGGTTCAGTTTAGTTCATCATTATGGATTGTTTTCTATAGACAGTTTGGTACAGCTTAGATACAGTATGGTAATCAACCTTTTCCCAGTACCAGAAAGGTTGACTAAATTTGGTGTATTCTAGACATAGTTTGTTGGGGTTAACAAGTCAGGGTTGCCCAATTAGCTTGGTAAAACAGCTCATCTTGTTTGCTTTATTCGTTATTGAGAAGAGATGACTGCTGCCAAAATGTGCAGAGGAGTTAACAAACTTCCTGCTTTAGTTTCTTTATTTCATGATAACAATAATAATATACGACACATTGTGAAGAAGCAAGCCTTGTAATCCAGAGGGTTTAGGAACTGTATTAAATTGACAGGAGCATGTGGTCAAGGATGAATGGTGTCTTGGGAGGGGCTGGTAAGTTAGGGAGGTTCAGGAAAGGGTTTGGTGAAAGAATGGGTATTATAAAATCAGCTGAAGCAGGAATGGATATGACTTGAATAACAGGGAAGACTTGTAGACAAATGGAACAGTGATGAAGCTTCAGGGGGAACACAGAAGACCTGTAGACATAGGGAATAATGATGAGACTGCAGAGGGGAACAGTGGTGGCTCAGATGATCATGGAGAAGGCAAGAAATTGCAGATGAGAAGAGCTAGTTGAGAGTGCAGTAATTGAGAACATTTAAAAGTAAGAGCTAGAAGCATAGAACATGATAAGGAACCAATGTAAAGGCTTGAAGTGACACATTTTGACTTGGTTGAAGACAGTAGAAGTGGCTGAAGAGGACTGGGAAAGGGGAAGTTTGGTTATCTAAGAGAGAGGTGACCAGAGAATGAAGAACAATTCGAGACTAAAGAGCTGTGTGTGGAATTTAGATGTGCACACTGGGGCTTAAACATCCCTCTACCACATTTAATAGACCTGTACATCATTTCAAAACCCAATTCCAAAACTCATGGGACTCTCCAGATTGTCATCCTATGTATATACCATGAAAAACTGAAGCTGGAGCCAAAAAATTATTGGGGTTATCCGTGGGAATCTCCATCCCAGCTATAAATAGGAAATTGAATACAGGACATTGAAAGAGATTTAGAGGCTGCTTGAGTGTAAGAAAAGAAAAAAACAAACAAACAAACAGAAGGAGTCAAGGAATAACTGGTATCTCAAAGAGTGACCAAAAATATCTGTATACAGTTAGTGGGAAAAGCAATGAGAATGAATATCATCTACCTGTAGACATGCTAACAAGAAGTAAGTAGAAAAGGCTGAAGGCAAGTAGATGAGAAAATTGAAGCAGAGCTGAAAAAACCCCAAAGGAGATGGGATGCAGGTAATGGAACTGAAGCTGATTCAGAGCTGGAAGAGCTGGAAAATACGAGACCAAAGAAGATCATATGGAGGGTTGGAGAATGTAAAGTAGATAGAAATTTTAACTGGATTGTGTACACTTCTGCTTGACTACATTTCCTGTGGGATAAGTGGAAGGTTTATGTTATATGGAAGATGAATTTATGGGTCTAGTAGGTGAACAGTGCTCATTTGTATTTCTATTGAGCTTCAGATGTTAAATGCTTAGTGTATATTTTAGCAAATAAGCCCTGCCATATAATGTGCTGAATTCAAAAAAGTGTAATGTGCGGCACAAGCGGTATGGCACCTGGCCTTCTCATCAGCATCTTAGTGAAAGAACTGCATTTGTTATTCGCTGTGCAGTTCTGTGGACAGAGGGATGGCTTGAGAAATCACATTGGTTGCAACATCAGCATCCTTCCTGATAGGATGTTTACTTCTACATATATGAGCTATATATGAATTGTCACCCTTGTGAATGATACTTTGTTGGAAGGAACACAAGAAGCTGCTATATCCCAAATCAGACCATCGGTTCATCTAGCTTAGTATTGTCTACCAGGCAAAGTCAGAGATTGAGCTTGGGATCTTCTGTGTGCATCTCAAGTGCTGTACCACTGAGCTGTGACGCTGTCACCAGCTGCACTACATTTCAGGCAATGCAGCAGTGGACAGAATAAATCTGAAGAGATTCAAGGTAGACTCAAGTTGCTAATTATTAAGTTGCATTGCTCTTCTTGATATAGTGAGCCTTCATAAGAATTTTGTTTTTTGGTCCTTGTTGGCCCATGCTTATCCTGTCCCAGCTGTACTAAGAGCCAAGCAAGGTTCAGCTGGAGTTGGAGTTGCATGGTATCAGTCAGGGGGCATTGAGCAACATTCTTGGGAGCCAATTCCATATAGCATGGAGAGCTCAAGATTCTGGAAGAGCCAGCAGGCATTGTTTTGGCAGGGGCCTGAGCTCATAATCTAAATGGCAAAGCGGCCTCATGAGCCCCAAGATCCATTCTCTTTCACGAAGAGCCACCAGTCAATAAATCGGGTAGAGCCTTTCACTCAAGCACATAGCTGTCAACTCTTCCCTTTTCTCGCGAGGAATCCTATTTGGAATAAGGGAATTTCCCTTAAAAGGGGAAAAACGTTGACAGCTATGCTCAAATTCCTGAGGCAAGCACCTGCTGGCCTATATCCATAGAGATCCCCTGTACTTTGGGATTACTGTCTGCAGTATCTGGAGATTGGGACATTCCAGGACAGGTATTGACCCAGATTCCTATACCCCAATACTTGGTTTCCAGGATGCTGTTGAGATCTAGTTCAGTTTCATAAATTGTAACTGATTTGCACTGAACAGTTTGACATGTTTGGGTAATATATTGATAGGTGTTGAAGGTATGTATTGATAGGTGCTGGAAGCATTCATGTAACTTCTTTCTTATGTCAAACAACTTGCAGTGGCTTTTATGTTGGAATGGCCATGTGCATTCCTTTTGAGGAATTAGTTTATATTGCGGGTTTCACACCTGTACTATATGAAACTGTTCATATTTATAACCTACAGTATTTATAGTCTAGAGTGACTGGCATAATGAAAACCTCAGTACTTCCACTGCTGCAAAGGAAGTAGAGTTTAATAGGCTAACACTTAACATCCAAAATAATTTGATGATAAATTCAGGGTGTGTGCAGTTCTGATATTTTAGACAAGTATTTAAATGGTTATTGTAGGGCTGAATAAATCCCAAATATCTACCTGCTGGAGTACCTAAAATGGGGGTGCGAACACAACAGAATTTAAAATATTTTTCCAGCTTTCAGTTAACTTAATAATAATGTTCAGAGTCTTCATGCTGGCTTTTAGGTAGGTAGACTTTAGAATCTGATTCATAATGTTGCGCATTGCTTTTGAATATGCTTTTAAACAAGCATATTCTTTTACAGAAAAAAATGCTAATTTGGTAGTATATCAAACCAAGTTGACTGGGAATGACAGCTTCTGAGACAGCCTTTAATTTGGACTTCAAAACCAAAATTTTAAATTTCAATTGTGTTTAGTAGCTTCCTAGAGCAGGCATAAAATGCTAGTGATCTATATTTCTTATAACTTGGGACAAACTTTAATTGTGACAGAGTTTGCAATAGGGGAAATGTCGTAATTTCAGAGTTTTAAAAGAATGAGCCCATAAGAAAAGGAGGGCAGGATAGGCCAAAGATGTTTAGCTTTGTTTGGCAGAGATGTTTAATAAAAGCATAACTTCTAGTTGTAAAGTGTGCTTATTAAATTCTTCATTTACACTACCTAATTAATTCTAGCATTTTAAATTAACACTGAAACTGGTCCCTGCTGTATCATTTCAAAGCTGCAGCATATTTTGCCCAATAACCCAGTTGTGAGTTTTAATCAGCTGCTCTTCCAAAACAAAAACAAAACAATGGAACCTTGAGTCAGTGAACTATCTTGCACAGAGAAGGTACAATATCAGAAAGAGGGAATACTTTTCTCATTGGGGTGGGGTGGGGTTTGAAACCTAGGGCTTTAAATTGAGACCAAATTGAAGCAAATTATTTTCCTAAATTATATTACTCTTCATGTATGATAAACAAGATATGATTCTTCCTACAGATAAGCAATAGTGCCAGAGTATTTTGGCCAGTAATTAAAATACAAGTCATTTTCTGTGCATTCCTAAGAAGTATATTATGCTTGTTTTTATCTAGTTTCCTTATATTCAGGAATTTTTAATTTTTTTCATATAAACTGAAGTAGCAGTTGCAAAGTAGCACCGTCTTCAATAAAAATTAACAATTGAAAACCTATGGAAGCCTTGTAGATAAACCCATGACAGTTGCCGGCCTATAATAAATAAATAGCCATAGCCTGCTGGAGGCTGGCAGAAGAGGGACAGAAAGAAAGCTTCATTCTTCTGGTAATATTCCTTTGCATTTTTATACTGGACATATAGGAGATACGGTGGTGCCCCGCAAGACGAATGCCTCGCAAGACAAAAAACTCGCTAGACGAAAGGGTTTTTTGGTTTTGCGTTGCTTCGCTAGATGAATTTCCCTATGGTCTTGCGCTTTTTTTTTAAAGCCGCTTGAAGAGGCGCAGTTGCGACGGACCGTGCTTCGCAAGACGAAAAACATCGCAAGACGAAAAGACTCGCGGAACGAATTATTTTCGTCTTGCGAGGCACCACTGTAGTTCTTTGTTGTGCTGGGCACAGAAGAGGAACAGGGTGCACCATTCCTCTGCTGTCAGTCCACTCAGTAACCTACATGTAATTCCTAGTTGCTTGTAACTACCAGGCTAGTGCTTAAACACAGGGCTGAGGCATGAATTAGAGGGGGAAATCTGTGTAACTGTGCACCTTACTTTCTGCAATAGCCTGTGTACATACTTGAATAATTTGAAACCAAGCATGGTGCTTAATGCACAGCATCCAGATAGGTCTCTTGTGTTGTTGTTGTTGTTTTAAATTAATTACAGCCATGGGGGAAGGGAGAGAATTGCTGAGATCACAGTGCATGGATCCCTGACCTCTCTGGACATGGCACACATACACACCTGAAAATCCTCCTTCCTCAGCATGGATATCAGGCTTAGGAAAAAATGTTCCAATAGGCACCAGTTTGCAGGAGGTTGTGGTGGGGAAGGAAGGGGTAAACTGCAACCCTAATAACATTGGGTTCCCGCAGCTGTATTCAATACAAGAAAAACAAGAGACAGAGAGCTGAATGCTATACGGCCTAGGACCCTCGTACCTACGGGACCGCCTCTCCTGGTATACCCCACAGAGAAACCTACGGTCTGCAAATAATAACATCCTCAAGGTCCCAGGCCTCAGAGAGGTTAGGCTGGCCTCAACTAGAGCCAGGGCCTTCTCGGCTGCGGCTCCAACCTGGTGGAACGCTCTGTCACAAGAGACTAGGGCCCTGCGGGACCTGACATCTTTCCGCAGGGCCTGCAAGACAGAGTTGTTCCGCCAGGCCTTTGGTCAGGGCGCAGCCTGACTCCCTCCTCTGGCAACCTGCACAGAATTTTGCTTAATTGGTTGCCATCAATTTGATTTAATTAATTTTTATAATGAAATATTTTTAGATTGTGTAACTATTTTACTGCTTGATTATTTGATTGTTGTTAGCTGTCCTGAGCCCGGCTTCGGCTGGGGAGGGCGGGATATAAATAAAATTTTTTTATTATTATTATTATTATTATTATTATTATTATTATTATTATTATGCTGTGCATAAAAGTACAATGTGTAGTATGATTCTTTGTCTGGAGCTCAGCACCACTTGGTTCTCTCAAACCCTTGGGCAAAGTGGTATATCTGCTTTGGTTTTCCTCAACTGTGAGGAGAGCCCATTTTATTCTGAATGATGTGATGAAGTAGCATCCATCTAGCAGTGGGTAGATTTTTTTTATTTTTATTTTTTAATGGTTTGAGTCGCTGGCCAGGACTCCCAGTCCTACTTTAAAGAGTTCTACAAGGACATTTCCCATTATGTAACTGGATGTTAGAATGCCACGAAGAGTCATTGTGAGGAATTAATCCATTTGTGTAAATTAAATTAAATAATTAACTGCATGGAAAAACAGATTGTGAGTTCATGGTAGATAGCTCAGTGAAAATACGTACTTAGTGAACTAGGAAATTTCCATGTTAGGGATGGAAGTTAATACTACCTGTATTGTAGTGCTGCTCTAATAATAATAATAATTTTATTATTTATACCCTACCCATATGGCTGGGTTTCACCAGCCACTCTGGGTGGTTTGCAACACATATAAAAACATAATAAAGCGTCAAACATTAAAACAAATGGATGGTGTAGCTACATTTGGACTATTGTGTACAATATTATCTTAAAAATTATATTTAGTAATGTCGTCAAACATCAAGAGAGAGAAGGAAATAAACAAGAAGTATAAGGTTTTCATTGCCTGCTTAAAAGTGAACAAAGGTGAGGCAAGTCAGACCTCTGAAGGGAGTATTCCATAATTCGGATTCTGTGTTGAAAAATGCCTTTCCCTTGTCCCACCAACCAAATAAATGTCTGCCAGAAGGGCATCCAACGCGAAGGGGATGTAGTAGAACCAAAATTACCACGGGGGCTTCTAAAGCACTTGGAAGCTTTTCACTTTAGAAATTATATCTAAGGAGGGGTCATGATAGAGGAGGCCTTTAAAGAATGCATAGAGGAAGTGAGTATATCTGATTTCTCATTCTCCGGCGTAATAATAGAAGTCAGAGTCACCCAGTTAAATTGATGAGCAGTGGAGTCAGGATGAGAAAAGGAAAGTCTCCTGGAATTTGCTGCTACAAGATACTGTGACTACCACTGGCTTTAATAGCTTTTAAGGGGAATTGAGACAAATTTCTTAGTTCTTTCAGCGGCTGCTAACCATAATAACTAATCGGAACCTCCCTGTTTGGAGGCAGCGTAACTTTGAATACCAGTTGGCAGGGAGCAAAACAACTGGGGAGTGATGTCGCTTTTGCTCTACTTGTAGATTTCAGAAAGGCATCTGGCCACCTACTGTTAGATACATACCACTGGTCTGATCTAGCAGGCTGCTCTTACATTCTTAACAGTACCTGCCTTTTGCTGCATTATAGCCATGAAGCAGAAATTCAAAGAAGAGACACTGAAATATGGATATGTTGGTTCTGTGAAGCTTAGAGTTACTAAATATGTTTTTAGCTTGGTGCATTATTTTTGCTACTTAATCCACTGTTTTTGTTTTTTGGGGGGGAGAGTTATTATTTCTTCAAATGTATCTCTCTCTGTGTGTGTGTGTGTGTGTGTGTGTGTGTGTGTGTGTGTGTCATACACGTCTGTGTGTCATAAAATTCATTTACATAGACCATACAGTGTTCTACCATCATTTGGTAAATCATTGAACCCAATGTTTGTAGTATGTCATATAGCACCAAGAAGTAGAAAATAACAGTTCTCTGATACCTGGATTTGTAAAATACGTTTGGTTGATATGATGTTTGCTCTGTCTGTTTCCAGGCATTGTCATTACATTTTTTAACCCATAATCCTTCTTTTCTCCCGCATAAGTTTTTATTTTATAAAAATATGCATTTAAATGTGCATTTTCTCTACTATATGTATTTAAACATGTAGTTTGATAGGTTTAAACTGCATAGAACTATCCCAGTGTTAAGTGAAATATGAAATTGGGGTGGTGGTGATTAACACCTGATTTGCAAATTTGCAGAGAGTTAAAATATATTCCTGTAAGAGACCATTATTCATTGGTTGGATCTTGCCTCCATGGAACCAGACAAGCATGGCTAAAAGCATCTTCCTATGAGGAGGGACATCTCCCCCAGCAGTTTCAGGGAGGCTTTAGGTTTCAGATCAGAATCCAGCATTTTAGCAAGAAGCACTCTTTCCTCTTCTCCCGTCTAACTCCTAGGGTACCAATACACCTTTGAAAGGCTACTTAACTTCCACTTATCCAGGGATTGGTAGTAGCCCATGGGTAGGCAAACTAAGGGCCAGGGGCCGGATCCGGCCCAATCACCTTCTAAATCCGGCCCGTGGACGGTCCAGCAATCAGCGTGTTTTTACATGAGTAAAATGTGCCCTTTTATTTAAAATGCATCTCTGGGTTATTTGTGGGGCATAGGAATTCTTTCATTTTTTTCAAAATATAGTCTGGCCCCCCACTGTCTGAGGGACAGTGGACCGGCCCCCTGCTGAAAAAGTTTACTGACCCCTGTAGCCAGCCATGCCACATGCACTCCAACCTAATTCTGAATATTAAAAACCCAGTGCATTCAGTACAGTATTTGCGCAGAAATAAAACCGCTAGCACATTTGCAATGCATCTCTGGGTTATTTGTGGGGCATAGGAATTCTTTCATTTTTTTCAAAATATAGTCTGGCCCCCCACTGTCTGAGGGACAGTGGACCGGCCCCCTGCTGAAAAAGTTTACTGACCCCTGTAGCCAGCCATGCCACATGCACTCCAACCTAATTCTGAATATTAAAAACCCAGTGCATTCAGTACAGTATTTGCGCAGAAATAAAACCGCTAGCACATTTGCAAAGCCCAGCCGGGTCCAGCATAGGTCCCCGCAAGCTCTCTGCTACCTCCACCTACAAATAAAAATTCTGGGATGGTCACGTGTTTCACACCTTTTCAGTGTGTTAACAGGACAGACACCTTCACTGTTGTACTGTAGGGTCTGCTCCAGTCTCTAGGGCTTATCATGGTATTTGTGTCGAGATGTATTTAAAAAAATAAAAAAAATTGTCCAGGAGCACCTTAGAGACCATTGGTCTCTAAGGTGCTACTGGATTTTATAGAGAGAGAGAGAGAGAGAGAGAGAGAGAGAGAGAGAGAGAGAGAGAGAGAGAGACTATGTCAGACCAACACAGCTACCTACCTGAATCTAGAACCATAGTATTTGTGTGTGCAGGATTTACTACCCTTCCTTAGGGTGTAGATTTTTATTTTATTTTTTTGCTGTTCTAATTTTCAGTGTTCTCATCGTGATGGGAGGAGGGGAAATTAATATTTTCAGAATTTCTGTACTTCGCTTGGAAAGAACAATCTGCCCACCCTGGATAGTCACATGAATCCTTCTCAAACAGATTGTGCTAATTGCTGCTTTGTTAGTGTTGGACTCATTTGCTGGTTTTGTAGTAACTTTTTTTGTTTGTTTGTTTCGTATCCACTTCTTACTTCAAATACCTTTTCGTTTTGCTTTGAGTGCCTCTCTCCCTTGCGTTGCTTGAGATTGCTGGGATAGCCCTTCGCACAGGGCAAGAGGTATTTCATTCACAGGAAGAGGTTTTTAGCAGTGCTTAGACTCAGCTTTGTGGAAGTCTTTTAAGTGCCCTTCTAGTATTTGTTTTATCATTTTCTTTTAACGTGTGCCTTGTGTTTTGAGCAGATAAGATGATGTGCCCTAACCTCTAATCAGAAAGAATCAGTGCAGTCCTCCTTTATTTTATCAATTAATGCCATCAAGAAAACCTGGCTGTCAATTTGTTTCTAAGTTGTGCTGATAAAGCCTGTTACGACTCAGGACCCCATTTCCCATGCCCAACGATTAGCATCAGAGGCCTTTGTGTTTGTGTTCTGAATTGCGGCTGTTCAGACAGTGGCAACAAGGTAATCAGCCTTTTCAGTAGTAGCCCCTTTTCTATGGAATACTTTCCTAAAGGGGCTTGATTGACAAGAGGATCTCTCTGTCACCTTTGCTTGCACCCTGTCATTTCACTGCCAGTTGCTCTGAATGGTCAGCTTTATTGAGGAAGAATACTTAAGACTTTGAACTGCTGTACACAGTCTTTTTTTCTTGTCTTTTTTTAGAAGGGTAAGATTTGATGTGAACTAGCGGGAAGTGATTAAATGCCTCATTTTGAAATACAGATGGTTATCTCTCATGCTATCTTCTCCTCAGGGACTAGTTAGGAAATAGAAACTTGAATCCCTTTCAAATTGATCACTATTAGGCACATTACATGTGTCATTCCCCATCTCCCAATTTTGTAAACAAGATACTAGAAATACCAGATATTTGCCAAATATATGCACCTAGAAACTCACTTCTTTTTGTTTTTGGAAGTAATTAAACGTAGCTCTGATTGCATACCAGGTTTGCTCATAAGAATAAAATGTGTTATAAACGAGGACCAGGAAATATAAAAATACCCCTTTTAATGGGGGGTTTTCTTCCCATTTGTAGATTTGCTAGAGATAGATTTTGTGCTAGTGCCAACCCCATATGGCCTTCACATACTGCTCGGCATATAGTGTTTCTAAGATTGGCATTTAACCAGTATAAAAAACAACCTTAGAGAAATATTACCAAATAATAGCCAAGTACTTAAACATTAATTTTCTACAACAGTATTAAATAAAAGTGAATGAGAATTCAGAAAATGCTGTCTTCATAAGGATAGCAGACCCTTCCAGAAAGTTCACTGAACCTCATGCTCCATGCACATGGAGACCTTTCAGATACAGCGGTACCTCGGGTTACATACGCTTCAGGTTACAGACTCCGCTAATCCAGAAATAGTGCTTCAGGTCAAGAACTTTGCTTCAGGATGAGAACAGAAATTGTGCTTCAGCGACGCGGCAGCAGCAGGAGGCCCCATTAGCTAAAGTGTTGCTTCAGGTTAAGAACACTTTCAGGTTAAGAACGGACCTCCGGAACGAATTAAGTACTTAACCCGAGGTACCACTGTATAGTTGACTCAATGTCAGTGCTGATTCATTGTCAGTTGTGATCTGTTACCTTTTGGTCACAAAGTTCACTTTTTGAACTTGGGCTCTCCTTAGGAAATCTCATTATCTTCCATATCCTCTCTGCCCATCCACCACCATCCACCCGTTGGGCAGATTAATGTGCAAAGTTCCATATCTGCAGTTGCACATTAAAATCTGTGGACTGGGGATGAATAAGTATTCAGAAAGTTAAATTTTCCACTAGTTTTCCTCATTTATTTCTCCTGACAGTTTTGAGGGCAGATGCCTATAGTTTAAAATGAACTGATTCTCTATTGTACCTAGCCACGCAAGAGGAATTGTTAGTTTCCTTTTTGCTTAGCTCTGTGAATTGGGTTCTTCAGCTGATTCTTCCCCCCTCCCCACCAACCAGCACAGCTTTAAAGGTTTTTCAAAGTGCTCCAAGTATGAGATCCTTTGCAAATTTGAATTTGTAGATACAGCTTCCTGTGAATGTGTGAACCTGACAAGAGTCTTCCTGGACATAAAAAATAAATTTCAGAAGCTACTTCTTTCTAAATTATTTTGCTGCTCTTTTTGGCTTTAGGTATCTTGTGAAGGTTTTCAAATAATGTATACTATAAAACAAGTATCTTGAAATACATCGATAGTTATTTGAGGTACAGTGGTGCCTCGCAAGACGAAATTAATTCGTTCCGCGAGTTTTGTCGTCTTGCGATTTTTTTCGTCTTGCGAAGCACAGTGTCGGGAAAGTTTTGGAAAAGCTTCAAAAATCACCAAAGTCTTTAAAAACCTCAAAAAAGGCTACCACACCGCGTTCTATGAGTTGCTCCTCGAAGTCAAGTCGCAACTGTATTAACGGTGTTAAGAAAAAGGAAACAAACTTGCAAGACGTTTCCGTCTTGCGAAGCAAGCCCATAGGGAAAATCGTCTTGCGAAGCAGCTCAAAAAACAAAAAACCCTTTCGTCTAGCGAGTTTTTTGTCTTGTGAGGCATTTGTCTTGCGAGGTACCACTGTACTAACTTGGCTTGAGTTTAAGAAGGGTGGATTCTGGCAGGGGGGGAGTAGGGATGGGGATTTGCCCTTTGGAGATCTATCCAAGGGTAATGTTCTATGAGTTTAGTATATATTACCTAGGTTTGCCTTTAATTGATGTCTTGAGTAGCTGAACTGAAGTACAGGCAGCCCCCTGTTTACACAGCTATTACATTCCAAGGCACAATGCCCATCAGTGAAATCACATATACTTGTACAGTGGTACCTTGGATTAAGAACTTAACTCGTTCTGGAGGTCTCTTCTTAAACTGAAACTGTTCTTAACCTGAGGTACCACTTTAGCTAATGAGACCTCTCGCTGCTGCCGCGCCACTGGAGCAAAATTTCTTTTCTCATCCTGAAGCAAAGTTCTTAACCAGAGCTAATATTTCTGGGTTAGCAGAGTCTGTAACCTGAAGCGTATGTAACCTGAAGTACCACTGTATCCCATTGAAAAAGCCTGTAAACACCCCATTATGTCCCCCTCCTTCATTCTACCCTTTTAGTGACATTTTTATGGCATTTCTGGGTTCAGCGCAATACATGTATTCACTGTCATGCACATACTGAACGTGCGTAAACGGGGGGCTGCCTCTACTGAATACATCCTACTGGGTGCTTCTGAATTAAACTGGCTTCTTGAGCTTGCACCATTTTTTTATTTTTAAAAGAAGAAGTAGGACTTTGCCCGCGTCTTGAAACATTGTTCAAAATGACCCCTCTTCAGTCCCAGTGGAGCTCACAATGAGCCCTTTTAAAAGGCTGAAATCAGTCTGATCACTTGTTTGGAAGGGAAGACACCTTTTTCTCTTGAACAACATCTGTGGAAGCTTAGCTTTTTAAGTACGTTTCCATTTTCTAAGCAATGGAAGCTAAGTGACAGAGAGGGGGACCCCACATGCAATGCCCATATTGCATATTCCATCTAAGGATATGTACATGGTTGCATGTCTGCTAGTATTGGGGATGAGAAGAAATCTCAGTGGTGGATTGCTTGGGTGGGGCATAAATGCTTGTGTACAAGGTAGTTTGTTTGTATTTTGTGAAATGGTTTTGATTTTGTCAAATGATCAAATTGCAAACACTTTTCTTAAAATCAAAGCACCAGAGGGTGAGATTGCACCTAGCTCTATGGACTTCAAGAAAACCAGGTGCTTGCACTTGGTTTTGTTCATGTTTCAAAATAAATGTGTCTTTTGCTGTTGCCCTCATTTTTTCCCTATTAATTTCTGCAAATGCATCTTGCCCTTCCTACAAACAGAAACACTGTTTTCCAAAATACGCACTGCTTAAAGTTCTGCAGTTTAATAATTTTTAATGACATATAAAAAGCAGTTTTATTTCTGTTAAGGTGGTATATTATTGATAGATGTAATTTCTCTTATCAATTATTATTGAGGTATCTGTAGAGTTTGCATTACTTCCACCCCACCCCAGTTCATTTTTCCAATTTGCGGACTGTGTCCATTTAAGTAGCAGAAGTAGATAGGGCACAAAGACCTGTTCAGCTTTACCTTTCAATTCATGATGTCAGCATAAACAGTACTTTTGATTTACATATTCCAAATCTATTTAACCATTCGTATAGGATTTGATGAAGAGGGAGCTTGCCTTCTAATTTCTCTTCTGCAAGTTGCTTATATTTTATAAATGGTTGCATTTTGTTTGTTCATCAAACGATGCACAAAATGGATCAGATGTTTATAGAGAATTTAAGTAGCTGGCAGAAGCAACCCAAAGAGGAGAGTTCCCATTAGAAATGTCACTTGAATCCTTATGTCTTCTGTATCCAGTTGTAGTGCAGAATAATTGCTATTGTTCCCCATTAGTATTTGCAGAATTCAAATACACGTAGGCTGCTATGGCTTTTAGTACATTCCCAAAAATAATTCTGTATCCTCTCACATGTGTGTGTACGTATTAAGAATGTGTGAATATTCCTCAATCCATTCCGACATTTTTGCACTTCCACCTGGCATTTTCTGTTCCCCTGCAATTGGTTTATTTTGTGCAACTTTTTCTTTTGTTTCATCGTCCACTGTATCCCCTTTCAAAGTTGATGCATTTCCAGAGGGGTAGCCCTCTTACTATTTTGCAGCAAAAACAAGAGTTTGTAGCATCTTAAGGACAATGTTTATGAAGGGGCTGATGGCCCATTACAAAACCATCAGTTGCTGCAATCCTAACCATGTCTACTCAGAAGCAAGTTCACTTCTGAGACTTACATTTGGGCTTGCTCCCAGGTAAGGGAGGTTAAGATTGCAGTCTTACTGTCCTGATTTTATGGTTCAGTATAAACGTGAGTCCAGGTGGTGACCATTTTGCGTGCGTTCAGTTGACACATAACCACTGACACACAGGTCATTTTTGACCTGGAAGATGACCAGGGCGGGCTTATGTATGTTCTGCTGATGTGCATAGGGGCCAGGAACGGAACTCCTACACAAGTTAGGAGTTGCCTGTATATGTGTGTAAGATAGATGACTGAGTGTGTTTTCAATAGGTGCATAATCCAACGTATTTGGTATTTGCTGATCTATTTCTTGTATCCAGAATATCAACATTTGAGTGGGCAATCTATGTAATTTATTTGTGTATTAAATTTCTATACCTCCCTTCATAAGGATCACAGGGCGGATTACAACTAATCCAGAATGCATCAGATAGACTGGTGACTGGGGGCGGCCGCCGAGACCACATAACACCGGTCTTGAAAGACCTACATTGGCTCCCAGTACGTTTCCAAGCACAATTCAAAGTGTTGGTGTTGACCTTTAAAGCCCTAAACGGCCTCGGTCCAGTATACCTGAAGGAGAGTCTCCACCCCCATCGTTCTGCCTGGACACTGAGGTCCAGTGCCAAGGGCCTTCTGGCGGTTCCTCACTGCGAGAAGCAAAGCTACAGTGAACCAGGCAGAGGGCCTTCTCGGTAGTGGTGCCCACCATGTGGAACGCCCTCCCATCAGATGTCAAAGAGAAAAACAACTGCCAGACTTTTAGAAGACATCTGAAGGCAGCCCTGTTTAGGGAAGTTTTTAATGTGCGACATCTTAATGTATTTTTAGTCTTTGTTGGAAGCCGCCCAGAGTGGCTGGGGAAACCCAGCCAGATGGGCGGGGTACAAATAATTTATTATTATTACTACTACAATATAAAAACATAAAAGTACATAATATAGTATTTTACATAACATATACATAACATACCCTCCCCACAGTTTCAAAAACCATAGGTTGTTTAAATAGCCAAAGGCCTGGGAGAAGAGGAATGTTTTTGCCTGGCGCCTAAATAAATGTAAAGAAGGCACCAGGTGAGCCTCCCTGGAGTGAGCATTCTACAAGCAGGGAGCCACCACAGAAAAGGCCTGCTGTTGTGTTGCCACCCTCCAGACCTCTCGTGGAGGGGGCATCTGAAGACGGTCCTCAGTTGATGAGCGCAGGGTCTGGATCAGTTCATATAGGGAGATGCGGTCCTGAGATGTTTTGCTATCTCTTCCAACCATGAATTGTTTGCATGATTCTTCTCATTGTATTTTCTTCTATTCATGGGCTGTCCAGATAGAAGAAAACGATCAGTTGAATTCCTGCATGATGTTTAAAGACATCAGTTCATTATTACAATTTGTTGACATATCAAGCCTGTCCCACTTGTATTCTCTGTGTAATACTGCTGTATTGCAGGAGTGCCATGGTGAGTTCTCAAAGAGAATTCCTGCATTCCTAGATGCAGATATGCAACTCAGTCCTGTAAAAGTTTACCCAACAATATGATCTAATTTCAGTGGAACATGTTCCCTAGTAAATGTGTATAGAATTGCAGTCTAGTTTCTTAGTGTCAAGGAGAAGCGATTAGGAATGATAACATCTGGCAAAGATAGGTCTGTCTAGCTCACTGGTTTCATGAAAGAAGTTGGATGTGTAGGGAGGCTACTGTTTTGCTAGCTGTTATTTTGCTACAGACGAAGATATGGGGCGGGGAAACCTGTTGATGTTTTTCTAGGGCATGCATTATGGTACATTCTAAATGTTTATAACAAATGGAGCAAAATATATAATTTATATAGTTATATCCAGAATTTCCAACATTGTTTTCCTTATTTATAGACGACTCTGCCCCACTGTAAGAACTAATTCAGAGAGACCCATTGAAATAAGTTACTTACTTTAAACCAACATTGCATGCTACCCATAGAATCCTCTGGCCCGTTCTATTTTCAGTTTTCTTTCTCTTACAATGCTTTATTATATTGGTCAGAAGCAATCCTGTTTTTGCAAAACAGACCTTTCCCCCAAACATATTTTTTACATTTTCTTCGAGTGTCTGCATAGTGTTACATGGAGTGCAGTGTGTTAACATGAGACTCTTGTTGGCCACTTGTAGTCTCCGGCTGACCACGCAACTAATTATTATTTATTAATTTACCACTTAATGCCCAGATATCTACATAAGCTGATGATGATGATGATGATTAGCTAAGTTTGTATACCACCCTTCATCCGTAGATCTCACAAAATATGCTTTAACTAAGGGACATTCTTTTATTGTATCTGGAAAGCTGTTTTGATACATTCTCCTATATTGCCTAGGACAGTGGTTCTCAAACTTTTTTCTCTGGGCCACACTTTAAGAATAGAAATTTGCTCGTTGGAAAACAAAAAGAAACAACAACTAGCAGTGTTTGATTTATAATGTAGAGCGCGACTACTTTATATTACGATCATGGGACATCCAGAAAGTATAAAACAATGCAGGTACATAATAACATGAATCATTCCCAAAATATAATTATAAATGAACCTCTTACATGTGTACCTCAGGTATGTATACAAACCCAATGAGAGGTGTGAACTTGCAGTAACATGTGATTATCTTGCACTTTGTTTTGATAATATATATCCTGCAAATAATAATTTTAAAAATATATTACATTACACTACACTATACTACACTACACTACACTACACTACACTACACTACACTACACTACACTGAAATGTTTAAATGTTTCTTTGATTGTCCTTGAATCTTCCCGCCATACTTGCCATTTATGCTGCCACACTCTTTGAGAACCACTGGATTAGGATGTCCATTTAAATCACGGCTTAGTAACCAGTCCTGCAAAATTGTTCCTAGCCAAAACCTAAATCATCTTCAAATACCCAGTGATATTTCCAAGCCTTGGCTTAAGTATTTAATGGCAGTTTTTACACCTGCTAGCACAATTAACACTCCAGTACTCCAGCATTTCAGTGATATGACATATCCATATAAACCAATTTGCTTTCATCACTAGACCTGCCAAGTTTGGTAGCACAATCCATTATTGGGTTTTTTAATATTACAAAAGCAGTTTAGGGCTGTGGCCCAAAACAGATTTGAGAGAAGAGCACAGGACCAGAAACTGTAAATGGCATTATACCCGCAAGATAATGTTGGTGCATTTGTTATAGATTTGTTACTGACCTTTCTCATTTACTGAAGGAAATGTTTTTCGGCAGCCAAAAAGCAACTTTCCGGAGTACATTTCCTTGCATTTAAAGCTTAAATATATTTTTCCATCTTACTTATAGTTTACTACAATTTTTGTCCTAAGATTATTTTCCTGATTCTTATAGGGAATCATCAGTTATTAGTCATCATCACTGATGCTTGCTGACTTCCTGTAGCTGTCAGCCTGCCTTGCTTAAGGTAGGGTGCTTCCCACTTCAGGGGAATACTGTGCACACTTCATGCTGTCATGTATTTCAAGATCCCCACTCCATTTATCAAAATTAGCAGGATACGGTGTTCTGCAACATAAGGATGGCAATATTTTGCTGAAATTCTGTAGTTACTTTATCTGCTATGGAAACACTTCAGTGATAACAACTGAGAGGTCCTTTTTTCATGAAGCAAGCTCCATACTGTTTTAATTTTATGTGAAGAATATAAATTGAGCTCCTAGTGAAGCTAAATCAATTCATTCCACATCAGCTATTATGGTTGGATTCTTCCACATGAGGTGTTTGCTTGTTTGGCTACTTCTATATTGCCTTCCACCATACAGTCACAGGGCAGTTTACAACATATTATAACACACCAATACACCGTGAGGAACTTAGTCTACAGACAGGGGAAATAGTAGAGGGGAATGAATTATGCAAGGAAAAGATTTAACATTCACTTAAATTGTAGTAGCCAATTGACTTTAAAGGAGCCTATCTCTTTTTGTGTGATAGTTGAACTGCTGTGTGAGGGGTCATTTTGGTGTGGGAGGAGTGGCTAATTTCCCCACATCCACGGCTGTTACTAAACTGGAAAATGTGCAGTGGATGTTTTCCTACTTGCAAAGAAAGGTATTTTCTTACTTGCAGCAAATACCTTTGTAAGCGGCAGTTTAGATGGGGGAGTGATGGAGGGAAGCTTCAATCTAATTTCCCCCAGCTGTGTTTTCTTTTGAAAAACTGGGGATTCCTACATTCTTATCTATTTGCACCCTAGGACTGTCCCAAACAATATTACCTCTTAAACTAATGCTGTCATAGTTGTACAAATGATCCAGTTGACATAGTGTACTTGGACTTTCAAAAAGCTTTCAGCATCACCATAGACCCATGACTCAGTTTAACAGTCATAGACTAAGAGGAGAGGCCCTCTTGTGGAGTAGGGCTGTATGGAGAATTCTCCAAATGGAGGGGTGTTAAAAGTGGAGTCAGTCACAGGGGGAAAGAATTGGGACTTGGGCTTTTAAAATGATTTAGAGTTGGAGGTGAGTAATGAGGTAACCAGGTTTTCTGTTGAGGCTACATGGTTAGGTTGGTTATAACAAAAAGGGATTGCTAAGAGCCCCAAGAAGATTTTTCTAAGCTGAATGAATGGGTGGTGAAATTGGAAATGCAGTTCAGTGTAAACTACCATAAAGTGATGTACATCAGGACAAAAATGTATTAATTTTATATGTACCTTCCTGGGGTCTGAACTGGCACTACTGATTAGAAATGAGTGCCTAGAATTGTAGTCCAATGCAGTGCAGAAATCTCTACTAAAGCATCCATGGCAGGTGGCCATTCAACCTCTGCTAATAAACCTCCAGTGAAGGAGAGTGCACCACCACCTTCCTACGTAGGGAATCTGTTCCACTGTTGAACAGCTCTTGCCGTCTTCTTGATGTTTCGTCACATTCTCCTGTCTTGTAACTTGGATGCACTGGTTTGGGTCCTCCCCTCTGGAGCAGGAGATGTCAACCCAATATGTGGCGACTGTGCAAAAGGCAAATTCCATGCCAAGGGATCATTAGGAAAGGAATTGAAAAGAAAACCGCCAATGTCATAATGCCATTATGCAAATCTATGGTATGGCCACGCTTGGAATACTGTGCACACTTCTGGTTGTTTCACCTCAAAAAGGATATTGTAGAGTTGGAAAAGGTTCAGAAAAGAGCAACCAGAGTTATTGTGTTGCCTCTTGGTTGCCTTTTCTCTCGGCTGGAAAGCCTCAATTGCTGTAACCTTTCCTCACAAGGGAGTGTTCAGGCTTCTCATAGGGGTCTTGGCTGGCCACTGAGAACAGGGTGCTTCGTCAGATGGGCCACTTCCCTGTCCTAGCAGGCTCTTCTTCATGTACTTAAGTTTCAGTATATGGTCTCTCTTTAATCGAGTTGTTTACTTCTGATCCAAACATGGCTGTGTCCGGTCATCCCTACAATTGGTAATACTTAAAGGCAGTCAATCCTGTGACATGTCGTATGAAGCTAAGGTAGCCTTGGAAAATAACCTCTATTAAGGTTTACTAGCCAGCAAAATGTTTTACTCATCTGCTTTTTATATAACAGGGCAGAGGAGGATGGACAGATCACTCTGTTCCTCCTTTGCCAGTCCCTCTTATGAGTAAATAGTGGATGAATAAAACATTTTATAAGCTAGAAATGAGCGCTCTGTGCCTCTTTTGACAGCCCACTTGGTTTCTGTGCTGACCGTGCAGAAAGAGGCTTTGCTTCCTGCACATCCAGCCTTGAAGCAGATGAGAGGTGAAGTGATCCATGCCATTTTATTTCTACGGGAGAGGGCTTCAGCTCTCGCACATTCAGCATAAAAAACTCTGCATAGATTACTGTGCCCCTTCACCCACTGTGCACCTGTGCTAGATGTACATCCAGCATAGAAACCAATCATGTGGCAAGTGGTGGCACAAAACCACTCAATCCCTTTGCCATCAACCTAAGTTGGCATTTATGTGCTGGATATGCAGGAAGTGAAACTTTCCTGCACACCCAGTCCGCAATAAGTCCTCTGGGTTTCGTAGGAAAACAGCAAGCCGGCAGAGGAGCGAAGGAGCATTCTTTTCCTCTTGCTTTCTGTTCTTATCACACAGGAAAGAGCTTCACCTCTTCTGTCTTCAGTATAGAAGCATTAAAAGGCTGCCAGCAGAAGGATGGGACGATTCATAGCTTCACCAGCAGCCTGCTTGGTTTCTAGGCTGGGTAGAAAGCATGGATCTTTCCATTCTCGAAAAGCAGGGCAGGATTCACCTAATGAGCGCTATCAGCGGAAGCCCCATGCAAGGTCCTCTTCTTGTGCAACAGGACTTTCCACCACCCCTGCAAATGGCTCTGGAGAGGTCAGGGGAACCCCCAGAGCAGCAAGGGGGCAGGGAGGAGAGGGAGAATCATTCCATCTGCAAGCTGAAATGTTTGCACAGACAGGATGATTTTTACAGTGCAACATTGAATTCCACCCACAGAAGCCCCAAGTGTTTCATCCTCTCTTTGGCGGCCTTTCAGTTTCTGCATTAGGCATGGAGGAGTCAAAGTACTTTCCTCCACACCCAGCATAAAAATGCTGTAAGTAGCTGGAGAAGGGACTGGATTCTTGATCCCACTTCGGCTTTCTTGCTCACTCACCACCAAAGAAAAATTACTAGTCATCTAAGATGGCAACCAAGTGGACTAAGTTGGACTGAGGCTCAAATTAGATATTACAGGCAGAGACCATCTAACATGTGTCTGATTGTGCTCATGCTCCTTGCTGCCGACCCAGAAGAGGCCCCAAAACATTGTGGGCTTATGCGCTTTGCCCATGCGCACAGGGGTCAGGAACAGAACCCTCGTGCAAAATGGTTGCTGACTCTACTTCATTGGCAGTTTTATGTCTTTTTATTTAAAACAAGATACTTTCAGGAATTGGGCTGCAAGGCAGGGAAGATATAGGCCTACTTAATTATTGATCATTCAGCTCAAAATCCCCATCCTCAAATTGATATTTTTGTTCATATGGCTGTTTGAGAGAGAGAGAGAGAGAGAATATAGATTTAGGCTGCTGGGGGTGATGGAAGTTGTAGTCCAACAACATCTGGGTGGTCACAGGTTGCCCACCCCTCTTGTAGGTGAAAAGCACCAGGAAATCAGTGATTTTAAACAGAATAGCCAGAGGGGAAAGAATTAAGCAAGCTTCCTTTCCCTATTACACAGCTTGTCTAAGCTGATTTTGCTTTAAAAATGTGGGCTTCACCTTAACATGTACTTTATTCCTGAAAGCAGCCATTTTTTGGTATTTACACTTCTTCAATATTGCACTGTCCAAATTGTTCCAACTGCAGAAACCACAAGATATTGAGAAGACCTTTCTTGCTATTTCTATTTCTATTACTCTTCCTATTCTTTCTTCTTGAGAGTTTACATTGTAGCACTGGTTGGGAATTTTTGCACATTTCATTGGGACCAGTGCTGGGCCAAGATATTTTGAAGCTGCCCACTCCCCCCCCCCCCCATTGGATTAATATTGAAGTGCAGGCGATTTAAAAATAATTTTAATTGTACCTTTGCAAACAAAAAAATACTCCTTTATTTTAAAAGAAAAACTAAAGCCAGGCCTTTTCAAGCCCATTTTAAACATGAACACTACTGTTTGATTTCCATGTGAGTTCATTAGGCTGCAGGAGATCAGAAACCAAATGCCAGGCACTCATTATTTCTGTTTTCTTGGACAATCAATTCTTCTCTTCCCCATGTCCATTCTCTCTTCCTGGGAGTTTACAAGAGAGCATGCTTAAAAATAAGTTTGAAGTCTGGTGATAGAGAACACTAATGGAGGACTGAGCTGTTGTGCACTGCTTGTTTGACCATTTCCGATTCATGGGCAGTAAAATTTCCATGTTTCCAACTTCCAACACAGCATTGCACTGGAAATTATGGCATGAGTGCATAGAAGTGTGAAAACTATTTCTCCACCCTTTACTGAATGCTACAGATGTTCTAAAGGAGGCAGGTGACAAATTCTTCACTTCGTAGTTTAATTAAAAGATTAGTTAAGTAGCTGTCACCATAGGGGAAATGTCATTTGCCTTCCACTGTAGCAGAAACGTTGCAGCTGATTGGAAGTTGAACCAGCACTTCTGTTTCTCTTTGCTTGCGCCGAGACGGCAGTAGCCAAGGAAGTAGATCACTGAATTTCATCCCACTGCATGTAGAGTGCTTTGGTTGCTGACGTTCCCATTGACAGGACTTTCTAACCATGATTACGTTCCTCTGAATTTGTACTTCAAGTTCTTCACACCTTGATTGTGGTTATCAGCTGGAAATCTGTGGTGCATGATGAGACCCGTCACGTATCATTGCCTCGTACCTTAGCGTAATTCCCCTGAATGAGGAAGAGAAGTGAGGTTGCTAAGAGACAGTGAATTCATCCCATGACGGTGGCAGTGCTTAGAAATCCTAGCAGTGAGTCAGTCACGTAAATTATCTTGTTGCAGCCTTTAAAACAATCTTGCAAGGTAGGTTAGTATTAACTCCATATTGCAGGAAGTAAGCTGGGGGGGGGGGGAGAGGCACGTTTAGCCACCTAGTGAGATTTGATCCAGGTTTCCTTGGTTGTAACTCAGGGCTGATTCATACTTAACTTTCATTCATGTTTTAAAGTTCCCTGTCAAAATTCAGTTTGAACCTGAAAACTCGCCCTTTCATCTTGCCTGGGTGCAGTTTTCACTGCCTTGTCCGCATCTAGTCCCCAGTGGGTTGTCAGGCATTTTGTAAATTCACAGTGTTAAGGCAGGCAGAAAACATGGCATCTCCTTCTGAATTTCAGTCTCTCATTCTCTTGCCTCATAATGGAAAAAGATTGAGATCTCCCACTAGATCTTCCGCTTATCATTTAGTCAACCAGTTTCAATGTACATTGAAATCAGTTGTGTGTATTAAAAGCTGTTGAATCAAATCAAATGGGGGGGGGGAGATCCTATATAGAGATAAAGGGGCATTTAGTCTGTGTACACACCCTACATTTAAAAGCACTTTGCCACCACTGCTCCCAAGAACCTTGGGAACTGCAGTTTGTTATGGGAGCTGTGAGGGTTAAACTGCAGTTCCCATGATATATTTTTTGACCAAGGGGGGGTTATGCTTTAATTGGATGGTGTGTGCCTCCTGTGGGGGGATATAGCATATGTAAAACAATGAAAAACTGAATATATTGAGGCAGAAGAACGGAATATGAACTTGGGCAAACCTGGTAGCTGCATGTGCATGGTGTTGATTGGCGTTGCTTGTCATTTTTACTGTAATTATACTCATTACCTTTGAATTAACGAGGGGTGGGTTCTGATAGATTATAGGGGGGGTGACAAAGGTTTTCCTTGGTCAAATGTTCTTACTGCATTGCAAGGCCAAGATCATCCCTGACCTGTGTGAATCCCTATGGTATGTAATTAGCACCATGTTAAAAAGCTAAGCTGTTTGTACTGGATAAAGTTGATCTGCGAAACGTAAACACGAAACACGACAATAAAACAGAAGCTGTTGAAATTTTGGCTGCTAAAATGGGCTCCTGCCATCTGAATGCAGAAGCACTTTTGCTGTTTTGTTCTTCCTAGCATCACCACATGAGCTCAGTGCAAAGAGCACAAAGTAATCATCTATCCTGCCATGTGATATTATGTCATTTCCGATGGTGTATGTGCTGTCACGGACAAGGCAGTAACATAGACGCTAATTTGTTGGCTTTTACATGTTCATTTTTAGAGTTCATCCTGATTTTTAGGTAATCTTTCTGTTTCTTTAAGCTTCTTATTAATAAGAGCCCTTCCCTGCTGAAAGGCAGTATATAAATATTGTAAATAAATACTATTTTCAACCAAATCAGGTAAAATAAATGCAGGGTTTCTAAAGAAAGGTTTCTTATTTGTAAGAATTTGGTTAGCTACTGATATGTGTTTTAGTTTAAGCATTTCATTTATTTCACTTTAAATTGCAGTTGAGTTGCTTGTACAACTAATTTTTATTTTTTTATTTCTGTCTGTTGATTAAAAGAACACAAATCGTTTATAAATTCTGCATGTAATCCTGCTGCTACCTCTCTCTTGTCTTTTATTCTCTTAATGTGATTCTTGTAGGGAAAAACTTCAGTAAGTGTGGCCACTAGTAAATTCTTAATATATTCATTTAGTTTTCCTAGTTTTAAGGGCACTATGGAATCTAGAAGAATCAGCACCTGTTAATGACAGACTCTCAGGATAAAAATATTTCTAAGCAGTCCTCCTGAAAGCTGTGTTGGCTGTATGGGTATGCTTTCTGGATTGGAATGGAAGTGTTAGGTGAAAAAGTTTATCAGACAAAAAGGATTTCATTCCCCCATTTGGAAATCGTACACGTGTGCTGCAAAGAATACTGAGTCCTTTTTTTTTGTTTCTTATGTTTCAACAGGGCAGAGTTTAGGGTATGGATTTGTTAACTATATTGATCCAAAGGATGCAGAGAAAGCCATTAACACTTTAAATGGACTCAGACTCCAGACCAAAACCATAAAGGTAAGAGAATACAAAGAGTATTTTGCTAAATTCAGGAGGAAGAGTGTAGTTAAGAGAGTGTCTGGCTATCTCATCAATGTTGCATTCTTCACAGCCCAAAGGGTGCAACTAGCTCTTACTTTGCAACAAAAGAAAGGTGTATAGCAGATGGCACTTTCTTCTTCTTTTCAAACTGCCTATTGTTTTTGTTTATAAAAAGAAAAGAAAAAAACAAGCAGAAAATCTTTAAATGACTATTGCAGGATTTCAAGTCAGCATGTCAAAAGCACAGCGTTTAGAGAGTCATCCACAAAAATCATAGCAGCAAATTAGGGGAGAAAATAGGCTTTTTACGAAATGGCTACTACATGGGGTTTGGTTGCTTATTTCGGCTATCATCATCTTGCCATGAGATAACTGGACATACGACTGATGCTCTTGTCAAGATGCACCTGTAGTTACCCTAGAGTAAATGGTGATCAGGTACCAGTTTTTAGCATTAAGTTTGTTTTCCAGAAAGCAGAACATTCTGAAGGAAACCTCAAGATCAAGTGATCTTAAAGCACTTGTCTGCATTCTGTTAGCATTTTTGGTACTGTAGTTCTTTATGGGGGGAACTATAGTGCTGGGCTGTAACGTCTTCCTGATTTCAGAGAGAAAAGCTCCATACAAATTGTTTCATAATATAGCTTCAAGTACGTTGTAGTAATTTAATATACATTCTATTTTAAACATATTCCTTCTAAATCCACTTAACATAGTATCAAATTTGATATCTTTTACACTGTAAGAAAATGCTTACTATAGGATTCCCTGCAATTACTACACATTTTGCTTCAGTGAGTTAATATGAGGAAACAAAGCAAAAATAGTCTTATCATTACAGTGTAGTACTGAGTCAGCAGCTTCCTTGTCTGCTTCCAAATTAAAGGAAGAATATTGCTGGCTTCACCTGAAAGCTCATAAGCAAAAAAAAGAGGGGGGTGTCACTTTTTTAAGAAAGAAAGGAAAAATAGCTTGTATGTGTCTTAAATAGTCCAACTTGCATTAAATTTACCCTCAAGGTAGAGATTTTTAGTGCCGTGTTCACTTTCTGTATTATTTTTCTGCTTGAAAGCTTGGTCATCTTTGCTGTTTTATAAGTTGCTTTCTCATGTTATTATCATAGTGCTATAGACTCAGATTGAGGGTGGGGAGAAACCATGATAAGCAGGATCCTAGAACCCCAGAATTTATTGACTAGGACCGCTTCTGGATTCATGGATTTAAATAGGTTTTCATACTTAACCAGTTAATGACTACAAAACCATTATATTTTGACGGTGTTTATCTCTTGTTTTACTCTTTAAAGTAAAATGTGTATTTTGAGGGGTAGGGGTGGTCTTGATCTAAAGGCCAAACTTCTTTTAATTCAAATATGTCTACCATATCAAATTTGGATAGTTATTGTTTTTTAAAGACAATGGCTATGATTTTGGTCCAGGGTACATCAAGGTGGTTAGCGAATAAAGGAAAAACCCAATATAACTGTGCTGTGCAAAGGTATGAAATAATATGTAAGAAGCATTAAATAAGTTTTTTAAAAACATCCTATCTCTCCCCTAAAGGTTTGTTTTGCTGGTTAGGGTGTGAAAGTAAAAGAGAATGTTCAGCCATTTCAACTCATTTGTTTATGTATAACTCGTTCTGTGTCCTTGCTTATTTTTCGATTGTGATATGTTCTGATCTGTGTAAACACACCAGAGAGGATTATGTTCATCCGTAATTTTTCCTATAGCAGTGAAGGTTTTCTTTTCTTCTTAGTATCTGCTTTGTAAAATGACAGGCTGTTCTCCTTGGTGTTAAATGGGGCACCTTCACCTTGAAATTTAATAATTTAACAATTACTTATTTTATTATTATGGCCTAGAAATGTTACTGCTTCTTTGTTTTAAACCTTCTTGTTTCCTACACTAAAGTGCCTCCCACACATGTGCACTGAATATGGAAAACAATAAATAGACAGGGATTTGTTTTTGCATTTCTTCACATGAAAGAAAGTCTAAACTCACTCTCTGCGCATGGGGGAAAATATATTGTGAAGAATGCTAGAATTCCCTCAAAAACTAATACTCTGTGGGCAGGGTGTTGTTGTTTTTTTTAAAAAAAGGGACAGCAGGATCCCCTAACTGCAGTTTGAAGTGATACAATTTTATATAGATCATGTTAATGAATTATATTTGTTACCATATAACTAAAAAACGGGGGAAAGCCACCACAATTACCAGTACTTAAAACACCATAGATGTGTGAAATAAGGACATAGAGCTTGCTTAATTCCTTCTGATTGGTTGAATGCTTGATTAAACTATAGTGGGGTTTTGATTAACTAAAGTTGCTCTCAAAACAAGGGTAGTTAGTGATCTGCATGTAGAATTACAGAACCGAGATAAAACATCTGTATGTAAATTGTGCTAGATAATGAGGTAACAGTTAGTCATCTTGTTATAATCATAGTACATAAGAACAGATTGCTGGATCAGGCCAGTGGCCTTTGTAAACCAGCCTCCTGTTCTCGCAGCAGCCAACCAGATGCCTGTGGGAAGCCCACAAACGGCATCTGAGCACAAAAGCCCTCTGCCCACCTCTGGTACCTAGCAACTGGTATTCAGAGGCATTTCAGTGCTGCAAGTTTACAGTGTCCTCACAATTTTAAAATTCATGTAAAATTAAGAATGAATAAATGAAACAGTGAAAATACTTCCTGAAGAAATACAGCCGTTGAACAATTGTCCATTTTTAAGATGGCTCCTTCTGTCCATCCATGACCATGATAAAAAGTGTAATTACACAACTGTCACTATTTTCTGACAGTTTATTTAATTTTAATAAAGTTTGCATTTCCTCATACTTCTGGTACTGAATTACAAAGTTGATTGGCCAGAAGATGAAACAACGCAAATGGCATAAGACACAAGAACATGGATATTCGGTTAATGGTTATTGGGCAAATTTAGGCCACAGCTTTATTGGTTACAGAATGTGAGCGGTATTGGCTTAGGCATTGGAATTGACCCGACTATATCTGACTCCTGCCCGTCACACAGGGAGTCCTGCAAGGGTCAACCACTGGTAGGGGGAGCCCTGTCGATGCAAACCAACTGAAGCTCCCCCTAGGTTCCTGACGGGGTTGTGGCATGGCTTTGGACAAGATCCACACCCCCGGATTCCTTTAACGGAATACCCTTAAGCTTGAGGGGCAGTTGATGGCCACACCTCCCCTCCCCCATCATAAGACCAACCAATGCCTAACCGCCAAACCTTACAAAGTTGTGACAATTGCTACGAGATAGGTGAAAACCAAATGGCCCATGCCAATTTGCCAAGTGGAAAAATTCCTACCAGGCCCCTCAACGACGACCAACTGAGGTCCATAGCAAGGCCAATGTCGAAACCTGAAACTAGGGAGGGCAGGCAGAAGATCGAGGAAGCGAGCCAAGCGGAAGCTCTCCGGCTCGCGCTTCAGTTTAAATGAGGCCCGGCCACGCACCCCCCCCCCAGCCAACGGATTGGATGGCTGGACAATGACGTGGCCGGGAACCTCTGGGTGACATGGGACTTCGTTCCCCACCCCCGGAGGGGAGTGGGTGGCCACGTGGTCCACTGCAACTCTTCCCCGCTGGGAAATAGAGTGGATTTAGCACCATTCCAGGCTTCAGGGGCAGCAGTGGATAAAGGGGCGCAGCATTTGAGGAAGCAGAAGATATTTGCACACTTGACATGGGTGGAGCTTGAAGAGCAAAGGCCACAAGCAGGAATTCATTGGGATCTCAGAGCAGACAGATCAAACTTGAAATGATGAAATAATGTTCACGAATAGTCAAATGAGAAAATACACGGGAAGTACTAGGCTTGGGAACAGGGGGGAAACAAAATTCTTGAGACATACTGTAGCCCTAGAAACTTTTGTAGGGAAAAGCAATTGGTAGAAAGTGTCGGGGGAGGGAGGAATCCCCTTTCTCAAACATTTCCTATTATTAAAGGGAGAGGGCAGGGAAATAAGTTTTATTATTTTGCTGTTTGAATACTTCTACCATAGTTGCCTCAGGATGTGGAAGTAGAAAATTGCAGATTTAGGGGTGTGATTCACATCCCACTGAAGTTAGTGGCGAAGTTTAGTTGATGATAACGGCTGTGGATTGCAGCCTTACAGTAACCAATGGGAACCATTCTGTTGGCTGTGGTGCTTTAACCCACTTGCGAATTTTATTCCCATGGTATTGCCAAAATAAGTTACTGTGTAAGTTTTGCTTGTCAGGCCCACAGTTGCTTTTACAATCAGTAATAGTTGCTATGATGCTTAGTTATATAAATAATCCTGACATTTTTAGCATTAGTTAATGTCATTGGCCTGTCAACAGTATTGTTGCTTTTTTTTTTTTTAACTGACTGCTTTTGGGTGACCTAAGTGTGTGATTTTGTTCCTTCCACTTCAACAACAGGCCAAGTAATTGCATGAGGGCAAGTAGTTAAATTTTGTCACATAAATGGTTGTCATTAAAAGGAAATACATTGCTAGTGTCCGGTATAATTAGGTTTTTAAACTCTCTCATGTGTCATCTTTGACATGATGTCAGAGACCACTGTAGATGACCAGAGCATCTATCTGCAGCCCTAGCTCTTCCAATGACAAGCATTTAAGAAAAAGGAAGATACTAGCAAATAATCACACTTTTAATGGAATAGTGATCACCATATATGAGAACATGCCCATGAGACAACACAAATTTCAAACACCCTTGTTACAGAAATTATTTTGACATCTTATAGTGTGTGTCATGGTGTTGGTCACCCTGTTATGCCCATCAAATTTCAAACATCTTGGCCATTGGGCAACATTTAAATTTTTGGTCTTCATCTTTGGAGGCGTAACAAGTGGAGAAGTTATAAACCTTTTGTTTGAACACAGACAGAATTTTTGACCAGTATAAAAGCAGTGGCTCGGGGAGGTCAGGCCAGAGAAGAAATGCACGAATTCAAATTTTCTTAAACACAGTTTTGTCAGAGAGGAAGCTGTAGCTTTTGGAGTGGGAGGGCTGAGTCCACAATGTGAGACACCGCGGGCACCTGTCTGTTTTGCTGCCGTGATAGATGTCCATTGTGCACACGAGGAGCTGATTGCAAAGTCAGGTCTCACAGTTTAACTGTCAGGTGCCAACCATGCACGGAAAGATAACAGCATGCCCAAAGTTGCCATCCACCTTGTACTCAGAGATCTATATAACTATCACATTTGTCACTTCTGTCACAATCTTCACACCACATTTATTTCAGCCTCCAGTGAGGCATACAGTGCAGTGGCTGCTGTGACATGGATAGGTTTCAGCTGATGTCACCTGAAGATGTGTGCAAGATGCTTCGAACAGTGCACCCAACCATTTGCTTCCTCAGCCCTTGCTCTCTCTTGGCTTATTAAAGCATGCCAAGCAAGGTTGACTGGGTGGGCCCTGGGTGTGGTCAACACATCATTGCAGGATGGAATGGTCCTGGCAGTTTTGAAAGATGCTTTGATTCAACCACTCCTGGAAAAGCTTACATTGGACCCCCTCGTTTGTGACAATCACTGCCCGGTCACAAATACCAATTTTTGAGGGAAGGTGATTGAGGGGGCTATGACAGGACAGTAACAAGTATTACTGAGTGATACGAGTTATTGACATATTCCAGTCAAGATTCAGGCTTGGTTTGGGGACTGAATCAACAGTGAGCACCCTAATGTATGACTTTTATCAGGAGGACAAGGGGTGTGTGACCCTGTAATTCTTGAGTGATACCATTGAACATGATGTGGTCCGGAACTGATGAGATGAGCAGTGTTTTTAATCTTTGATATTGTATTGTGTTTTAATTTGTTGGAAGCTGCCCAGAGTGGCTGGGGAAACCCAGTCAGATAGGCAGCATATAAATAATAAATTATTACTATTTTACAGTGGTTCTGATCCTTTCTTTGAGGTCAGTTTCAGAGAATAGACTGGTGGTTTTTCAGCCCCCTGGCAGTGGGGTGCTGCAAGGTACCATCCTGCCCCCCGGTGTCATTTAGCATGTATGAAGCCATTGGGAGCTGTCATTAGGAGATTTCAGTGTTAGAAACAGAGATATGAAAGCTAGGAGCTAAATGGCACCTTAAACCTAGGTTATGGTGCAACAACAGAATGTCTAGAATGTATTTTTTAATAACAAGAATGAAAATGACTGAAATGCAGCTAAAATATTGTGTTCATTTTTCACATGGTCTAGTCCTTCTCCTGCCCTCCTTAAATTCTTAAGAGGGTCTCTTTTCCAGTCTTCAGAGAGTAGCTAGAAGTGGGGAGGCCGCAAAAGGTCCTCCTTTCCTTCCACTCTGCAGTTTTAATCTGATATCTTAGGTGCAGTACTGCGCCCAGAGCTCAGAAACTGCTCGCGCTAATGAAATTCCCTGTCGCAAAATGTGCCTAGAACAGTAGGATTTTCGAACACTGGGAGATTTTAAGGCTAGGGTATCTAAAAGATTAACTCACCCACAGATTAACTCACCCAATTGAACACTATACCCTGCGCATGTCTTTTCATCAGGAGGTATGATATAGGAATCATACCTTTAGTGTGGTTTGGGTGTCTAATAAAGACATTCCTCTTACCCCAAGCCTTTCAAGTGAAGGTTTTTGCCTAGTCTTTATCTGCATTGAACTGGAAATTGTATTTATATATCTTTTTATAGTTGATGCATGTTTGTTTTTATTGTTAACTGCTTTGGCATGTTTTGTGGTAAGTGATTCTTACATGGAAACAATCCTAGTACTATCATGCTATCCTTCCTTTGAGGATCTCAGTGCAGCATACATAGGGTTTCCCCATTTCATCTTCACACCATTACTCTGAAGTAGGTTAACCTGAGAGTGATCTGGGCCAAAACCAGCATTTAATACACTACACTACACTACACTACACTACACTACACTACACTACACTACACTACACTACACTACACTGGCTCAGTGTGAGGTCCATGTGAATTAGTGTTAACTGCCCCTCCCAAAGATAGTGTGATCTCTTAACCTAGAAACAGTTGTGATGTCTGAATAATTATAATGCTAGTATCCTGCATCATATTTTTATATCTAGCTTAAAATAAATTCAGCTCAGACACACCTCCTTTAGGGCTTCATGTAATTCTTGCCTCCTCCTTACCATGTTCTAAGCCCCAGGACTGAATTACCAGATGGTAGACCAACTGAATAGCTTCAGCCAAGCAGTTATTCTAATCCATTTGATGTTGAATTAGAATAGCAAATTAATTTGAAAATAACAATATGAAGTTAATCACCTTATGTTACTGAGCAAAGTCCTTAAGCGGGTGGTTGCTAACCAGAATCAGGTTCTCTTGGATCCAGTCTGGTTTTCTAGATCCATTTCAGTTGGGGTTTAGGCCTTGTTTTGACACAGAAACTGCCTTGGTCGCTCTGTATTTGTTGGGTTAGGGATGGATGAGAAACAGGGAGAGTGTTGATTGACCATGGTATTCTTTTAGAGTGGCTGTCCAATTTGGGAGTGGGTGGTTCCACTTTAAAATAGTTCCTACCCTACTTAGATGCCCATCTCCAGAGAGTGGTGTTGGGAGATGCTGCTTGGCCCCATGGATCCTCCAGTGTGGGATGCCACACGGACCAGATTTGTCCCTCCAGGCTGTTTAGCATCTACATGAAACCACTGACTGGGCTTATCCAGGGATTTGGACTGTGTTGCCATCAATATTCAGATGAGACACAAATCTTTTTTTTATTACCTGATCTTGATGGAGTTGAACTTCTCCTAAAGGAGCAAGAATACAGTTTGGGGGTGCTTAGGGACACAGCAGGTGTCCATGGAGGCACAAGTGACCTCAGTGGCACAGAGTACCTTCCATCAGCTTTCACTAGTGGCACAGTTGTGACGCTGTTTTGACAGGGGTAGCCTAACTTTTATTATAAACACTGTACTAACTTCTTGCTTTAAATTACTGCAGTGTGTTATACTTCAGGCTGCATTTGAATACAATTCAGAAATTGCAGGTAGTGCAGAATTCAGGGGGCAGACTGGGAATAGGTGATCTGGTGATACCACACTAATCCTGGCCCAGTTGGCTGCTAATTAATTTCCAGGCTCAGTTCAAAGTGCTGGTTTTGACCTATAAAGCCTTATGCTGCTCAAGATTCCAATACCTTAGGGACCAGCTCCTCACACGTGAACCTACCCAGACCCTGTGTTCATCATCTGAGGCCCTTCTTTGTGGACCTAAAGGGGTTAGTGGAGGGGGTTGGTGAGGTCTTAAAAGAGGAGGGGGGTTGATGAACAAAGCAAGCAGGGACACAGCCCCTAGCAATAAATAATACTGATAATGATGTTCCTAATAGGATCCAGTTTGGTCTTTGTTCTCCTTAGGAAAGGAGTGAGTTGAGGACTTCCGGGGTGGCGCCATCGGCAATGGCGGACTCCCTCTGAACCGGAGGGACCAGCTCCGCGCGAAACGGGTCTTTTCCGCTGCGGCGAAGCGGGGACCCTCTCAGAAATCACAGGCGGATGAAGCCTGTGACCATGGGACTTGGCGGGCACCTTTAGCGCCCCCCAACCCGCAAAGGAACCCACTAACGGGCTCCGAAGCGAAGAGGGGGGAGTGGCGCGGTGCTGTGAGTCAACTGCTATTTCCGTGAAGCGAAGCCGCACAGCCGTTGCCGGAGAGCGCTGCCTTTTTCCTGGGACAATTTGGCATCTAAAGTAATCACCCGTGAGTACTTAAACATTGAACAATTGGACTTCAAATAAGAACTGGCGATTAGAAAGGAATTGGACTTAAAAATTTACCTGAATTTGGTACTGAAACAGGAAGGTCTAAACAGGAAGTCAGCCTTCCGTTTCCTTGTAGTCAGAAGAAAGCAAAGACAACGTAAACTAGAGCTTAGAAAATCACTTTCAAAGGATTGGTTTTCACCATTTAAAATCGTTGAACCCCCCTTCGGTAGCAGGAGAAGAAGGGGGGTCTTTTTTGGACTGTTTAAACCTGCAGAAGTGAGTTTAAAGTAAAGTAACTTTCCACCGTCCTGATCCTGGAGCGGGGTGTCAGAATTGACGTTTGAAGCTCATTGACCAGAGACAAATATTTTTGACAGACAGTTAAAAGAAGAGTAACATTGTGATTCCACTGTTTTCTTTCGCATTTTAAAGAAACAAATATTGACAAAATATCTTAAAAAAAGAAACTTTGTTGCTATTGTCCTTAAAAGAAAGAACAACCAGAAGTTTTCCCCCTAGAGGGGGACTGTGAAACTGTAACTAATTCTAGGGAGCTTGCATCGGCTACAGATTACAACCGTGGGAAAGGACTTGTGACCTGCAGGACAATGTTTCCAGAAGCACTGTTGGGTGCTTTCTGTAAAATAAATGCCCTATTGGATCAGTTAAGTCAGAAGACGGATTTGATGACTAATGCGGCCAGAACATTTGAACAAATTGAACACATAGTGGGAAACTATGTGGAGCCCACTCAGGAACTTAAACAGGAGTGTGCCATGACAGAACAGTTGAGAGAAGAGGATGTTGCTGAATTTTGGGCATCAGAAAGGGAGGAACTTTTGGCCCTGCAGGAAAATGAGCCTTTGGATTGGACAAATGAACTTGGAAAAAACCAGATTTGGAAAGATAAAGTTTGGATTGATTTGGAAATGGGGGGTTGGAATGACCCCCCTATGCAGAGATGTTTGGACTTTCCGAGTCTGGTAATAGGCCGTCAGATGTTTGGAGTTGTGGGGGCTCCCAATTTTGGAGGGAATTTGAAACATGTCTTAAAATACCACATGGAGTCTAGTCTGGACTATGGGAAAGGGGCTGATTGGTTGAAAAGGGTCAAAAACACTACCAAGCTGGAGTTCCCACGAGTGAAAGGAAAATATGAAGAAGAGCTGCGGAAGGGACATGGAAGAGACTTGAAGGCCTCGGATATAAGATCACCAGGTTAATGTGCCAGACTAATGGGATAAAAAGGACTGACAAACCCAGGACCAGGAGGAAGGGACGCTGGAAGAAGATTGGATTGTTTATTTCTTTTTTCTATCATTAGGAATGCCTTATAAAATTGATGAATGTTAGAAAAATGTTGAAATGAAATTACTTGGCTCTTGTAAAAATGTTTAAAGAATTAGGTAAAAAGGTAATGGTTATAAGAAGTTGGTAAAAATAAGATTTAAGTCTTAATCTTTAAGGTTTTTATAAGATAAGATGAAAATAGAGTAAGGTAATGTAATGACAGAATACTATGAATTATGGAAAGGATTTGCTGTGACAACTATTAATCAAGATACAAGAAAAGGGAGGAGGAGGAGGTCATAGTAAGAAGGTAATGAAAGTGGAGGATTTGAAAATGATGGTTTTTCTTTTTCTTTTTCTGTTTTGTCTTTTTTCTTTGTAATTTCTTTGTAATTTTTTTAAAAAGTTCTTTTTTCAATAAATATCATTTTTAAAAAAGGAAAGGAGTGAGTTGATTATTATCTTGCTTCTCACATATATTTGGATTCACACATTTTTTTTAATTACTAAGAGCACATTTTTCTTCACTTTTCTCAAAAGTAGCTCTCTGGTAAGTGGGGAATGCTTTGCTTCCCCAACAATAACATTTTCCCATTTGGAAGAGTTAGCAGTGGTACCAAAAAGATGCTGTACAAGAAGGAATATTCATGGTGTATTATATAAATGCCACATCCAGTTTTGTGTTTCAAGCATGAAAACAAGCACCTGGATTTTAGGGTTCTTTAATCCCGAAAATTGCGGACGCGGGTGGCGCTGTGGGCTAAAGCCTCAGCGCCTAGGGCTTGCCGATCGAAAGGTCGGCGGTTCGAATCCCCGCGGCGGGGTGCGCTCCCGCTGCTCGGTCCCAGCGCCTGCCAACCTAGCAGTTCGAAAGCACCCCTGGGTGCAAGTAGATAAATAGGGACCGCTTACCAGCGGGAAGGTAAACGGCGTTCCGTGTGCTGCGCTGGCTCGCCAGATGCAGCTTGTCACGCTGGCCATGTGACCCGGAAGTGTCTCCGGACAGCGCTGGCCCCCGGCCAATAGATGTGAGATGGGCGCACAAACCCCAGAGTCTGTCAAGACTGGCCCGTTCGGGCAGGGGTACCTTTACCTTTACCTAATCCCGAAAATATGCATAACACGAGCAGATTACTTTAGGTTCCTCTGTGTTCCCCTATAGAACCCTTCCTGAACTGTTGTGTATCCATTCATTTAGGCACACAATGCTTCACATTCCCTTCTTCCTTCCTTGTTGCTTTTTCATCAAGTCTAATCTTTCTCTCTCACTTGCATCTTACCTGCACGCCTTAATGTGCACCCTCAGAAGCTACTGAGTCACCTCCATATTAAATAACCCATTTGTGCTACTGACTGGCACAACTTAAATATTAATAACGAACATGGTAATAAACATTACATTAGGATAAAGGTGACATGATCAAAATGGCCCAACTCCTGCAGCGTATTTCACCTCAAGCAGTTGATGAAACCCAAGAGTGAATGGTGACAAATGGAGTGATCTATTTCTTTTCCTTTTCATTGAACTGCCTGGTTTAGGTATATCCTGAAGCATTATCTGTATCCCCTAGAACATCTTGACTTAATAGTTATTGATGCTCCTATTTCCCTTGAATTACATAATCCCCCTGTGCAGCTTGTTATGAAAGGTAAACAAAGCATTCTGGAAAGTACTGTCTGCACATGAATTCGGGGTTTTTCTGTGCTGCCTCCATGGGTACCACAGCAAGACACTTACTAAGCTCCAACATATTTAGTACTTACGCTCTGTGGAAGTTCAGAGTTAACAGATACAGAATAAATATACAAAGGGTGTAACTGATAGTTGTTGCTTGGGAAGGGGAAGAGAGAGGCAACCCCAGAACAGCACATAGGGAGAGGAGAGGGGAGTTAGTTTTGTCAAGAAAGCAGAAATAGTTGAGCTGAATAGTCCCTTTAGCACTATATTGATTTCTACCCATTGTTTGATTGGGTAACTATATCACAAAATTTGGTTAAGTGTGAATTTCAAGGGATGGTTGTGTTTTGGTTCTGGAAAGCGCAGGTTTGATAGATTCGCCTTTAAATGTGACCTGAACCAAATTTGTTCCGATCCCTACTTTGCAGACAGCTTATATACTTTGTGTTCTTGCTGGATCTGATTGTGGAGGGGTTTAGGGCAGATCCCTCTTGTTTTTCAAAAGACATTTCAAGAAACTTTCCAGACCCATGATTCTAACTAAATAGTACATCCACGTATCTATATATCACTCCCACATCTGGAATAGAGCATAGATGTTATAAGAAAATGGCAGAAAATTGAATGACGATCAGAAGTAATTGTGCCATCTAGAGTGACCACTGAAAATGAGGCCTTAAAAAGTGGCTTTATAAATATAGAAGCTTCAATATATGCGGGAGGGAATCACAGAATTATAGAGTTGGAAAGGATCGCGAGGGTCATCTAGTCCAACCCCCTGCAATGTGGGAATCTTTTTGCCCAACATGGGGCTTGAACCCACAATCCTAAGATTAAAAGTTTAATGCACTACCTACTGAGCCCCCCACTTACTGAGCCCCTCCCTGCAACACTTCATTTTGGATCCTTCCAGCAGGACGTTAACACACACAAATTCACTGGATCCTTCCAGCATGACGTTAACACACACAAATTCAGTATGAATTTGTGGGCAGTAGTGAGCGCTCTATGCCAGCATAAAGGTATTTGGATTGCTCTGTCTGAAAAACAGCTCCCACTGTACTTTTCTATGCCTTGTAACTCTGTGGGCAAGGGGGGCTGATTATCATTGGGAATCATGGTTCGGGAAGGGAGGGCTAAATCTTCCCTCCTTTTGGAAATGACCGCCACACCTGGTATCTAATTTTTTTTTTTATAAAAAATGCAGTTGCTAACCACACTTAGTAAATAAATGTGTGTTTTGGCCTTCATTTTAGGATTTGTCAAACTACTACTCTAGGCTCTTCTTTCCAGTTGTGATGTATTGGTCAAACCGCATGTTAGCGCTTAATACATAGTGTGCAGCTACATTGCTTGTTTGTCCTTAACCGCATGCTCAGGGGGCTCTGTTATTGGGATTGCAGCATTTGGGGAGAGGAGGTTTATCCCTGTCTTCTGGTGCCGCAAAACACACGGACGCTGCATGGCTACAAGGCTTAGAAAATAATTCCCACCTCTCTTTGGAGTGAAACATTTTATTTGCAGCTGTCTCCTGAGTCCTTTCTCTTTGCTGTCTCTGCAGCTAAACTACAGTGCGGTCTTCTGACCTACCCCACTCTTATTTGAAGCCCTGTTTCTTATCTTCATCCTTTAATATGATCTACACAACTACCCAGTTACCACTGTGTTTAAATTCCACAGTTCTGTCCACCCCCACCCCCCATTTCAAGTAAGTGAAGGGAGCAGCAAGAAACATTCACGCAGCTCTGCGTGCTGCTGCTGCTTCCACCACTTTATCAGACACTGTCTAATATATGCACCTTCTAGAACGCCCTGCACATTCTAGAACCCTGTTTTGCCAGGGTACTGAAACAGAAAGGGAGCCTCAATGAGTATAGGAAGCTATGCAATTGAGACATTCACCCTCCACAAGTTGGATGGTGACCGGTATGGCCAAAAGAGACAGAGCTACTGCCTCCTTCCCTTTTCCTGTAGTAACATAACACTTAAGCCAGGCATAGGCAAACTCAGGCCCTCCAGATGTTTGGGACTACAATTCCCATCATCCCTAGCTAACAGGACTAGTGGTAAGGGATGATGGGAATAGTAGTCCGAAACATCTAGAGCAGGGGTGTCAAACTCAAATTCATTGGCGGGCCGCATCATCAGTTTGGTCACCCTCAAAGGGCCGGTTCGAGTTCAAGTGTCTTCAAAGCCCATGACACCTTTAACAGCTGGATTAAGTAATGCAGAGCTTCTGGCTCATGGAACACTACACCTTGATTTCATTTGAATACATATATGAATATAAAAATTGTTTCCTGTTTGGCTTGGTGTTTAAGTTACACAAAATGTGCAGGTTTAAATTTTTCTCATTCCCCAAATTTTAATCGAGCATTTGTTTGGATTTTTTCCCCTTTGCTACCTACCCTAAACCTTTGAGGAGGGCGGGAACTGATGGCTGGACCCTGTAATAACATTGAGGAAAAAATTGCATGATGTGTAAATACCCTAAAAAATAAACCAATTCCTTATCAGCTTTTTTTCCATATATAAATTTTTGCAATGCGCACCCTGTGGAAGCCGCGCCTGAAGTTATTTACAAAACATGCACTTGCGTATCGAATTTGCTTTTGAATCGCAAATCCCCAGAGGATGCTGTTCATTGGGCAGCGCGGAAACGCACCTAAAGAAATAAAGAAAAGCAAAGCAAAAGCACGCCGCCCTGAGTATTCACAGGGCACGCTCCCGAAACACAAGCGCGCTCTCGGTCTCCCTCTCTCCAACGCACGCGAAGCCGGCTCTGCCCTTCTCTGCGCTCCACCTTGTGCAGGCGCGCTGGGCTCCCGCCGGGACTTATTTCACCCCAGCGAGCCCGAAAAGAAGTTGAGAGCAGTAGCAGCGGCCTCCCATATCCAACCCCACCCTCGCCGTGTCAAATAAGTCTCGGCTAGGTAGTTGGAGGAGGGGGAGGCCTGCGCCTGCGCAGAAGGGACCCGAGGCGCCCTGTGCGCGCCATAGCCCAAGCTTCCCTCGCAGATATATATAGACCAGACTACACGGGCCACATGATGAGGTCTGGCGGGCCAGATTTGGCCCGCGGGCCTTGTGTTTGACACCCGTGATCTAGAGGACCGGAGTTTGCCTATGCCTGACTTAAGCTATTACAATTATCTGTGTTATATGTATAGGAAGGTGCTTACCCACCATAAACAAAACTTTAAAATTCCAGCATTAGGAATGTGTCGTTTACATTCCAAGATTTTGGAATGTTTTATTGTAATTCATATAAAGCATAGGTTGTATTATTTAAGTTGGATTTGTCCATTTTGCTTTCTCCCGGTTTCCCATTTTTCCAGTGTTCAACTTGTCTTGGTAAAACCAGAAAAGGAAGAGTACCATGAGGCTATGAACATTGAATGTAAAAGAGGCATTAGCTCCTTCGTATAATTATTAGAATATTTGACTTAGAGGACAGCTTCCATGAAAGTTAAAGCTCAGATTGCTTGGGTATTGAAGTTTGAATACATGTAGTTTTCATTCTCCAAGTCTTACATCTGATGTATTTGTGCATGTCACCTGAATGAGTACTTTCCATTCCCCCCCCCTCCACTCCTTGCGGTCTTATATGTATCTTAGGAGTCAGAATTAGGACAAAGCTATGATCCACATATAGGGATACAGGTGGCACTGTAGTCTAAACCACAGAGCCTAGGACTTGCCGATCAGAAGGTCGGCGGTTCGAATCCCCGCAACGGGGTGAGCTCCCGTTGCTCGGTCCCAGCTCCTGACCACCTAGCGTTTGAAAGCATGTCAAAGTACAAGTAGATAAATAGGTACCGCTCCAGAGGGAAGGTAAACGGCGTTTTCGTGTGCTGCTCTTGTTCGCCAGAAGCATCTTTGTCATTCTGGCCACATGACCCAGAAGCTGTCTGCGGACAAACGCCGGCTCCCTCAGCCTATAGAACGAGATGAGCGTCGCAACCCCAGAGTCGTCCGCGACAGGACCTAACGGTCAGGGGTACCTTTATGATCCACATATTTTTAAGACATTGCAATGGCAACGAGTAGTATTAGTATATACAGATGAATGCATGAAATTATGTTCGCAAACACAGTTTATATAGAAACACTAGGACTTAAAAAAATAGTATGTATTATTTAGGCTATGAAATTTTGAGTGGCACCTGTGTTGGTATGGTATAGTTAAAATAAAAAAGAACCTTTGCCTCCTTAGACAATGTTATTGTGACATCCGTTTTTGTGAATTACAACACACTTTATCAGATGCATGCCATGTTACCCTACATTCACACAAGTGCTTAGAAGAAATGAAAAAGTCTGTATATAGTAGAGCCAGAAAGTCATTACAGTTAGGGGATAACAGTAGGTGTTTGCTAAATTGCTATGAAGAATCTAATTTTTTTCAAGATAAAATCAAACTCTACCTGGACACTCCATTGCCTCTAGGTTGCAAATCAAGAGTACCCTGGCAATATTCCTACATTGGTGGTGGTGAGTAGCCAGGCTCATTTGTTTTTTGTCAGAAGAAATATAGTGAGTACTTTGCTGCTAATACACCTTAACAGTATGTTGTTAATTCTCCTTTTGCTCCCCAATCCTTCCTCACAATGCATGGCCTAGTACATTTTTGTGCTTATCTGCAAGACCGTGTGAGATTAGAGGAAGAAAATCCAGTGAGTAGGCAGTTACAGGATCACTGCAGGCAGTCTTTCATATGTCTAATGCCTGACTAAATATTGGGATTTTTTTATTACATCCCACAAAGGAATAGAACTGATGCCTGTATTTTGTATGTAAGCCTTTTTTAAAAAATTGTAATCACTGGAGAAACAAAATAGGAATTAACTTGATAAATATAAAACATGTTTTTGACAAGCTATGTTTATTGTAGCTAGTTTTATGCATACACAGGTGTTTTTAAAATGCTGAAGTTAGGCTGACTTCCAAACCTTTGCTACCTAATGGCCCCTCAACCCAACACTTATAATCTCTTTCACATGCAGATATGCCCATTTCCAGCATATGAGGATTTGTTTACTGGGGTAATAATATTGTGCAAGTATTACAAGAGGAATAGCCAATATATCTTTGACATCCACCTACAACCTTGCATAGGGAAATAAAAGAAGAGAGCAGTAGCTCTTTTCCCAAAACAATTTGGGATGAGGTGTAAGTAAGGAAATTGTTATCTTCACAAACCCATTGTGGAGAAGTGTACATTTGCCACATCACAGGCTTTGCTGATGACGAATGATAGCTGATGGGGCTTGAAGACCCTGTGTCTCAGTATCCTATGCCTCTGTAGAGTTTTGTGAAAGACTCGATGTTCCCTGAACCTAAAATTTGAAAACCACTGTCATACACTATAACCAGTCCCTCTAATTGTTTGTTCCCTTTTTATCACAATTCTTTTTAACATTTATATTTATATGCACTGGGATACTTTAGAAAATAAGTTATGTCTGACTCCTAAATATTGAAATGTGGTTTTAAATTCTTTGCAGGGTAAACGTGTGTAACGTGTTGATCTTCTTCTAATGAAGATTGTGGAGGCAAATATTAGTCTTTCTCTGATATTTTCTTTGTTGACTCATCTGTTTTTAGAAGTGGAGAAAATACATAACATCTATCAGTTGCCTTTTTGAGAGATAGGTGTTGCTTGTCGTGTTACTGGCTTGGACCCCCTCCACACATGCTGTTGCGTGAATGTAATACAGCAATTTGTGGATAAGCTAGACTTTAAATACTTGGTTTTAGACAAAAGTGAAAAGCTTCACAAAGTGGCTGGGTTTGTATATTCGAGTATTATAGTGTGCCGAAAAGCTTAATCTCTTTATACTCTGTGTGGAATTGCTAGCAGTACAAGGAATGGGTTGGCAAAATGGCTTTTTGTAAGATGGAAAATAAATATTTTCAAACTGGAGCTGGTGGAAATAGGAAACCATATTGACAAATTAAACAGACCTCTATATATAAATCATACATTGTATGTTGACTGCAGTTATTAAAATGAATATTAAATCATTCTTTCACCGAAATGTGTTGTATTTTGCTAAAGCATTATTAGAATGCTGCATAATATTTTAATATGTATTGACTGACATCAGCTGGATGTTTTTCCAGTTTGAGGGGCAGTTAGAACTGAGTTGAAAATAGCATGATGCTGAGAATGGGTTCACTAAGCAGATGTTTCGTTAGTTATTCTGTAATGCAATCAGGGCAGATCCTGCCAGTTTAGTATGAATACATAAAGAGAAAATATCTCTCTGTAGAAAGCCTCATCTGTTTCTAACCATTAAAGCAAAACAACACTGAACCTGTATGTACTAGGTTCTTTCGGATTGTGCTGGATACAGTAAATCATTTTATACACCCACAGCCCAAAGGGGCAAATTTACAAAGCTGATGTGTGGGAGGCTGCACATTAATCTGCCTATCTTCAGTCACTGTTTTTATTCCTGCATTTAAGGACCTTATCCTTGCATGTGTTTTAAAATTATTTCCAGCTTTCCTTTTGTTCTCAACATTTTTTCTACTTCTCAGTTTCTATAGTAAGAGCAGGTAGAATCAAGTGAGAAGGTTATTTTAAACAAGCTGTCGGAACTCAAAAGGTTGAAAACAGTCTGTTAACCAAGTGTGTGATGTAAAGGTCTTTGTGGGATTTGTGCTTTTAAGCTTGTCCACATATGATCTAGGATTGGGGTGAGGAGTGAGGCAACCACGTTTGCCAATAACAGTAAATTGTTCTAGGTCATTAAAACAAAAAAGATGGGTGGCAAAATAACAAATGCAGTTCAGTGTAAGCAAGTGTGAAGTGATGCGTGTTGGGACAAAAAGGTCTTAATTTCTCTTAAAACTCATGAGAAACTCAGTGACTGACCAGATACAAGACCTTGGGGTCATGGTGGATAGTCGAACTGTGTGTGGCAGCTTTGAAAAAGCACTAATCCCTGGTGCAACTGCGTTTGGAAGACTGTGAACGGTTCTGGTTCCTCACCTCAAAAAGGATATTGTAGAGTTGGAAAAAGTTCAGAAAAGGGCAGCCAGAATTATTCAGGGGATTGAGTAACTCCTCTATGAGGAAAGGTTATAGCCTTTAGTTTAGAGGAACGGCATTTAAGAGGTGACATGGCTGGTGTTTATAAAATTATGGCATGGAAAAGGTGGGTCGAGAGGAGTTTTTTTTCTCCCTCTTTCATAGTACCAGAACTTTGGACATCCAGTGAAGTTGAATGTTGGAAAGCCCAGGACAGACAAAAGAAAGTACTTCTTCATGAAGCACATAAACTGTGGAACTTGCTCCCACATTTAATGGCCAACTTGGATGGCTTTAAATCGGGATTAGACATATTCATGGAGGACTCTGGTTATGTTCCTCCCTCACTGTTGGAGGCAGTGCTTCTGAATACCACTTGCTGAGAATGGCCAGAGTGCTGTTGTGTTTTTGTCTGCTTTCAGGCATCTGTTTTTGGCCACTGTTAGAACAGGATGCTTGACTAGATAGGCCACTGGTCTGATCAGCAGGTTCTTACTATGTTTAAAACATAATACACTATTTAACCACATGTTGTTTAACTCCTAGGTTTCCTATGCCCGTCCAAGTTCGGCATCAATCAGAGATGCTAATCTGTATGTCAGCGGCCTTCCAAAAACGATGACCCAGAAAGAGCTAGAGCAGCTTTTCTCGCAATATGGGCGCATCATCACCTCAAGAATTCTGGTTGATCAAGTCACAGGTTGAAAAACATTTTATTTATAAGCACATTTCTAAACTTGAATTTGTTTGGAAGAGCCTTCATTTGCTGTTTTAATTAAAGCTCTCAAGTGCTTTCCCTCTACTTTTTCTACACAGGAATATATATAAAGGAAATTGCATATTTAGATTTGCTGACAAAGGGAGGGGAGGTTGATAATCAGCTGTAATTTCCAAATGGTGGGTTGGGGAGAAATCAGTAATTTGGGGAAGTCTTGTAAATGTGTGATCAGTTGGAATGGGGGCAGGGAATTCTGGTTCAGGCTGAAATAAACATGGTGTCAGGGAACTGCCATCAGAGCATCAGGTGGTGGAGGGACTCAGGCAGGATGAAAGAGACTCAACTGCTGAAGCAGGGACCAGCAGGGGGAGGAGTGGGTCTCTGAGGGAATGCGAGCAGGAGGGAGGGCTCAGGGAGGCTTCCAGCGAGAACAGTGGGGAGGTATCGGAGTCTCCCATAGGGAGACCCATACCTCGCAGGAAACTGTCACGCCGTGAGTCCAGGAGACGCGTTTCCGTTAAGGAACTTCTTTGCTGGAAACGCTTCCGCAGACAGCCACTGTCGGACTCTACTAGTGACTAGAGCAGACATGTCTGAGGAGCTCCGTCACACACGGAGGTTTGTGGGGGCGCACAAACTCTGAGGGAGCACGTTTTCACGCACAAGCAGCTAATCAAACCCTCACAGCAGTCCGACAGTCTTTGTACGCTGCCTGTGCAAGAGAAGGCATCATGAGCGAACCAACCGGAACCGGAGGAGCAGGGGCTGGAGCTGGTCCAAGCTTGGAAGATAGATACCGAGCGTTGGAGGTTCAACTGGCCCTGCAGACGGCGAGGCTGGAGGAGAGAAGGGCTCAGGATGCAGACAAGAAGGGGAGAGCCACTCAATTCCCCAGAAAGGTACCAGGATTGGTGCAGAAATTTGGGGGGGACCCCAAGGACTACCATGCTTTTAGGACAGAGATGCAATATGCCCTTAATGTGCAGTTCGATGAGTTCCCTGATGAGGAATCGCGAGTTGCTTTTGTAATTGGGCATCTTGAGAAAGGGGCTAGAGACTGGGTTCGACCCCTAATGGCAACGCACAATGACATACTAAAGGACACAATGAAGTTCTTTCGTGCAATGGATATCATGTTTTCCAGCGATATTGAGGAAGGGGTGGTGCGCAGACAGCTAATGGCTTGTAAGCAGGGGAGTCGATCTGTCCGTGAATATTGGACTGAGTTTACCATGCTGATTCACAGACTGAGTTGGGATTTATCGGCGGCACCCGTTCAAATGCTATTTGAAGAAGGTCTTTCTTCGGGGGTGAAAGACGAGCTGGCACGGAGCCCCAGGGCGGAGTCTATGGATCAGCTGACCAAATCTGCGCTGACCATAGGAGCGCGGCAGGAGGCAAGAGCCTTGGAGAGGCGGGAAGGGAGAGGGGAACGTTGGAAGGAGTTCCGCATTCCAGACATTCCTGAGCCAGCTTTCCCGCCGGCAGAGCCGATGGAAATCGGAACAGCGCGCGCGCGCGCATTTTCAAAAACCAGCGAGGGAGCTAAGAAGGAGGGAAAGGGCCCCCGGAAATGCTATCTCTGCCAACAGCCAGGCCACTTTGCCAGAGTCTGCCCCCAGAGGAAGGAATGGCAAGGGATGGTGGGAGCTGTTGAGGGGGGAGAAGAAGGGGGAGCGGAGCAGGTAAAAGCCAACGCCTGGTTGCCACAATTGGGGCACTGCAGCCAGGCCAAAGAGCAGTGAAAGTGCCCGTGCCAGAAGCTCCTCGACCTGCTCTAGTGATTGAAGTGTCGCTAGAGCTGCAGAATGGGCACCCCCTAAAAATAAAGGCGCTATTGGACTCAGGCAGCTCCTGCAATTTTATGAGCAAGGAGTTTGCTGCTGAACACCAGATACAGACCATCCCTTTAAGCAACCCCCTGCAGGTGACCACGATTGATGGCAGGGAGTTGTTGGGAGGAGGAGTCCGCTTGCAGACTGTCCCAATGATAATGAGGGTGGCAAGGCACACAGAACTGATAGCGTTTAATGTGGCCACCCTGGGAGGCGCTCCCATTATTTTGGGAATGAGCTGGCTAGCTCTACATGATCCGCTGGTTGGCTGGCATCAACGAGTGGTGTCCTTTGGTTCAGCACATTGCCTAGAACACTGCAAAGGGGAGAAGGGTTCAGTAGGGGCCCAAGCCACCCTAGCAGGGACTGAAGTAATGGGGAAGGTGAAGGTACCACCACAGTATGCAGATCTCAGCGACGTGTTCAGCGAGAAGGAAGCTGACCAACTACCACCTCATAGACCCTTTGATTGTCAGATCAATTTACTCCCTGGAGCACAGCTTCCCGTGGGCAAGTTGTATGCCATGTCAGACAGGGAAATGCAGGAGTTGCGAGGGTTCATTGACAAGAACCTGAAGAGAGGCTTCATCAGAGAGTCCAAAGCAGCAGGGGGGAGCCCAGTGTTCTTTGTGGACAAAAAAAATGCGGACAAGCCGAGACTTGTATGTGATTTTAGGCGGCTGAATGCAGTGACTGAACCGGTGGCGTTCCCTATGCCCAGAATTGATGATATTTTGACCATGGTGAGGAAGGGAAAGATTTTCACAAAGCTGGATCTAAGGGGGGCGTACAACCTGATACGCATAAGGAAAGGGGATGAATGGAAAACCACCATGTTTACCCCTTTGGGGGCGTTTGAATACCTCGTTATGCCATTTGGATTACAAGCAGGCTCCGCGTGTTTTCAATCTTTTATGAACCACGTGCTGGGCCCTTTGCTCTACAAGAATTGCGTTGCCTTTCTAGATGATGTGTTGGTGTATTCTGAGAATGAGGAGCAACATGTGAGAGACGTCAGAGAAGTGTTGAGCAGACTGCAAGCCAACAGGCTGTGGGTCAAACTGGAGAAGTGTCGGTTCCATACCAAGGAGGTGGAATTCCTGGGGTACCGCCTGTCAGACAAGGGATTGGCCATGGATCCCGGCAAGGTACAGGCAGTGCTGGAATGGAAAACACCCAAAACCAAGAAGGATGTGCAGAGGTTCCTAGGGTTTGGAAACTTTTATCGTAAGTTCATCCGCAACTTCGCCCATCTGACGGCGCCCATCACTGACTGTCTCAGCAGTAAGAAGAAGTTTGTATGGACGGCGGAGGCGGAGCGAGCGTTTGAGGAACTGAAAAGGGCCTTCGCCTCTGAAGAACAACTTCTGCATGTGGATTTACGAAAGAAGCTAAGGGTTGAAACAGACGCATCTGACAGAGCCATAGGGGCGGTGCTTCTTCTGCAGCCGGGGAAGGAGGAGTCGGAGTGGCGTCCGTGTGCCTTCTTCTCGCGGAAGCTGAACAAATCCGAGAGGAACTACACGGTGTACGACCGAGAACTGCTTGCTATTCATGAGGCGTTCCGGAGATGGAGGCATCTGCTAGTTGGTGCACAACATAAAGTGCAAGTGTGCACGGACCATAAAAATCTAGAGTACTGGAGAACGGCGCGAGTGCTCAACCAAAGGCAGTTGAGATGGGCCCAAGAGTTCTCCAAATTTAACTTTGAGATTTGTTATGTGCCAGGCCCAGAGAATGTTAGGGCGGACGCTCTCTCACGCAAACCTGAATATTTGGAGGGGGAGGGAGCACCCGAAGAAACCCATATCATTCCAGAGGACCGCTGGGTGTGTGGGGCGACTTTGGTGGGGCAAAGGGAATTGGTAGAGGGTACGGTGCAGGATGCATACGCCCAGGGGAAACTCAGGGATCTCAGAGGGGAGGAAGACAAACCCGGTGGTTTTGAGGAGAGAAATGGGGCATTGTATTATAAGGGAGCGTTATATATACCTGAAGGGGAATTGAGGGAGAAAGTACTCAAGCAGCTGCACGATAGCCCCACAGCAGGGCACTTTGGGCAACACAAAACCATGTGGCTGGTTACCAGGGAATTTTGGTGGCCCAAGGTCAGGGAAGATGTGCGGGAGTATGTGAGAGGGTGTGAACAATGCCAAAGAGCCAAGGGGGAGAGGCAGGCGCCGGCTGGTTTATTAGAACCACTGCCCACGCCTGAGAGACCGTGGGAAGCAGTGGCAATAGATTTCATGACTGATTTGCCAAGGTCTAGAGGGAAAACAGCCATCATGGTTGTAGTAGACCTGTTAACTAAAATGGCCCACTTCATAGCCTGCTCACATGCGGTTACAGCAGAAGAAACCGCCAAATTGTTTGTAGAGAATGTGTTTAGGTTGCATGGCGCCCCCTTGAGGGTGGTTTCAGACCGAGGGAAACAATTTACTTCCAGGTTCTGGAGGAAGCTCATGAGCTTACTGCATGTAGAGGTTAATTTCTCGACGGCCCGTCATCCTGAAACCAACGGGCAGGCGGAAAGAGCAAATGGGGTTCTCCAACAATATTTGAGGTGTTATGTTAATGACAGAGAGAATGATTGGGTGGAGAAGCTGGCGTTGGCAGAATTTGCCTACAACAATGCAGAGAACGTGTCCACGGGGATGAGCCCCTTTTTGGCTAATCACGGGTGCCATCCCAGAGCCTTCCCAGGGGGGGAGGGGGAGAACTGGAGCGTTCCAGCTGCAGAACAGTTCGTGGAAGAAATGGAAGCGATCCATCGCCAGCTCCAACTCAACTTAAACAGGGCTAAGGAGGAATATAAGAGGCAAGCAGACAAAAACAGAAGGGAAGGTGAAAGCATCAGGGTGGGGGACCAGGTGTGGCTGTCAACCCAAGGGTTGCCATTCAAAGGAGGTTGTAAGAAATTAAGACCCAAAAGGCTGGGTCCGTTTGAAGTCATACAGCAGGTCAATCCAGTGGCTTTCAGGCTCCGGTTACCGAACCACATGAAGCTGCACCCAGTTTTTCACAGGTCGTTGCTGTCACCGTATAGAGGAGACAGTGAGGGGAGGGTCACTAGGGGACCAGCAATGGAGGAGAAGGAACACAGCTACCATGTAGCGGAGATCCTCGATTCCAGGTGGAAGGGAGATCAAGTAGAGTATTTGGTAATGTGGGAAGGGGAACCGGAGTCGGAAAACACCTGGGTTAGGGCAGAGGATGTCAATGACGAGGTTTTAATAGAGACTTTTCATCAGAGGTTCCCACGTAAACCTCAGCCTGTAGCAAGGTTCCGAAGGGAATACTTTGCCACCACCGACGAGGAAGAGGAGTTGGAGGGGTTCCCAGATTCTGAAGAGGAGGAGGATTCAGCTGGCCAGGACGACGATCGATGGAGAGAATTGTTCGAGACGTCAGAAGATGAGGAAGATTCGTTTCGGGGTTTTAGCCCTTCACCTCCCAGGGGGGAGGAATTGGGAGGGGGTGAGGGGGGCCCTGGAGGGGAGGTGGATGTCAGGGAACTGCCATCAGAGCATCAGGTGGTGGAGGGACTCAGGCAGGATGAAAGAGACTCAACTGCTGAAGCAGGGACCAGCAGGGGGAGGAGTGGGTCTCTGAGGGAATGCGAGCAGGAGGGAGGGCTCAGGGAGGCTTCCAGCGAGAACAGTGGGGAGGTATCGGAGTCTCCCATAGGGAGACCCATACCTCGCAGGAAACTGTCACGCCGTGAGTCCAGGAGACGCGTTTCCGTTAAGGAACTTCTTTGCTGGAAACGCTTCCGCAGACAGCCACTGTCGGACTCTACTAGTGACTAGAGCAGACATGTCTGAGGAGCTCCGTCACACACGGAGGTTTGTGGGGGCGCACAAACTCTGAGGGAGCACGTTTTCACGCACAAGCAGCTAATCAAACCCTCACACATGGTTTCATCAGAAAAACATTTGGACAAATATGATATTCCATATTTATAAGAGGGAAAACAGCCATATGTTTACAACTCTATATCAATTTTTAAACTTTTTTTTTACGTAACTGTGTATAGGACCATAAATGTTCGTATATAGGTAGAGTTATTAAGGCTGTATCTTTGTAAACAGCAGAGAGATTACATAATTAAATAGTGTATGAATTATTTAAATAAAATAAAAGGGTTGCAATTGCAATAGGTTTCTTTAAAGGCCAACTTAATGCATGCAAAGAAATAGAGGTAAACAACAGAATGGGGAAAACCAGAGATCTGTTCAAGAAAATTGGAGATATGAAAGGAACATTTTGTACAAAGATTACCATAATAAAGGACAAAAGTGGTAAGGACCTAACAGAAGCAGAAGACATCAAGAAGAGGTGGCAAGAATACACAGAGGAATTATACCAGAAAGAAATGGATGTCTCGTACACCCCAGGTAGTGTAGTTGCTGACCTTGAGCCAGACATTCTGGAGAGTGAAGTCAAATGGTCCTTAGAAAGCACTACTAATAACAAGGCTAGTGGAAGTGATGATATTCCAACTGAACTATTTAAAATTTTAAAAGATTATGCTGTTAAGGTGCTACACTCAGTATGCCAGCAAGTTTGGAAAACTCGGCAGTGGCCAGAGGATTGGAGAAGATCAGTCTACATCCCAAACCCAAAGAAGGCCAGTGCCAAAGTATGCTCCAACTCATTTCACATGCTAAAAATCTATGCTTAAAATTCTACAAGGCAGGCTTAAGCAGTATGTGGACCAAGAACTCTCAGAAGTGCAAGCTGGATTTCGAAGGGGCAGAAGAACCAGAGACCAAATTGCAAACATGTGCTAGATTATGGAGAAAGCTAGACAGTTCCAGAAAAACATCTATTTCTGCTTCATTGACTACGCAAAAGCATTTGACTGTGTTGACCACAGCAAACCATGGCAAGTTCTCAAAGAAATGGGAGTGCCTGATCACCTCATCTGACTCCTGAGAAGTCTCTATGTGGGACAAGAAGCTACAGTTAGAACTGGATATGGAACAACTGATTCGTTCAAAATTAGGAAAGGAGTACGACGAGGCTGTATATTGTCTCCCTGCTTATTTAACTTACATGCAGAATTCATCATGCGAAAGGCTGGGCTGGATGAATCCCAAGCTGGAATCAAGATTGCCGGAAGAAATATCAACAACCGCAGATATGCAGATGACACAACCTTGATGGCAGAAAGTGAGGAGGAATTAAAGAACCTTTTAATGAGGGTGAAAGAAGAGAGTGCAAAATACGGTCTGAAACTCAACATCAACAAAACGAAGATCATGGCCACTGGTCCCATCACTTCCTGGTAAATAGAAGGGGAAGACATGGAGGCAGTGAGAGATTTTACTTTCTTGGGTTCCATGATCGCTGCAGATGGTAACAGCAGTCACGAAATTAAAAGATGCCTGCTTCTTGGGAGAAAAGCAATGACAAACCTAGACAGCATCTTTAAAAGCAGAGACATCACCTTGCCAACAAAGGTTCGTATAGTTAAAGCTATGGTTTTCCCAGTAGTGATGTATGGAAGTGAGAGCTGGACCATAGAATTGATGCTTTTGAATTATGGTGCTGGAGGAGACTCTTGAGAGTCCCATGGACTGCAAGAAGATCAAACCTATCTATTCTGAAGGAAATCAGCCCTGAGTGCTCACTGGAAGGACAGATCCTGAAGCTGAGGCTCCAATACTTTGGCCACCTCATGAGAAGAGCAGACTCCCTGGAAAAGACCCTGGTGCTGGGAAAGATTGAGGGCACAAGGAGAAGGTGACGACAGAGGACGAGGTGGTTGGACAGTGTTCTCGAAGCTACAAACATGAGTTTGACCAAACTGCGGGAGGCAATGGAAGACAGGAGTGCCTGGCGTGCTCTGGTCCATGGGGTCACGAAGAGTCGGACACGACTAAACAACAACAATGCATGCAACACTTTATTTCCTGTGGTGTTACGTAACTTCCTGTGGCCTTGTGTAGTAGGTTCTTGAAACTTTCCCCCCTTTCTTCTTTTGCTTATTTAAATGCAATATTCTTTTCCCAGGTGTTTCTCGTGGTGTAGGATTTATCCGTTTTGATAAGAGAATAGAGGCAGAAGAAGCCATAAAGGGACTAAATGGCCAGAAGCCTAGTGGTGCTACAGAACCGATTACTGTGAAGTTTGCTAATAACCCCAGTCAGAAAACAAGCCAAGCCCTCCTTTCCCAGCTGTACCAGTCTCCCAACAGACGCTATCCGGGACCTCTCCACCACCAAGCTCAGAGATTCAGGTAACATTCTCCAAATAATTTATTTTATTGTTGTTATAGGTTACTTTTCAGTATCTTATGACTGGGAGTTCGGTGGGCCATCTTTTTGCAGGTTCCTGAGTTGACAGAACTGTGGTTTGACCAGATTTTGTCGGGCAAAGGAATGATAGGACAATCATGTAAACAAGAAAAGGAATATGTGTGAATTATTACCCCACATAAAAATGAGAAACAGAATTCATTTTTCATTTATACATGGTGCATTGATACAAAAAGATACAAAACATTAACATAGCAGTAGGGTAATTAAAAAAAAAAGCCCCAGTCAAGGGAACTAGAGATACAGTAAAAAAAAAAAACTATGTACTTGTTGCCATGTGCCCCAGGATATGATTAGCTTGCAGCAATCCCTTGTTAAGTAAAAGGTGCAGGAAGCAGGTTATATACTAGATCTTTTCCTCTGGCAATCAAAGTTGACAATACTGATCACCTGTTAGATGTCTCTAACACAGTATAGTTGCCCTGCTTATGAACTACTGTTGTGGGGACTTTCCCTATTCATGGCAGCCTTTTGCGTAAACTTGTTTCTACATTTGGATTGGTTTCCATAGAGAAAGCATTAGTACCTATTGGCATTAAATGCCTGCTTTTGAAGTGCTCAGATAAAGTGCAAATAACACACAGCTTTATTTCAGTATGTGTTCATTGAGTTTAATACATATATAGATAGAAATAAGTGGCCTCCCTCACACATAATACTAAACCATGGTTAGTTTAACCAAAGTGGGGTGCGTTTGAGTGTCAGCCCATGGTGTTTTTTTCTGGTACCATCACAATGTGAAGCCATGGTTTGTTGTTGACTACACAAATCCTAGGTTGTTTTAACTGTGGTTCAATGTTATGTCCTCTCTCTCAACAGTCTTGCCTAATGATGGTTTGTTTGGCCACCTTTCCTACATGCTTGCCGAACTGTGGAGGCAAGAGGAGCTGGAATGTAAACCCAAGTTCTGGGGAAACAAGCCATGCCTTGTTTACTTGTCAGTTGAGACAAATTGATATCTGCTTAAACTAACCAAGGTTAAAACAAAACCACAGCTTAGCATTCTGTGCAGATACAGATTTCTGAACAGAATATTCACAAATTGTTTCACATTTAAAGCATTTACAGAACACTTCTTGGTTTTTCTGATGAAGTGTGATGGATGTTACATTTTTATTTTAAAGTTAATTGTTCTGAACAATGTAGCTAATTTCATTTCGTTATTTATTGCCTACAACCTTGACCCCTTGGGAAACAAAAACCCATTTGCCTAATACATTAATATGGAAAGCTCCATAATTTTTTAAGTTGGGGAGGCCTTTATACATGCTGCATTGTGACTGCCCAACATACTAAACATTGTCAACTTTGTTTAATGATCTGATCTGAAAAATGTTAGGATAATCTGCTCTGGCTTTTAGGCATCAAAAATAATTTCTCCCAACAAAAGAAAAATGTCTACAATACTAGTACAATCCTAAACGGCTGCCACCAGCGTATTTTTTATTATTATTTCTATTTACAGGTTTAATGGCAATGGAAAGGTAAATAGTGGAAATCATAGCAATAGTTACAATTTCAGGCTGATATAGTGTGCAGAAGCAAAACCGCAAGGGAATTCTTCTGTGATGAATCAAATTGTAAGATGGTGGAATGTTACCTTTCTACATTACCAGCACATTTTTAAATGTCATTTGTTTATTGTGGAAGTAAAAGCAGCTCTATAGCTGCTGATTCATTAGACCCGCTAGATGTACAGGAGTTGATGTTATGAATTTCTTCTTTGAAAATGGAGCATTATTAATAAAAGTTCCATTGAGCAATCTTGCCATCTGTGAGACATTAACCCAGAGACCCTCCTTCTCTTTTCAGGCTGGACAATTTGCTTAATATGGCCTATGGCGTAAAGAGGTAATTAGAATTGAACAGATTGCCAGATGTCCATGTTGGCACAGATTGGTGCTATAATTTTTTTTTTAATCACTAACTTTATTTTGTTTTTAATTCTTTCCTTTTTTCCCCCCACCAGCATGCCAAATGTTTTCTGTCTTTTCGTTTGGACTTCAGTTCGTTTTCTTTAACACCATGCACAAACACACACACACACACAAAATAGTGTGTGATTTTTGTGTGCATGTTCTACTTTTTCTTTTGTTACAGGTCTTCTAAGATGGTTTAGGTGCAACAGCTACAAGCATTCTGATTTCCTAAGTGTATTGTTAAATGACTCTTTAAAAGTCTCACTCAATCAGAGTTTATTATAACAAAGATTTGGTGTCACTGGGCTTATAGTGTGAAATTGTCACTGAAAATGTGACTCAAACCCAATATTGTTTAGAAAGGTAAGGGAGCTACCCAAGTTTCATAAAATGCTGTAACTGTGTGCACCTTAATCAGGCCTCTTATTTTCTTTGTTGCAGGTTTGACAAGTGTTTCCAGTAATTTGGAGCTTGTGGTTTGCCTTCTTTTAAGTTAAATTGCTTGTTCTGATTTTTATTTCATAGTGTCACTACTGGAAATTTGAAAATACTGTCCTGATGGCATGAAACTGTTACATTAGTATGACTTCTCTGTTAATAATCCACATACATCAGCACAGAGGTTAAAGGACTGTTTCTCACATTTATAATCCAAAAATTCTGTATGTATAGCCTCTCACCGTATCATGACATGGTACATACACAGCTGTGTGCACACATGCCCAATTGTGATCCATCCATGTTGAAAAAGTAGGGTGTGACAAAACAGGCCCACCCACTCCAGTCTTTGAGATGGGGTGGGCTGCAAGGCACTCTGTGGATTTCCAAGTAGGACAGAAATTCACCAGTCGGGAAGCCCCCTCTCCTTGACACCACATTTGTCACATCCGCAGAACAGAATTTGATCATTAGCATTTGCCAACATTCCTGCGAGGTGTGAATGGGGCCATTCTCCTCCAGATGGCAGACACAGTAGGGGATATGCCCAATGAGGGAGATGATTTGGATGTGCTTTTGCTTTTTTAAAAAATAGATTTTATTGATACATCAGAACAACAATAAAACTGGGGGGGGGACATAAATAACATAAAATTTTGACTTCCTTTGGATGTGAATTGATCTCTCCTAGTTAATGAAATGAAAATTTCTGGGTGCAGATATTTTCTTAAAGGGACAGCGTGAGGTGGGTTGGGGGGCTAGCTTTTTATTACAGGGTGTAGGTATCAGAAATATAGAATGTCACCCACAGACTGCAGGTATATTTCATGCTGCATGTCAATACTGTGTAGGTGCAGCCACACACACGCAATATTTCTGGATTGTAGCTTTGAACCAGCACTTGGTCTGCCTTATGAAATCACACAGGGTGGGGCAGCCATGCTCCCCAACATTTAGAGATTTTCAGCTGTTTTATACATTCCCCAAGTCTTTCTGATCATTGTACTCCTGGCAGGGTAAAAAACATCCCTACTGCACTTTAGAAGTAACAGAGTACCTATTTTTCCCTGCACAGATTCAGGTGAGAGTGGTCACTTCAGAACTTACCACCTGGTGCTTGAAAATATGAACTTAAACTAGGGCAGTTAAGCAGTTTTGCTTGAATAATCTAAGCGTTAAACTTCGTTCCTTTTTACCTCCCCGCTTCCCTTGATTTCTGGGGTGGTTGTGGTGCACCAGTTACAATCGGCTTAAATTGCATGCTACCGAATACTACCTCCCCATGTGATTTCAGGTGACCATGTGGTAAGTTTTTAAGCAGCTACCATATAGTTTCTGGACACTGGAATCCATCCAGATCAGGGTGCTAATGTGAACTAAAACTCCCATCATCCCTGACCATTCACCACCATGGCTGGGCCTCCCAAATACTAGAGTCCACAACAACTAGAGGGTGTCCTGCTGACTACCAGGACCTAGATATTATATCCATGTAGGGCAAAGATTTGCATGAAGCAGTCTTTAGTTTTCACAACTTGTCGTGTTAATGGTATAGCAAGTAATAAGTCTAGTAAATTACAGAAAACAAAAGTGCTTTCTGCCCTCTGTGGGGGTCAACAGTTGTGGTTCAGCTAAGCTAGCCCCACACAGCTTTAAATATATCTGTGTAAAGAGACAGAACTCACACATGTAATACACATTCATATTGCACACAACATCTTAGACAGGATAGCAATGTTTTTTTCTAGGGTCTCAGTAGTTACAAATAAAGGTACTTGGTAATTCACTGATGCCTGTGTGAATACAATAGAATTGTAGAGTTGGAAGGGACCCCAAGGGGCATTTTGTCTAGAAGTCTGCAATGCAGACTTCTAAAGTATCCATAACAGATGGCCATCCAACTTTGGCTTAAAAATCTCCAAGGAAGGAGAGCCCACCGCCTTCCGAAGGAGTTCGTTCCACCGTTGAACAGCTCTTACTGTCAGAAAGTTTTTCCTGATGTTTAGTCAGAATCATCTTTCTTGTAACTTGAAGCCATTGCTTTGGGTCCCAGCCTCTGGAGCAAGCTTGCTCCATGATCGAACCCATTAAGCTTTCATCAGGCAATAAAGGTAGTAGCTACAACCTACTCCGATAAAACCATGTACTAGATCACAACATAAAGGAGACTTCATTTGATTGCAGGGTGCAGCCAAGTTCTCCAAGGGAACCACTAATACACACTCAATTTCAGTTCCTTATAATTGAGTTCAGCAGCTGTTGTTTCAGAGGCATTTAGTAGTGCTTTTTAAACCGAACATTACGCCGTGTGCTGAATGTGCGTTCTTCACTGCAGAGAATTTAACAGGCTCTTTTTCTTTTCTTGGTCTTGGTTTTATGTAACGTATGCTTGAAAACTGATCTGTAGATTAGCCCTCCTCTCTTTTTTTGTCTTTGTTAATCCGATAGGTTTTCTCCGATCACCATTGATGGGATGACGAGCCTTGTAGGAATGAACATCCCTGGCCATACTGGGACTGGGTGGTGCATCTTTGTCTACAACTTGTCCCCTGACTCCGACGAAAGTGTCTTGTGGCAGCTCTTTGGTCCCTTTGGGGCAGTCAATAACGTCAAGGTGATTCGCGACTTCAACACCAACAAGTGCAAGGGATTTGGCTTTGTCACCATGACCAACTACGATGAAGCTGCCATGGCAATTGCCAGCCTTAACGGATATCGCTTAGGAGACAGAGTATTGCAAGTTTCCTTTAAAACCAATAAAACCCATAAATCCTGAATTTCATATCCTTAATAATTATTATAAATATATATATATATAAATATATATACGAACAAACAAACAAAAAACTTTCAAGGCTTATACTCAACCATGGACTTTTATAAGCCAGTGTTGCCTAAGTATTAAAACGTTGATATCCTGTGAACAGGAAAGGATTTTATAATGCTTAGAAAAAAAACAAAAAACCTTTGATGCATTGAATGTTCTTTCATAGCTGTCGTTGTTGAATATAATATACATAGATAACAATGTGCAGGGATTTTTACCCGGCCAGCTAGTTTTACTACCTTCCTTGAAGGTGGGTCTTTTTAAGATGACCATTCACTCATTTGAAAAATAAATAAATAAATGAAAAAAATCTAAAACCATTTTTACAGACTAATGGGATTAGCAGATTTTGCTCTCTTTTTTTTCCAAAATGTTTGATCCAATCAGATTGGTAAACCCCCAACATAAATTAAAGAGGAACAATAAAAATTGCAAAATGAAGAGAGAAAAAAAGAAACATAATTTTGCAACTTTTTTATTTTTCCTTTTTTATTTTATATCATGTGAACTAAACAGTCTTCTGTTAGGGATAGGGTAAAAGGGGGGGATACCTGATGACATAACAGTTTAAATAACATTAACAATGTTGCCAAAGAGGTGGTCTCTTTGCTGAAAATGGGTTTCAAGAAAAATCTATTTTTATAAAATATAAAGAATTTTTACAAGAGAATCTGGATTTGAGAAAAAAATATTTTGACTGGCTAATTTAGGGGAAATTGACAACTTTGTCATGTTCATACTGCACTGGTAACTTTTTAGAGATCAAGATGTGTGTTTTAAACTGGATTAAGTAGATTGTTTTTTGAAGGATGGGCTACAAACAGATGATCTTCGTATCTTTTCATAGCATGTAATAAAAATATTAAATACAGAACGGGAGAGTGTTCTTCCCAGGCACACAGTTACCCACAGTCAAAACCCAAAAGCAAGGAGATGAGTTGCAGGGTGGTTTTTCTTTAAGTCATCAGTATGGGATATCAGCAGAACAAAAGTTTTGGAAAAAAATTAATTTTAATCAAAAAGTTCCTTTCTTTGAGCAGTAGGTGCTACAAAAATTATTTACATATCTTAGTATCATAGTTAAATGTAACGTGTTTAGAGGGGGGAAAAGTACATTTGCTTTAAATTTGTTAAGAATTTTCAGATTCACTTTCTAGCCCATACTGATATAAATTGGGCTGTGTTGGCACATTTGAAACACTCTTTACGTTGCTTGAAACACTTATTTATTTAATTGCTGATGTGACGCATATGCCAAAATCAAATATTGCTAGTTTGGCTAGTCTACTTATTTGTTTACTTAAACTATGGGAAGAAGCATATTATTGTGTCATTTTGTTGTGTGTGTATGTGTATATATAATATAAATATATATATATATATATAAAAAGAAGTTATTTTTTTCCTTTTGGTTAACTTATTCTAAGTTGTAACATTTTGCTAGTTTCGTTTGTATATGTCTTAAAATGTTTTCTTAATGATACTTAAAGTGGCAAGAGGTATCAAGGTAACCTGTGTAGAAATATTGTTTGATATATTGTCATGTTTGTCGTGAATTTTTTTTTCTTACTGCACAGTAGAAAACAACAACAACAACTGGGTCTTTATTTTAATGTAATTCAGATTGGGGAAAACAGAGCTAAGGGAACAAAATGACTGAGGGAGTCCTCTCCCATGTTCAGTGCACTGATCCTTTTCGTATGTTTGTGCTTTGTATGGTTATATATTTAAAACAAAAAAAAGGTCATGCTCTTCCCTGAGTACTAGAAACAGTTACTCGCTATGCATAATCTAGTTGATAGTTAAATTTGCTATTGCTTTTCTTGTCTTGTTATATACAATTTTTTCAATACCAGTTTAGTCTTAATGGTAATAAAACGTTATGGTTCTTTATAACTTGTGCTTATTTTGTGCATCCCCCCCCGCCCCATGCTTATACCCACTAACTGCATGTAAACTACATACTGGTTTTATTTCATTTATTTATTTTCCACACTGAAGCAGCAAACATTTTGTAGTACAAGAATAATTTAACAGCAAAGGCTTTGCATCCTAAATGTCATCAGTTCATTTACATTTTGAAATGATTTTAAATTTCAAACGAAACAAAACAAAAAAACAACAACCGAAAATGCCCTCATTCAATGTTTGGGGAAAACCTTTCTACACCATCTGCTGTGAATGAGCGGAGTTTGCTGGGAAAGTTTTGATGCAATTTCTAAGCATTAGTGGGGAAGGCATGTCAGAATCTTTTCTCTACAATGTGTTTTACTATCTGAAATTTAAAATAAATAAAAAAATCTTTCTTAGGACCAGGCAGTTGTATATTTTAGTTATAATGTATTACTTCATGTTTAACTTGCTAGTTTAGATCATTTCTGAGGGAAAGTATTGTAAATGTTTTTTTTCATAACCTTGTTGTGTTTGAATTATTTGTATTTAAATTGTCCAGACAATAAATGAAAGTGTGTAGAATGGCTATGGACTTGCCATATTTTTAAAAGTGTTCAGCTGTTTTCATAACCACAGCTTCATCCATATATCTTAATAGTTTTTAATCCTGTAGATCCCATTTTTAAAATTCTGGTTTCATCTTTCCAGCCCTTATAACTTTTCCATGCATGAAGTTAAGAATGAACTTATTAGGGGCATATGCAGGCACTAAGATTTGCCTTGAATCTGTCTGTTTCTGTACTTGCTCTGCTTCAATCTGTGTTTTGAGTTCCAAAGCATTCTGTATAAAACAAAGTTGTGTGTTTTCCCATTAACTGTAATGCAAAAATCTAAAAACATCTAAACAAATTTACCATATTTTTTTTTTAAAAAAAGTAAATGAAATTTACAGGTACAGGGAAGTCTCTCAAGAGTGGCCTTAGCCTCCCAAATTGCAGACAAATAGTTCCAGGGATGTTTTAGAGGAATTAAACGGAAGCCAGTTTCCTACATAATGCCCAAGTCTCTCTCATCTAGTATGTATACATTTTTTCCTCATAATTATAAGCTGCCAACCAAAACCAGATTCTCTTTGGGATAAGGTGGAACAGTGTCTGTTCCTCAGGAGCTGTGATGATGTAGCTGTAGGTCTTTATTGTCTGAGTGATGCTTGTCTGCAAAGGGCGGGTCATAACCATAGAAGCCCTAGCAGTGAAAGGCATTTCTCATGGCTTTTGTTAAAGATTAACTATATTGCTAGTGCAGAATAGAAAAATAGTACTTTCTACTTCGTGATCACAGTTTTGGAGAGAGTGCTGCTGAATAATCCAGTCAGAAGAAACAAATATACTGTGTGGCAGCTGGAAAATAAAATGTGGGAATCATGGCAGCCAAATCTTGTTCCTAACCTTAAGTGTTTGTAGGGATCAGAGAGTATCCACGATCCACTTGGGCCTCTTGAATGGCTTCTTCCCCACCTCACTGGTTTTCCTGCAGTTCTCTCTTTTAGTTAAAGCTGAACGGAATACAGGCTGAGCCCCTGATGAATATTACCTCCTTTGTATATATCCTGACAATGAGAAACCACAACATAAATCTGATGACTGACTGACTGACTAACTAACTAACTAACTAGGAACAACAACTTGGGAGTGGTAGTGGATAGCTCAATGAAGATGTTGCTGATAACAATTTCACAGGATTTAGTAAACCTGGTGATTTGAATGGCATCAGAGAACTCACTTAAGTGATCAACCAACCTATAATCACAGCACCTTAAATGGCCATAGCCCCTGGAATTAGAATTTCAAGAGTGAATCAGTCTCTAAGCTTACTGAAAGAATCAAAACAAAATAAAAAATTCCTTCCAGTAGCACCTAAGCGACCAAGTTTGTTATTGGTATGAGCTTTTGTGTCTATGCACACTTCTTCAGATAGAATCAAGAAAGAATTCTTCAGAAAGAATCAAGAGCACTTGGTAACATTTAGACTTTTGACTCACCTGCCTTGTATCCTTGGTTAAGTGGCCATACACACAAGACGCATTGACTGTAGTATACAGAAACTAGTAGAGGGATCTAGAAAACTAACAAGCCAAAGCAAGTTGAATCTGGAACGCCGGAACACCTGGAACTCCTGTTTCAAATGATGTAGTTATCTTAACCGTCCAATGATAATCTCTAACCTGTGTAAAGAAGCAATGAATCACTTCAAATAGCATGAAATAGTTTAAATGACCATTTGCCAGTTGGCCATCCATTTTGAATCCCCGAGTGTTTGTATATTTTGTAAGCATCTGGAGTCCAGAGAGACATCGCTCTGTTCAGCATCTCTGCTACAGTACTGTCTTGAGCAACCTTTGTTTGCTTCTAATGCGCATAAATAATTGGACGCTGTGGCTGCATGAAATCAGTTCATTTCCCTCATACTTCTAAACCCTATTGGAACTTGCATAGCAGTAGTGTTTGCTGAATTATGATCCTCTAGGTTGTCCTAGATTTCAGCACTTTCCCATGGATACCTTTAAAGCAGAGATGAGGGATCTGTGGCCCTAAATGTATGCTTGGATTACTGAAGCTGGAGTCTAGCAACATGGAGTATCACAGGTTCCCCTTCTCTGCTTTAAAAAGTAGCAAAATATTTTTACCTTCATTTGGAGTTTAAACAGATTTCTCCACTTTGTTTATAGCCCGGATAGCCTCCTAGAGGTTTATATGAATCTCATAAATACAAAAATTTGCTCCACATTTATCTTTTCTTCAGGTTCTGTTGCTAATTGGAAATACATAAAACTGCAGCACTGCTCTTCATGTCCAAGCTTTGGAATAATATATCAGCTATCTGCTTGATGGTGTGCAGTTATACAGGACTTTTACTAATAACAAATATTTCTCTTTTTTTGCAAGAGATTAACAGTAGTGACAATAATTAGTTTCATGCTGTGGGATGAGTTTTTGCAGCTTACGGCCGTCTTAAATAAATTTGAGTATTCATTATAACATTGCAAGATCATCAAGTTTCTTTATGTGTACATTGTAGATCACTGATCACATGATGATTGTGGATTATGTGTGGAAGGAGGTTGCTTGTATTCCAGGGAGAGTGGAATATAGAAACTTTATCCATGTATTTTATGGGTGCTAATTAGTGGAAACAAGTCCACCAGAGGTTGGGAACTGCAATATTGTCCCCAAATGTTGATCTTTTTTCCTTACGAAGAAGACATAACTGTGTGCCCTCTGGGCTATGACTACTGGAATCCCCGATTCTAGACAGCTTTCTCTCATTCTCATATCTTTTTAAAAAAAGAATTGCTACAATAGTTGCTCAAGAGGCATAGATACCTTTCACTGAAGACAACCTCCTGAGGGGACATCAAATCTGGCTAGTCTCATGAAAACTCACTGTTTCCTTTTGACCCTCAGTGTCTAGAAGTTTCCAGCATTAGATACAGAAATGTGACAGAGAACAGGTACCCTTCGCTATTCTCTTTTACTTCCCAACCTTGCTTGCTTCCAGTCCCAACCTTGGCCCAGTTTCCATTGTATCGGAACAGATCTAGGTATTGCTCTCTGATGACTACTATGACTGAGCTGTCAAGAATTCATGTCGGCTGACTCCTTTGTGATAACTAGCCTATTCTAGACTTCACCTCTGCTGGATTTCTGTTGATACCTGCTCTTGTCACAGCCTGGAGCTGACACTTACCTTAGGTAAGGAGACTGATTTTAATCGTGATGATGCATAGGTATGTTCATGGTTCAATAACAACATCTGCATGACCACAGAGCTCTAGAAAATGGATACTGTTAACTTGTCAGATATTTCATCCTGTCACTTGTATTTGATACACAACTTCAGTTGCACTACCAGAAAAAAAATAGTTTGGATCTGGGCATCCTTCCAACAACTGCAGTGAATATAAGAGTACTTCACATCCACCGGTTTTTCTGCAATCAGCTCTTCCCTGTCTTCATTCAGTGCTTCCTGCCTACCCGTTTCATCTAATGGTCCTGATGTCAGTTTTTGGTGCTCTATTTCTGACATAAATTGCTACATTTATAATAAATATTTGCAGTAATGTGAGTGCCTATAATTTACTTCAGTTATTAGAGCAGGATTGTCCAAAATGTGTATTTAATATGAAGCTCTGCACCCAGATAGTGTCTGTGTGTGTGTTTTCCCCAAGAATGGTTAGCCAAGATTACTATAGTCACATCTTGAGCATAAGGATATCTTGCTAATGTTTAAGGACGAGGAGAGATGAGAATGGGTGATGAAAACTAAATCCTGCTACTTTTTCATGTTCCTAAACTTTTTCTGAGATTCGGTATTTGTCACTATTGTAGGCAATACATTTGGCTAGATGAGTTGCCTGTTTGCCTAATAGTATGGTGGTGCTTTAACCATGTATTTGGTATTGACCGTTTCCAAACATTTTCAAGCACACTTAAGTTCTCTGTAAAAAGCAAGAAGTTATCTTTTTTACATTTTCATTTCTTATTTCAAAGAACTCTGTAGGATATGGAAGCTTGTGGAAAACAAGCATTCTGAGAGCTCCATTGTACTGCGTATAATTGAACACTGATTGATTTCCTTAGCAACCTTCTGCATAGCAACATCTGGAAAAACTAATACTCCAGCCAAAAATATGACACTTATTTACAAGTGAATTTCAAATTTACAACAGCAGTAGCATTTCAGTCTAGAAGACATGGCTGCATTTACTGACTAATTAAAGGAAATACTCGAAACACCAAATCTTGTGTACATCCTTAAAAACCACAAGCATGAATTAGCTTTTAACAAATAATACAATTCTGATTTTAAGTCTCAGTATGAAGCACTTAATTAATTTTGTAGGATAAGGAATCTGTCGCAAATATACAGCACTTCACCCACTCAACACCATCTGCTGTGGAGAATTAAATGTACAACTCGCAAATGAAATCCTACAGAGCTGGTGCAAAAAGGTCTTTGCTTGAATTTAAACAAGGCTGTGGAAACCAGCAAACACATTGCAAAAGATCATGAAAACAACAACAAATGTGTCCATCAGTGAGTCATTCTCACAGTGGTTTTTCATATACTGGTTCTGTTGCAAGAACATTTGCACTTGATGCTAATTTTCCATATGCAAAATTCTTGCTTCAGCTTCTGATTGTACTGCCTTGCTTTTGCCAAAGCTTTCAAACATATTAAGTCTATGATTAGCCCAGCAATGTAAGCAAGAGTTAAGAAAGTAATAAAGTTATTTACCATAAAACCAAGTTGTCATTTTTAAACCATTCTTCTGAGTGATACCTGGGTATTATTTAATTTCCGTACCTGTGCCTATTAGGCCAATTTAAGATGGATTAGACATTATCAATGAAACATATTGTCAAATTTTAAAGTTGAGATTGTCTATTTGAAAATTTGGCAGATGTGGAAATTGTAAATCCTGTCTCACAAATCTGTTCAGAGTTCTTCAATAGTGTCAGCAAGCAGATGTGATCCACCTGATATACTAGGACTTTCAAAAAGCTTTCAACTAGGTACCTCCCCAAAGACTCCCAAGTAAGTTAAGGAATAAGAGGAGAGGTCATCTTGTGGATCAGGAACCGGTTAAGTAAACAGGAAGCAGAGAGTAGGAATGAATGGACAATTCTTCCAACAGGGATGTAGAAAGGGGATTCTTCCAGGGTAAGTATTAAGACCTGTGATTTTTAACTTGTTCATAAAGTGTTCAGGGTGGCTTAAACGAGATTGTGAAGAGCTCCAAAGGGGCTTCTCCAAACTGGGCAGTAAAATGGCAAGTGCAATTAAATGTAATCTTAATTTCATATCTACATTCATGGGGTCTGAACTGGTGGTGACTGACTAGGAACAATAATTTGGGAGTCGTAGTGGATAGCTTGATGAAGATGTTGCCCCATGTGTGGCAGCTGTGGAAAAGGAAAATTCTGTGCTAGGGGCCATTAGGAAAAGAGTTGAAAATAAGACCGCCAATATAATGCTATCATGCAAATCTATGGCGTGACTGCATTTGGAATACTATATGAACAGTTCTCATCACCTCACCTCAAAAAGGATATTGTAGGGTTGGAATGGGATCAGAAAAGGGCTGCCAGAATTCTCATTGGGACCAGTGGCAGAGCATATCTAAATAGTGCCTGGGTTGGGGGGGCATGGAGGGAGCTTGCTGTGGCACCTGGGCAGGGGTGTACTCGGGCGCCCCAGTTTAGGAGAGTGGGTGGCAGCCACTCTCCGCCCCCAGGGAAGGAGGCGCCTCAGCCGGGCGCGCCACAGCCGATCTCTGGAGTTGCAGCCAGTCACTGCAGCTGCTCTGTGCCCCAAATCAGGATTGACCCTGGGAAGGAAGCAAGCAGCTGGGCGTGCCAGGCATGGGAGGACATGCAGAGGGTGATCTTCACCCTCCGTGATCTCCAGCCCCCGCTGCCAGCAGGATGCAAGGGGGGTCTCGGGTTGTGCCTGGTTCGTGCCCCCCCGATTGTGCACCCAGGGCCCTTCCCACACTACGCCACTAAATGGGACTGTTAACAGCCTTTAGCGCAGTCTTTCTCAACCTGTGGGTCCCCAGATGTTGTTGAACTACAACTCCCATCACCCCTAGCTAACAAGGCCAGAGCTCAGGGATGATGGGAGTTGTAGTCCAACAACATCTGGGGACCCACAGGTTGAGAACCGCTGTTTTAGAGCTTTTAAGTTCAGAGAAAAAGCAAGTAAGAGAGATGGTAATATATGGTATAGGGAAAGTAGATGGAGAGTATGCTTGTCTCCAATCGTTATAGCACTAGAATTCATGGACCACCAATGAAACTGAATGTTGGGAGACTGTACAGGCAAAAGAAAGTACTTCCACGCAATGCATAGTTAAACTAGGGGCATGATGGTCACCAACTTGGATGGCTTTACAAGAGGATTAGACAAATTGATGGAGTATAGGGCTACCAATGGCTGCTAACCCTGATTTCACAGTAGAAGGCAGGGTGCTTCTGAATATTTCCACCCACTCCATTTTCTGTTCCTTCCAATAAGTCTGCATTGTTTGCCCATTTAGTATGATCAGTCCATTTTGCACTATTTGGTGGAAGTCCCTCCTAGATCTGCAGCTCTGCAAACACTGTGGTCTCCCCAGGCCTGCTTATTTCCTATTTTGCACGGAGAGTACCATTTTGGCTGCATAAAAACAGGTAATACAGTAGGAGAAATACGGGTATTGCTGCTGAGACTGCCCTTGGATGGGCTCAGTTTGCAAGGGGAAATTGCCCTCAACCTGCCTCCACTACTTTCCTCCCCCCCCCCCCCCGCCAAGGTCAGATTAACAGCATGGCAGGATGCCATGCAATAGTGGGGGAGGGAGATTTAGTTCTTGTAGGTAGACCATGTTATTTTAAAGGGTGGAACTTTTTTTTTTTTTTGCAAATTTCAGTGAGGCGGTCTTCAAAATACGTTTCTGGGTGTGATAAAGTCACATTTGCTGTTTTTGTGATTGGACATTTATCTTGGTAAGTCTACATTGGATAAAAAAGCACATAAACTGCTTTGAGACAAGCAAGGAAGTTTAATTTTACCTTATGAAAACCTCAGGTAATGCTGAATAATAATAACAAATATTAATATATATAATATAACAGCAATTACTTGGAAATCATTTTTAATGATTTCTATGCAATTTTACACACATTTTGCTTACAAGCAAAAGTAAATTATATCAATTTAACCAATATATGTTTCGGATTCCCAAATCATGTTACAACTTTTTAGCAATCCTCATTTTCGGAATTTGAAAAGTTAAAAAATCCAACACACCCTTAAGCGGGGGCTCTTGGAACTCCATTCTGCTGATCTCATGACTTGAAACTGCTTTAATTAACTGTTTTGATTATTATACTGTTTTAATGGAATTGTTTGTTGTACTTTTTAATTGTGGATGTTTATTTTAAAGCAGTAGTGGGGAATCTCTGACCCACAGGCTTAATTGCTCCTGCCAGACCATTTTGGCCCAGCCACACTTAATTGCCCGTATGGGGCAGCATAAAAGTGCCACTTGGCTGGGTTTGCAGGCACCACCGATCAGCTGTTTGGTTGTACCTGAAATGCCTCCTGCTCAGCAACAGTTGGCTGATCATTGGAGATGACCTTGGTCTAGGAACATTGGCACAGGTATCAAAAATGTGCCGTCATTGTCTTCCTAGGCCAAGATAAATCATGGTGTAGTTCAGCCTTTGCCAATCTGGTGCCCTGCTGATGTTTTGGACTACAATTCCCATTGTCCCTAGCAACACATGCCTTGCTTGCTCTGTTGGTCATTCATTTGCCTCCTCTGGACCAGAACGCAGGCAGCCATGCTGTAAAGGATCAGCACCCTGGGCAGGGCTCTTATGCTGGCCCTCAGTCAGGAAATTGGGTTTCAACCTGTGCCCAAGCACACCAGCCCATGGCACTGCACCATGGACTGCTCATAAATGTTAATAAAGATACACTAACCTCTGCTGAGTTCACATTCTGTTTCAGTAATGTAAGCATTGATGTAAATAATACTGGATGTGTTGCAACATCTTACAGTTGTATGGTTACTACTCTGCTGATTTTAAACTAGTCTGAAAGATTGTTTTGTTCCCCTAGACAGTCTTTACCACAGTTCTCCCTCAGAGCTAGTCGATGGGATTTTTAAATATTTGCCAACATTTTAATGAATTCTCATTTTCAGTAGTCCTCCTGAGAGACAGAAGAACCATAGATTATCCAAGTGTTTTGGGTTTCCATCCCTCACCCCCTGGGCATTTAAATGAATGTGGTTGCAACAAACATAAGTTTGAGCTTGCAAAACTGTTCCTTTTCATTATTAGAAATAAAATGTGCTTGTGCTATATATTAAACTGCATTTATATGCAGATGCAAATTCTTTCAACGTAATTAAAAGCACAGGAGAGGCAGGACTTTTCATAACGGAAATGCTGACAGATTCCTTCAAATGGTGCAGAGGGATTTCTGCTGCTCTTTTGACCAGATAAACCAAACAGGTAATTCAATGTGATGTGCCAGCCATGAACTTGCTCCATTTAGTTTTAGGCGCTTAGGGAAGTTAAATATAAAACAGTGCAAAACTACACTGGCTTCAGGGCTCTATGGTTACACAAGCACTGGGGGTGAAGCTTTTAAGTTTAGCTTTTATTTTTCTCAAGGGCGATTGTTTCCCAAGTGAGATAGGCTTCCTCCAAGAAATGCAACTCCCTACTCTGCCTGTTTGGACCAGAAAACAGAGTGGAACTGTCTGTAAGTCAATGCATTTCAAAACTAAACCTCAATCACTGCTTGCCAATAGTGGTAGCCAGCAGTCCCAAAGACGACAGTTTTGGGGAACAGCAGGCCTGCTTTTCTCCACCCTTTCTGTTTTGATCTTCTTGTCCCCTGGCTGCAAGAAAAGGTGAATATTTCCAGCAATCCACCTTCGTTTTAGTTTCCTATGCATGCCACACCTCATTTTCAGCTACAGCGTAGGAAACCAAATGAATTAAAATAACCACTATCATAAAATTCTTAGAGCAACACAGAAGCAACCACTATGCTCCCCAGACACAAACATGAAAACATCCAGCCAGACTAGTAGCTTCCGCAGTGCAATAGGCAAGGCTACAAGCTTGGAACAATTAAAATTTCTTGTGGAGCCTAAGAGTTCTATTCTCCACACTTTTAAGAAGGTTGCTGTAAAAACACCTGCTTTAGAAACATTTGTCTTCTGCGAAGACACTTCCATTAGAACTGATTTGGTTATTTTGATTCTGTTATCATCCCTGAACATGCCTTTTAGACTGGTTAAAGAACATAGGATTCCGTCTCGAATATTCCTAGACTTTGCCATGTGTTTATGGGGGAACTTCTACTTTTGCTTTTCTGCATTTGAGATAAATGATGGGAAGTGTGACTAGTACCTCCAAATACATGTCCACATACACCACAAACTGAAGCATGGATGGGGGAGAGAGCCTAAACAACAACAGTGTGCCTATGCCAGTGGTGAGCAGCCCAGAGCTGACAACATGGGCAGAGTCTGTAGAATTTTTAACTCAACTAATTTCTTTAAAAGGAAAAAAAAAAATTAACTCCCAACATACCAAAAAAATAATAAATCTGAAGCTACCCCAAATCAAACATGTTAATTAAAACTGAGTTTAACAGGATGCCTAAACTGAAATGCTTTACAAATAACAGGCAATAACTTTCACAGATCTCAGCAGGTAATCTGTTTTGCATGGTGGTGGAACAATAGAGAAGTCCATATCTCAAGTCCCTGCCAACCTGCCCCTTTTTATTTGCTGCCCTCTTCCCAGATTTTAAAGGTTAGGTGACCGAAGTAACATTGAGGAATGGCCAGATGGAAAAGGGCAATCCCTAGGGTACATGAGACTCAGATTGTTTAAAGTTGACATGGGGAACCTTTGGCCCACCAGATGTCACTGAAGTACAGCTCTCCCCTGATGTTGGCCATGCTTGCTGAGACTGATGGGAGTTGTAGTTCAGCAGCATTTGGAGGGCCCAAGTGTCCAACACCTTGTTTAAAGCTGTTTAAGAGAAACTTTCGGCAGTGACTACTGTTAAAGCAGTGGGACAAACAGCTTTGTGAGGTGGGAAACTCTCAGATGAAGATATTCAAGCAAGAGATGGTCTCCCAGTATCTCTCCTAACTCTATAATACTATGAATAACCAGAATTGGCAACAGAGGTGGCCAGGGTCACTGTTTTCAAATTGTGTGGATATGACGATGCATTCCTGCTATCAGGAGGAGAGGCAGATAGCCCAAACAGACTGAATCTATGGGTCGGACACCAGTGCCTGTGTGTCATGTGGTTTGGCTTGGACACATCAGCCATCTTTTCTTTAGGGGGAAAATTGCAATCAGATGCAGGAAGGGTTGAAGCCGAATGGTAGAGTACATGGTTTCTTTCCCCCTGCCCTAAGTTCCAGTTTCAATATCCTAAGACTTTATACAGTTTCCACTGTATAAAGGGAAAGACCCCTGTTGAGACCCCAAGGCTGGGAAAGACCCCTGTTGAGAACTTGGAGAGCTTCTGCCAATCCAAGCAGACAATATGGAACAATAATAGAACAGGCAAGATGGAACAATAATAGGTGTTTATGTGGCATGCAGTTAGATGGCCTCTTACTGTTCTAAGAGTTTCATAGACATTTTGAGGCTTGATTACGGTTGTCTGGAATCGTTTCTTCATTGCTCTTGGTGACCGGAGTAACATTGGGGAATGGCCACCAAGTATTCTAGTACAAAAGGCACAGTCACAGTGACAGTCCGGCAGCTTATGAAATGCTAAAAATGCCCCAGAAAAACAGTGAAGTATGAATTCTGTGGTTTTCTCATTCCCCAGCCCCCACCCCCTTAAGCTCTGAAGGAGAGAATTACTATCTTCTGAGATGGATAGCATCATTAATCAGAATCAGACAGTTCAGTTTCTTGCACAATGCCAAATCATCCTGGACTTATATTTGCTCTGACTGCACAGGAAATAAATATAGTCAAGCAACTGTTTGATTAGGAATGCGGACAGAAGAAGGGGTGGGAAAATATTAAAGGGGAAATTTTTGAGGCATAAACAGAATTCCAGCAAAAGATTACTTCTCTAACATTATTATAAGTAAGATTATGGGGGTTATGCATGTGTGTGTGTGTTTTTATGAGCTTAGCAAAAGGACATCATAAAATAAAATGAAATTATGTGTTTCAAAAATTTTAGATGCTTTTAACTAATACAAGTTGTAGCCAGTTTGAAAGTATGTATGAAAATATGGTTTAATTTATTAAGTATCCCAAGACAGACATCATTCTAAATACTTCATGATCTCACCTGTTTTGGTTTCAAAAATGAATGGTGTGGGTGACTATTTAAGACAGCTTCAAAATAAATGCAAAGCAGCAATAAACAGAACACCTCACAAAAATAGTAAGCAAATGCATAAACCTTTTTCCATGTAGGATTAACTAATGCTTCTCTATTCCTCCTATACTCTTAACAACATTTGTGTTCTCTGGCTTATATATGGGATTTAAATTGCATATTGTAAACTGCCTTGAGTGGAAATAGGAGGTGCAATTTAAAAAACTCAATAAATGTGTACTGTGTTTTCTCACTAGGTTCTTAAAGAAAGTCTTTGACCTAGTTTTCAACTCAACAGCCTTCTGTCCTTCCACTCTGGTCAAAAATGTCTGCTAAGGGCTCATCCACACTTCCTCTTGTCCCACTGCTTCCGCCCAGGGAAAACTGCTCTTTAACACTCAGTAGGAGCAAACAGCAATACAGGTTTTTTCCAGATTCACATTTGCTCCAGTTTAGCACTAAAGAGTGGGTTCTCCATGGCAAAGGAGCAGGCATGGGACAGGTTCTAGGCATGGGACAAGTATTGATGAGTTCTTACTCTAAGTTGGCCTCTATGCAGGGCCATTGTGCTGATTTAGCTAGTGCTGAGAGATTGGGGCTGTTGAAATAGTACTAGCTCTCCAGCACCGTTATGAAGAAGAATGGTATCCATCTCAAACTAAGCCACTTAAGCAAATGAAGATAGACGTCAACAAGTCCATTGCCCTAGAATAATCGCAGAGCCTCTTCACATATTCAAACGTTAGCAGGTTCACTGTGTGAACTATCTTGTAACACATGAGAAGATTTCTTGCTGCTCTTCCTCCATGTTTACGCAATGTGTACACATTGCACAGGACTGCAGTGGGACTCATGCAGGTAGACACGATATACAATTGGAAAAAGAAAAATATGTTTACTAGGTCACACTTTACAGGATACATGCATAGCACAAGTGATAGAACCAAAGTATAAAATGTGAAGAGCTTTTGCAGGATTATTTCTGGGGGTAGGGCTGGCAGTGTTTCTCACACTTGGGTCCCCAGCTGTTGTTGGACATCATCCCTGCCACTGGTCCTGCTAGCTAGGGATGGTGGGAGTTGTAGTGCAATGGCAGCTGGGGACCCAAGTTCAAGAAGCACTGTGAGACATGAAAGCTAAGCCTATATGGGAGAACATAATCTTATGGGCATTCATAGAAACATAGAATTTGTAGAGTTGGAAGGGGCCACAAGGATTATAGTCCAACCCCTGCAATACAAGTATCTTTCATCCAGTGTGGGGCTTGAACCAAAGACCCTGAAGAGTATCGTGCTCTACCGAATGAGAGCATCCCCAGGATGCGTGAATTCCTTACTTGGGTGGTCCGTATAGCTTCAGTCAAACTATTCTGAAGTTGTTAAAAAAACAAAAAAGACAGTGAAATTTACTGAGAGCAGCTAGAGCCTATTCTTAGCATCAAAACCTTATGACACCCTTCAGTTGGTTTAATCACAATGGTGTGGCATGAACATTGCCATTCAAGTATCAAGCATGTCGGAAGAGTGCGGTTAGTTCAAAGGTTAGAGAGTTCCAGTATATATTTAAGCGGACATGATAAAACAACCAAATGACTGATTCTAAAGGTATGGTCAAAGCAACAGCTTTTTGTAAGCCACCCCAAGGTCTTATTACAATCAAGTGAAATCAAAATAGGATACACAAGTCAATAAGAACCTGATATTGTGCATTGACAATGAAGTTCATTGTCCTCAAACTGATGGAGATAACAAAAGTTGTCTTCAAACTGGTGGAGCATTGGCTCCTTCAAGTTGTTACCTGATGCCAGACGTAGCTTCCTGAGGGTGAAGCGGTGATGTAGGGCCAGTATGCTAACCTCCAAGCAGGTGGGTCCTTGTTGCCTGCTGAAAGGGAGAGGTGGTGGGGAGGTTGTCTCAGTGCAAGGAGTGTCTGATTGCCTCTGCTGCCACATTTGCACCACGGTGGCCTCTCTGCGTTGCCTCATGTCTCCCTGCTCTCCTGGTAAGCAACTCACCTGCCAGGAAGTTAGCATAGTGGTTCCACCTCATCCAGCAAGCTGCTGCTGCTTAAATACTTTTATGCTTAAAGAAGTATCAGAAGACAATTGAAATACAAAAAAAGAAGAGCTTGTTGTGCTGTGAACACACTGCCAGCTTTGCCTCGAGCATCTGTGCTGCTATCAGAGGTCAGAATCACTGGGCACCTACCAAGGCCCAGTCCACAGCAGGGCAGCCAACTTCTAACTCCTGGACTGCTGCCCCTGATGCTGCTGCCAGTTCGTCAGCCTTTCTCTGAGGGAGGGAGCAACAGTGACATCAAGGAGAAGCAGCTTCTACTTGCCTTGCCCTTTGAATGCTGGTGCAAATTGGGCCCTTTGGGAGAGGACAAGCAAATGAGCAGTTGTCACTGTGACAAACAAGAAAGGGACCTACTGAGGACATGTTGACAAAGGACTCCCCCAAACCTGCCTAGAGTATCAGCCAATCAAATTCTATGTCATTTTTGCCCCACTTTCTCTCATGCACACCCATCTCCTACTGCTGTCCACCTCCTCATCCAACTGGGAAATAAAGCAATTAGGTGACAAAGATGGGAGCAGTGCAGCCTTCTGCAGTCAGAGGCATTCAGCTGACGGGTGCCCTGCTACCCAGATGGAGGGTGATACCAGTAGCAGCAACCGGGTAAAAGAGTGAGTGAGGAGTGCCAATGGCAAGTTTGTTTGATTCTCTGGGTTGCTAGAGATGGATATTAATGCTAAAGAGAGATCTCACAGCGTGTTTACAGCACTGTGAGCTTCCTTTTTATATGACAAATGTTTTCCACCTTAAACCTAGAAGATTCATACTGAACCATATTGTCTGATGCATGGACCTTGAATCTTGAAATATATTGGAAATGCATTCTATTGGGGGGGGGCACTATGCTTCCCTGACTCTGAGAATTAATATTATGGAACAGTTCATTTGCTTAACCCATCCAGTCTTTTTTTCCTTAATTAATTGTAATCCTTTGTCCTCCAGCATAGTATATGTTGCCAGGAGCACACTATAATGTTGAGCTACTGATGGCAGCAGGAGGATACTGCCTCTTATCCACAGCTGCATCATAATTCTTTATGATACACAATTAATCTTCTGCATAATTGGCTCAAAGCTGGTTGTCCCATGTAAAACCCATCCAGCCAGTCTCTGAATTTCTGGTGTCCCGAAATGTTCACAAACATTTTAACTGCTAAGGGGAAGTTTCCATCATAAAACATCAGCAAGCAGAACAGATTCTATGAAGGAAGGAATTTCCAGTTCCTTTGGAAATTATGAAGCAAACAATGTATATCAGTTTGGCTGGCAAAACTGGACGCAGAAGACTGGCAATTCATTGTAGGGAAAAATGTGGGGACACAGGCAGGATGCAGAAAGGTGTGGAAACACATACCTGGAAAGCTTGGAGGAAGGTACCTGAGGATCAAGGGCCCAGATCACATGATAGGTCAATGAAATGGGACAAACCTAGACATTTGAATTTTGAAGCAGGAACCAAATGGGAGAATCAAGGGAGAAGGAAGAAATAGGAGGAGGCAGGGAATTGTAGGAAGGATGAAAATGTTGTGTAGGAGGAACAATTCCACACAGTGCTTAGAAACGGGGATAGATGTGCTTTTTGACTGAAGCAGAGCAGATAAATCACACAGATTTATAGGTCTGGAACACTGGGGAGAAAAGAGACCAAAGGAAGGATGAATTTGGTTCCTTGATTTGAAATGACTAGTCAAATAATCTGGTGGCAGATTTGAGTATATGTATGGTGATTTGCTCACTGGAAGGACAGATCGTGAAGCTGAGGCTTCAATACTTTGGCCACCTCATGAGAAGACTCCTTGGGAAAGACCCTGATGTTGGGAAAGATTGAGGGCACAAGGAGAAGGGGACGACAGAGGACGAGATGGTTGGACAGCGTTCTCAAAGCTACCAGCATGAGTTTGACCAAACTGCAGGAGGCAGGAAGACAGGAGTGCCTGGCGTGCTCTGGTCCATGGGGTCACGAAGAGTCGGACACGACTAAACGACTAAACAACAACAATGGTGATTTACTTTTTAAAGGGCAAAATTTTCAGAGTATTGAAGGAAAGAGCTCTAAATTTTTGAGCTCCATCTGTAACCTAGACTGGATCTAGACACATCAAAGAAGCATTCCAGTTAAACGCGTTGCAAACTTTGTATGAGAAATCGGGTTAGCAAAAACAGAGCTCCACAGCACCATCTGGTGTCACAGTGTTAGAATGCATAAACAAGGCATATAAAACACTTTTTCTTTACCAATGTAGCTGAGTCCCTAGAATGCATATTAATCTGGAGTTTATGAACTAGCAAAGTTCTAAAAGGCATTTGTGTCATCATAACACATATAGATACCAGGCTGCCAGCTTACTTGGGAATCTGAAGAAACCATTGGCTGTGAAAAGCACTTGTTACTGATCTTTAACTTAGTAAGATTTAAAAGTGTCTAAATATACAGCTAGTTGCTGAGTTATTAATAGTGGGACTTTCACATTCATTACTGCTATTCCTCACTTTTTGGAGTGTCTAATTAAAGGAGTGATAGAGGAATTGTCATTTGCTGTTAAAACACTGCTGGCTGAGAGGTGTGAAAGTAAAGACTCTTTTCAAACATTTGAAACCCTAATGGATTATGTCTATCAGAAATCTCAAATGCAAATGGAATTACCACTAGTCTTCAGTCATGGCAAACAAAATTAGACTGAATGGAAATTAGGCACTGCAGAATCTACATAGGAATTTTCTCAGAAATGCCACAAAATATATCAATCTAAAAAGCCAAAGCAGCATTTTTCTGGGAAACAGATGCTTTTCTCTGACTTCAGCTAATTTTAAAATATGGAGAGGTTGTTTTTAATTTCAGAGATGGATTCAGACCTTCCAGTTTCAATGTGTACTTGGCAAAAAAATAAATAAATTGAGATTTTTAAAAAAATCTCTGCTGGGATTCTGTACAACTGTGCATTGCAGAAAGGATGCGGGTCATTGCTCCCTGCTGATTTTATCTTCCCCACAATGAACATGCAGAATCAGCAAGCTCCTGCCTTCCTTGTGCATGTTTATGCATTGGTCAGGACCAGGTGTCATAGCTGCACGTACACATACCGGAAGCCAGGAGATGGGGGACTTGTGGAGGGCTTCTTTGTTTTGTTTTTTAATGTGGCTGAGTGCAGGAGAGAGCCTGCTGATTCTGTATGTTCACTGCTATGGAGGGGTGGGGGGGAATCAATATGAGAGCTGAGAACGGGTGCAATGGTGTACTGCAAAGTGTAACGTTAAGCTGTTTCTGGATGGAAACAGAGCTGATTTATTCTTAATGACTTCACTTTGCTGACCATCAGGTTTTTGTTTCATTATTCAAAGGCAAACACTGAGCAAGCATTTTCTGAAAGTGCCAAGCACTCTAGAGCAGGAACAAGCAAGCACACTGTGTGTCCTTCGGATGTTTGGTTTATTTATTACACACAATTTGAGGGAACTGTTTGCTCTTGAAATGCATCCGGAGAAGAGCTTTTTTAACAGGCCTTTCCCCACCAAGTTTTGTGCAACTGCTCTTTTTTCTTATAGGCATTTCAGATTTACACAATATCCATGGCGAGATGCAAAGAGCTTATTTTAGGCCCCCAAAAAGCTTGTGTTTCTGAAATTTCTCTCTCTCTCTCTCTCTCTCTCTCTCACACACACACACACACACACACACACACACACACAAACAAACACGTGTGTCAATTACTTGTAAAATTCTCCTAAGTTTCAACAGCAAATTAACTTGCAGCATGAGGCTCCGTGGTTCAAGATACTCAAATCCAAAGTGCCCTCACATGGGATTCAGGCTCTCATCTCTTAGTATAAGGTGCTATGCATCGAGATCTACCCACCTGTTTCTCAGCCTTTCAGAAATATGTGTTCCGTCAGGCCAACCTAACCAGATTTGGAGGGGGGGCCCCACTTTTCTGCCCCACTGCTGCAGGCAGAAATAGCCCCACTGCTGCAGGCGGGAATAGTCCAAGGCTTTTTGCTGCCTGAAGTGAAGGACAGAGTCAGTACCTGCTGCCACCGCCACATTCTACATATAAAAGGCAACCAGAAGGACAGCTGAATCATATTTCAACATGTGCAGCAGGACAGTGCCCTCCCCAACACCTGAAGGCAGCAAGATAGCTGCAGCTTCAGTGGTGCAGAGCAGGCCCCATGGCACACACAGCTCTCTATCTTCCCAACACTTGCTTTGCTTACTGCTTCACCTGACACCTACTTGCTGCCTACTCAAACACGTTGTGTGAGCAGAGTGGAACAAGTCGTGTGGCCAGAACTGGCAGGCTCTGCCTGCTCACTCGGTCAAGATTTAGGAGCCTTTCAAAGAATTTAGCACACTGGGAGAAGGCAACATGGTAAGGCAGCCCACAAGCCAAGTCCAGCAACAAGTATCACTGCCTCTGGGGCACTGGCTCAGGACCACAGGATTGGCCCAGGGAAGGCATTCCGGAGGACAAGGTCATAATTTGTCCACTTATAGAAACCAGAGGCTTTTCTCCTGGGCATAGTTGGCCAATCGGTGTTAAAGAAGGATAGAACTTTCTTTATGTATGCTACAGCAGCAGCAAGAATTCTTATTGCAAAGCACTGGAAGACACAAGAGTTACCCACCCTGGAAGAATGGCAAATGCAACTAATAGACTACATGGAAATGGCGGAAATGACTGGCAGAATTCGAGACCAGGGAGAAGAGCTTGTGGAAGAAGATTGGAGGAAATTTAAAATTTATTTACAGAAACATTGTAAAATTTTTGAATGCTGATGACGTTGAAATGAACTGAAGGGGTTCTAGCAACAAGGTAAAATGTAAGATGGAATTGATAATAGATAAGCTAAATTGGATATGAATTTGCTGAACCAATTCTTAAAAGGGATACAAAAAAGGGAGGCATGAGGAAGTCAGGAAAATAAGTTAACTAAAGATGAGAAATTTAAAAAGGGAGTTTTGTTTTCTTTTATATGTGTTTTTTCTTTTTCTTTTTTGTGTTTAATGTTTGTATTTTTGTATTTTGTAATTTTGTATTTTTCTGTTTTTGTATTTTTCTGAACTTTTCTATCGATAAAACTTAATAAAATATTATAAAAAAATAATTTGTCCACTTATTCATAAAATTGTTTTATTTTTAAATTACATCGAAAGCACTGCCAGCTAATATAGTTTCCCGAAAGGTGACACTTGCAGCTGAGATACACTCTACCTTCCATTTCCACAAACCCCAAAATTCACCCAGTTATATAGAACACTGAAGACAATGGCAAAGATTTATGTACGACACAGCTTTTCTGTAATTCAAACTCAGATTTCCCAACTGGATTAATTTACGGTGCTGCTATTAGTGTCACTTTTAACTAAGTATGAGCAGAGCAGGATCTTGGGTAATTGAAACTGCACAAGGAAGTTTTATAACTTTGAAAGTGAGATGACACTTTCCTATTATAATATATTTCTGGATGTAGCTTGTGCCCATTAAGATTGATTATGCTAAAATTGCTCCATCAAAATCTGTACAAGTCCTTTTGGAGGCAGCACTAGACAGATACTGAATAAAGAATTGTTTTCAAGGAATTATAGATTTGGAAGGGACCAAAAGACAGACTAGACTTGCTTAGAGCAACCCTCCACCACCAATCAAGCAGAATAACTATTTGTAGATAATCTAACATCTACAAATGCTAAGAGTTCTCCTTGCAAAGTTTATGAATCCATTAGAGAGATGAGGAGCTCACATGTTGGCAATTCCTGCCAACTATGAGCCCAATCATAAATATATTTACATATGTTATAAACACATGCTTCACACATTGAGCAAAAACTTAAGACTGCCCAGAAATGTCCCTTAGATCAGAATACAGCTGTGAGGTTACAAACTGAGACCAGGAGCATGAAGCACTTGAACCCAGGGCTTAAATAACAGCGCTGGTTGTCTGTCAATATAAAGGGGATGTGTAAGTCAGACAATGCAGGTGTTGAGCCAATATTGTAGTTATATCATTAGATATTGTGCAGAAACAACAGCAACAACTAACCCCGTGTGGTTTCTTTGAGATGTCACTACTGCTCCTTTATAATTATGAAGCAGCACCCAATTAGGTCAGGCCTTCAATAAACGTAACATTTCTTAAATACACCATATGTACATCTGCTTCCTAACAAAAACATGACCACCAAGTGGCTTGCAATCATAAAACCACACATGTAATCACATATGTAAAAAGACAAGATCATTCACAGACACAGTTTATACTCTAGATCAGTGTTTCCCAAACGTTTTTGGGCAACGGCACACCTGTTTACTGAAAAAAAATCTCGCGGCACACCACCATTAAAGCCCCGCCCCGTGACGTCAGCGCGCAGCGTCACGCCGGGAGGGATGCACAAAAGTGAAAGTTTTTCCCCTCCCCCTTGCCGGGGAACCTCCAAGCTTTGGGCAGGCAGGCAGGCAGAGCTGGGAAGGGGGTTTCCAGGGGACACGGCAGCTCCTCGAAAGGCTTCTCTCAGCTGCGCTCAATCCTCCTCGGAGAGGATTTCCCCTCCGGTCCCATGCCTTCGTTTGGGGCATCGCTCCGGCTGCTCCCTCTCCCGCCACGCAGGAGCGATGCCTCTCTCTGGCTCTCCCTCCGCGCAGGCTGAGGGAGGGAGGGAGGTGCGCGTGTGACCCGTCTCTGCTGGGAGACCAAACCCAGCGAGGCAGAGTCGCGCGGAGGCGCCCAGGCAGCGCTGCCGGCTGCGAGGAGGAGCGCCAGGCAGCAGCAGGAGGCGCGGCCTCTCCTCGCCGCCGCCGCCCCGCCTCTCGCCGCCCGACTCGCCCGCCTCCCTCCAGGCATCTCGCGGCACACCAGCCGATGTCTCACGGCACACTCGTGTGCCGCGGAACACCGGTTGGGAAACACTGCTCTAGATACCTTATCCGGATTGATTAGTAGGCAAAGTTAAAGTTCCAAAGTGCACATTGAGCAGTGTCAATGTTAAGGTTCGTAATTTTTATTTCAGTTACAACTATGTTTTGCCTTGTTAACATTTGATTCGACCAGCTCTACAAAAATGAGCTGTGCAGACATTTTGGAGTTTAACTGGGGAGACCTGTGTTCAAATTCCTGCTAGGCCATAAGGCTCTCTGATTGTTAACTGGGGCCGATCTCCATATCTCAGCCTAACAAGTCTGTTGTAAAGATAAATGGGGGGAAACAGTCTATGCTACCATGGATGCTTTGAGGAAAGGAAGAGATAAAAATATAACAAATCTATAAATGCATTCCCTGTTTACCAAGCAAGCTTTCATACAGCCTATATTAAGCCACAGCATACAGAAATTTTAAACTGGGTCTGACTTTGGTGTATTTCCTTGCCTGAAGTAAAGCCTTCCACCAGATAGTTTTGGCCAGGTTGAGAAAGTACAACTCCCATCAGCCCCAGTCAGCATGACTAATGGCCAAAGGTGATGGGAACTATAGTACATTGGAGAACCAAAGATTTCCCACGCTTGGAGTAGGTCCTTGGGGTATGCAAAGATCAAGCACTAACTGCAATGCCAACATCCCTTCCCTCCCACCTGTTTTTATTTCATTTCACTTCCACTGGGAAATGCTGTCACCTTAGAAATAAAAGTTCCCCTCTCTATTTCTGCAAAAAAACTCCAATGTGAGCAGAGCAGCTCTCTTGCATTGTTCTCCACATGGCTCCTTGTTTTAGTCAGTTATGGCTGTATATACTCTCATTTTCTCTGATTCTGGAAGTTGTTATGTATTTAGGTGGAAAATCTGTCAGCCCATGCTCCTAATAAGAAACGTACACATAGACATGAGCAGGACAGTGGGTGAAAACACTGACCATTAAAATGTAGTTAAAATGTTAGTTAATCTGATCTACAGAGCTCTGCAAAATGATTTTGTATGATTTCCCCCCAGCTTAACATTGTAGCATTAATATTTCATTGCCTAGAATTCACTATGATTGTAGTCCTGTTACTGTCTTGCTCAATTTATTGCTTGGGAAAGTTATTTTTAATCTCTTGCAGGAACTAAAAATGCACACTTAGGAAAAGCCCTCCCATTTGGAACTGGCTTGATACATTTCTGATTAAAGCCATGTGAAGATGGATCCTGAAGCACTGTTTACTGGAACAAAATTATACAGTAATTTTCTGCTGCAGCTGAAACTCTATGCATGACGATATTAGATCACACAATTAGTTTTAATAGACGGCATGGCTGGGGGGTGAGAAATATGCCACGGATGGCGGATATGATGTGTAGATCCACACTAAGTGAGCTTGCTTGAGGCAACTTGCTGACACGGTTACATTGGGTGGTGTCATGGACTGGCCGGACAGAAGAATGGTGGGAGGCACCAGCTGGGGAATGCTGAAGAGAAGAAGACTCAAGAGCCTAGGGACTGGTGGTAGGATGACAATGAGTTTTAGAGGGAATGACCACTCCCCACATCAAATGGGGGAGCCTTTTGCGTGGTCGCGCACAGCCCCCCGGATCCCAGTGCGGCTCCCAGTAGTTTGGGTTGGCTTCACCCTCCCCAGGCTGGATATCTGGAGGTCTCCGCCTACCTCAGCCAATCGCCCAATCCAGCATGGGGAGGCGTTGCCAGGGGATCGGCCAGGTAAGGGGAGGGACCACCCTGCCCACACAACAGAAGGTGAATCTTTCCAGAGGCAACAGGATTTAGTGAGCAGGGAGAATCTGTGGCAGAGAACTCCAGAATCAGAAGTGGAAGCAGAAGAGAATGGAGGCCATGAAGCAGAGATGAGTCAAGCTAGTGAAGAAGCAAGGGTGTCTCCCCTTCCTGCTGCAGCAAGCTCCCCACCCCTCTGGTCTCCCAGGACCAGGAAAGGTATGAAGTGGGAAGAGCAAAGGCAGACACGATGATGTAGCCTCAGATTGTGTTGGGAAAAACCCATTAGAGGAGGAGATTTAGGCAGCTGTAGGAAGGCAGTCTCCACAACTTGCTTCACAGGGGTAAGACCTCTTGAAGAAGAGTTGCTGTGTTCATTAGGCCTGGCACTCCCAAGCAGATCTTGTTTCTTCTAATAAAGAGTTAACTTCACTTACTCCCTATGATTTATTGCTAGTTCACTCCTGGCAGGTGGCCAGATGCTGTTTGTCTCCAACTCCCATCTAGCTAACATGGTCAGTGGCCAGGGATGGTGGTGTGTGCGGTCCAACATCTGAGGACCAACAGTTGGGGCAGACTGGTCTAAAGGATTTATCTTATTATGGGAAATTAGCAAAGGACTAGAAGACAGGCACTCCTGGGTTTTATCATGTTTTCTGTTTTGTGGTGGTCCACCATGCCACCACTAAATGAGAGTTCAAATCACATGTCAGTCAACAACAAAGATCATCCTGTCACAATCATGCTCTCCTTTTTTTATTTCTGGCAATCATAAACTGTACATGATTGCTACGCTCTTCTTGTGTGTGTGTCTGCCTTTGACAACTGCAGAATAAGGAGATGGGGATAAGCTTTCCTCATTTAAGGGGGGAAAGGTGGAAACCCTAATTGCAGCATGCACTCGCACGGCAGTTGTTAACCAACATGTCTGTTGTGTCTTATTGGTGAGGAGAAATTGGAGCTGCATACAGCTGAGGGGGCAGGGGGCAATTACTTGAGATGCAATTGAGGCCAGGTGCACCAAACAGAGTTAATCACTGAACTCAGGTAGATATTTGAATCCTAAATTGGTAGAATGCCAAAATATCATCAATCAATGCTACAACACTGGCAAAATACCATGATTAACCTCAGAATATGAAAATCCTTTAATTGACATACATGAAAAGAATTTGAAAGAAAGGATCAGCCTCCTTGCACACTTTAATTGCTCAGATTGTGTGAACAAAAGATGGCTAATGATGATTAAATCACATTCAAGGGTATACTAATCCAAGATAAGCAGTCTTGACAACATGCACCCAAGATAGCTCATTTGATAGGCCATTGGTAGTAACTTCTATGATTTTTGCATATTTTTAACCAACTAATTCACCTAATCCACTCTGTTAATAATGGATTCCTGGGGGGAGGAGCCATGTTGGCTCTCTGGAGAGTATACACAATAGAGTTTTTTCCTATATTGAGAAAGGGGAAGAGTGAATGGATTGTAAATCTTTGTGCTATTTATTGTTCTGCCAATATGTATCACAGCAATATTGTAATATATGCAGGCACACTTATGGATTTTATTTATGTTCAAAGAAGTCAGTTACTTGCACTCGCTGAGACTCGATAGTCTTATTTTACCATTGGGTCTGCTGAAAACCTCTGGAGAATTAAAATTCTCATTAAGTCCACGGGAAAGCAGAATTTAATCAAATGCATTCTAAAGCTCGCTGTTAAAAAATATGCAACTATAAATTGAATTTCTGTTAGTAGCTGGCACAGCTCTTCAGCAACAGCTAAAGTCTTTTTTTATTTATTATACTATGAATGCAAAACAGATAAAATTAAATCCTACATCATCAGTAGCTCCAATCTCGATACATTACTTACTAGTGAAACTTTTCTGCAGTACCTACAAAAAAACACCATCATGTGTCATCTTTCCAAGCCTTAAGGAACATCCTAATCTGAAATTGAAAGATAAATATTGCAGTTATGAGTCTTTCTGTCATGACTCAAATAATTTTAAAATTGCTGAGATGTATTCCTCTAACAATGGTAAAATGGGTCTAATGCAGGATAAAATGGCAGTTTTAGTCTCAGTAATTTTGATAGCAGCTTGTAATTTTCATGTACTTGTTACATTTCTCAGATCGGCAAAGATTACAAGAGAACACTTTCCCATAAGGGAAAAAATATCCAATTTTACTGCTCATATTCTTTACACACAGTATACTTCTGCTTTGAGAACGATGAGGACTTTTCTGAGTGTGGTGTTTGATGCTATAAATATAACATTGGACCATTTGGCACTGGAACAGATTGCATGAAATTAAGATGTTATTAGGAGCCACCTAGCCAGTTCTAAAGCAACCTGAACTGGGATTTTTTTGTTTACATTGGTAGTTTCTTAAAAAATCAGCCTTAGCGCTATTTACAATTTGTACGTAACTTAATTAAGCTCTGCAAATGAGTACTGTATTGGAAAGTGACAATTCTGTTCTCCCAATTAATAGTGCTTACTACGTTCCTTTGTACCAAGAGCTGCATTCTCCTCAGGATTCTGCATGGTAAATGTCACAATGATTCCTGTTTTGTCTCTCACAGAGGTTATTTCAACTTTAACAGGGGAACAAAAAGACATGCAATACTTTTTTGCTTATTGTGAATAGGAAACCTTGGTACACTTCTACCTGTCACACCACTGTTAATAGCAGAAGAGCTTTGGAGAAGTGGGCTACTTCATATTAACCCTGATGGAACAATTGTCATTCCCAGGCCTAGTTACTTGTGCAGTGATCCCAAGCAAAATTCCCAAGAAGTAGTAAGTGCCACTTGGTGGCCGCTCCCTTCCAAGCACATCTGTTCAGGGTTTAGGTCCACCACCCAACCCAAGGCCGAAATCATACAGCTCCTGAGGAAATATTTTGCTTCCTTTTCCAAAGAATAGCACGTTTTCAAATAACTAGGTGCCTTAAGCCTTGTTCAGATGTTTTCCCTTGTAAACAGCAGGAAAAGAACTCAAGAAGGTGCCAAAGTATGTAGAAATACAGTGTAAAACCATTTGTGTGGACAGGCGGAGTCCCCAGATCCTGCACGGTCCCCCCGTCATGTGGAATAATGACTCAAGACAACGTGCTATGGGATTAAATTGGCCACAACTTTATTAAATTTCAAATGTGGGTAGACCTTGGCTCAGGCATTGGGCGTTCTCCCTCCCTGGTCCCCAGCCAGGGACCTAGGGAGCATCAGGGTTATCCAGTGTGTGTGTGGGGGGGATGGGCCGGCTCTGGAGAACATATGTTCAAGCAGAGATGGCCGCCCCCGTAACGCCGCCGCCGCAGGAGAGAGCAATGACGACCTTTCGGTGTACGGCCAAAGCCTCCCTTCAGAAAACCCCTTTAACGGGGAACCCTGGTATCGCCGCCGCAAAGAGGAAGATGGACAAAAGGATTCCGCCCAAGGCCTGATACCGCCAAAGTTGTGACGTTTTGCTACGGGAAAGGCGAAACCTGCCAATGCAGGGAAATTCCTTTCCGGCCCTTTAACAGCGACCTTAACGTAGCAGCGCCCGCATACCTGTGAAGAAAAGTTAACCTGCAAAACCTGTGAAGACAAGTTAACCTGCAAAATAAGACATTAACTGAGGGTGGGTAGGGTGGGAGAAGCTCTGGAGCCAAGTGAGGATTCCTAGGTAAGATCCTCCCTCTATTGTGTGGGCAGGTAATCCCTCCCCTACCTGGCCTGGTCTCCTTGGCAACGCTTCCCCCAGGTGGGATTGGACAACTGATTGAGGTAGGCGGAGACCTCCAGGTATCACACCTGAGGGAAGGCAAAGCCAAGCCTATGCTGTTGAGCCACTCCAGATCTAGGGGCTGCACGCGTCCACGCAAAGGGCGCCCCCCCCCCGTTTTAAGCAGGGAGCGGTCATTCTCACACACGTTCAAGAACCGGGCTTACAACCAGGTAAACAGGTATAGGATTGCAGCCCTAGATTCTAAGCGTTATAGCAATAGCCAACAGGCTGGAAAAGCATATTCACGTGCGGAGTTCACTCAGAAGCCCCTGTTTTCAAACTATTAGTGTTATAGTTCATTTCTTTTTCATATTAGCAAATCACCAGCTTACAAACTATTTAAAATTCAAAGTGGAGGAAGCTTAAATATACAACTGAAGTTTTTCGCTGCTTTGCATAAAACTTTGGAGACACTGAGAAAAGGCTATCCATGACCCTAATATATAAAGAGGATTATTAATGTCCCACATTTTTGGTTCCCTGCTATTAATTTAAGACCAGATCGCTAGATTTGGTGCCCCAGTTAACAGGACCATGTTACTGAGATAATAGTGAATTATTTTTATCCTCCCTTTCCCTCCCCCCCCCCTTTTATTTAAACTCTCTGAATGTGAAGCAATGGGGATAAACCCAACCATGCTGTCCTTACGGAGAGAATGAAACCATCACATAACAACTCCTGCACATAGTTTTCTGTCAAATCTGTCCCTTGTTGCCATTGTAATAAATAGTCATCGGCAGTGCAGTCCAGGAAACATTGCTCCCAAGTAACCTGAATAGAAATCGGGTAGAGAGATAGGTATACGTGTGTGTGTGTGTGTGTGTGTGTGTGTGTGTGTGTGTGTAGATGTGCAGACCTTCCATGTGTCCCTATTTTCCAGAAGCCATCCTGATTTCTGATTTGATCCTGGAATGTCCTGCTTTTCCTTAGGATGTCCCTAATTTCATCGAGAAATATTGGAGGGTATGGAGTTATGCGACCCTTGAGCCAAGGAGATAAATAACTATACAGCCTTTAGTAGACATCTGAAGGCAGCCCTGTACAGGGAAGCTTTTAGTCCTTAATGTTTTATTATGTTTTTATATATGCTGGAAGCTGCCCAGAGTGGCTGGAGCAACCCAGTTAGAAGGGCGGGGTGTTGTTGTTGTTGAATAGAATGTCCCCATTTTCATCAGGAAAATGTTGGGTGGGTATAGGCGAGTGCTGCAGAACATTACTTGCTTTTTATATTGCATCCTTGGTAATCTGTATGGCCTCCTATGGTACATGTAACAAACTGTGCTGTAGATAGTTACACTTCTTAGAAAGTTTATTTCCCATTTTGTGAAATATTTTATTATTCTTTGTAAACAAATTTTAAATTTACTAAATCACAGCCCTTTATTGGAGAAATCTGGTAGTGTCAAAATTCTCTACTAAACAGAAAATAAGGACTAACTCACATATTTAATTCTAAGACTTACAGTGTATGGAGATGTCTGCTCAGAAGTAAGCCCCACTGAGTTCTGTTTGAGCTTACTCCTGGATGTGTATAGGATTGCAGTCTTATTTCTTTTGTCATCCTGGATCCAATGTGGAAGCAATGGTTTGAATATCCCAGCATGGTCATGCAACACTGATTTATTGCAGTGCTAGACACAGTATTTTTGAAGTGTTTGTAGCGGTGCACTATTAAGGCTTGGACTCATGATGAAACATTCAGACAATTGCATTACTACCTCACCTTTAAATTCTGAGTTGACATACAGAGTCACTTTAATTGCCAAATGGAAAACACGGCTCAAAAGTGGTTATATGAATGGCTCTCATTGTTACAGAGACACTTTGTGTGCTGATTCAGGTGATGTTTTCAAGAATGTAGTGAAACATTTTGCTTGCATTATGTTCTATCAGGACAGAAACCCATTTTAAAAAGCAAACAACACAGCACAGAAACTCTGAACTGTTGTCTGCCCACCTAATGAAGGAAACAAGTCTTTCCCACATGTAATTAGAATTAAAATGTCTGTGCCAACTTTAACAGTCTAGCCATTGCAGCTTGTCCTACCCCATCTTTCCTGTTTTAATGCTTTAAGAAATACATTTTAATCCCTAGAAATACATTTTAATCCCTAGCAATCAGAATATATGTCAAGAGAAGATATCATTGACCAGAATTCACACCTTAAGGAAATGTACTCTATGTTGGACTGAAGAGAGCATCCCCATTGTTCAACATAAATTATCATTCATGCATAGTATTTATTTTTAATTTAAAATCTAAAACAGTGAATAATTAAGTACCACAGAGAATACTAATATGCTGAACAAAGTGGTGCTAAATGGGACTTCTTCTGCAAGCTTTTTGGGGAGCCTCTTCCTATTACTATAAAAAGAGATTCTACCGGGTATTTGCATAGTACATTGGGTAAGCGGCATTAACACAAAATGAAGTGATTTTTATTTATTAATAGTTTTCCCTTCAAATCCAATAAGTTTCCTGAATTTGTGAAACATTAAAATGCAAAATGCACAAAACAAAAACAATATTAATGAAAACTTTGAATTATTAAAATGTACGGCCACTAATTATTGATCTGATGCTGTTCTATATAAAGGCAACATGGTTGGCTGCACAGAAATATTTGAAGATCATTAATATACATGTGTTTATTTTGCTGAGCCTAAATTGGAAGTGGTAGATTATTCCTATTGTCTAACAAATTAGGAAGTGTGACAGTTACTGCCATGCAGGCATGATGTACAATTTCTTTCCCCATCTACTTATTAATTTCTGTCAAATTAAAACTAAAATACCATTGCAAACCTTGAAGAGCAATAATATGAAAACTAAATGTGAATAGCTATTAGGAAAACGTACTACTTCTGATTGCTCCAGGCAAACACACACAGAGAGAAAAGGAGTAAGGAAGAAAACTAAACTCTGTATTTGTATAAGTAAAAGGGGGGACTCTTTGAGGAGCTGCTGCCAGATCAAACTTAAAACCTTGTCAAAACAACATTTATACTGTGGGGAAATTCTGAAATCTTAGTCCATCCTCCTCCCCTTTCAGGTTTCCCCTTAAAACAAAAACCAAAGTGCAATTCAGTTCACTATAGAATTGCCAATGCATGGTTTCACTCCGAGGACAGATTAATAATTTCTTATCTTGTTTCAGCTGAATTTCATGACCAAGATATCCTGTAATTTTACACCTCCTTATGATGACCTTTCTACTGTACTTATTTCACCAAATATCACTGGCAACATTCTTTCCATTCCAGCAACCTTCAGGATACATGGATCTCGATATTACTTTGGAACGGCTACACTATGAAGCCCTCCGTAAATAATTGATGACATGTAGCTCATTCATTGTGAAATTCTGAAGAGTCTTAATACTGGCAGAGAGCATTCATCTTTAATGCATTTTGTATAACTCAAAGTTAACCTTTAGAGAAGGTACATGCTTCCTTTCTATGAATCTCCAAATCAGCTTTTCTAATCTTACACTGGATAATCACATATATCTCTCAGAGCAATAGCTGAGCTCATGCTGTGAGTTTGACTTCCAAATATAAAGTGTTACAACAAAATGCATTTTTGGTGTAAGCTGAAAGAACCTGGCAACTGGTCCCAAAAATCCTTTGTTAACGCTTCAAGAATGCGTTTCTGCTACAGTGACATCGGCTAAGCTTTTATTTCCTGGGCAGCTCCATTCTTGGTCACTGTGAAGAGCAGTTTTTTTAGCAGGCATTTATCCTACTACCATCACAATATTTCACTAAATATCTGAATTGATAGAAACGCCATCATACATAGCAGACTTACCCAGCCAATGAAGAAGAAGAAGAGGAGGAGGAGGAGGAGTTTGGTTTTGATATCCCGCCTTTCACTCCCTTTAAGGAGTCTCAAAGCGGCTAACATTCTCCTTTTCCTTCCTCCCCCACAACAAACACTCTGTGAGGTGAGTGGGGCTGAGAGACTTCACAGAAGTGTGACTAGCCCAAGGTCACCCAGCAGCTGCATGTGGAGGAGCGGAGACGCGAACCCGGTTCCCCAGATTACGAGACTACCGCTCTTAACCACTACACCACACTGGCTCTCCTCAATGAAGTTATCAGGTCCTCATGACTGACCACTGAATAAACCAAACAAAATGGCTGAAGCATACCCACGGAAATGCAAAATCTAGTTGACCTATACAGCTGTTCAATCAGGTCACATGATTCCAAGACACAGTTATTAGCCAGAAATAAGTTAGAAAGATCTTAATTGTTGCAAACAGGCTTTGTGGACTGGTCAAAATACTGTTTGTAACACTCATCATTTGCAGCAAATCAAGAACAAATCACACAAATCTGTCACACAAATTTGTCACACAAACAAATCAACAACAAAAACTGCATTGCTCCAGTAAGCATACATAGCTTACATAGCCACATGTATAACACAAATATTTGCAGCATGTTATCAAGGAATTAAGCATTCAAAAGAAATTCTGGAAATCCATGTACTCATTTCACAGAGAGGAAACACTGGAGCTGAGAATTTCAAGTCTGAAGGACAATCGGTCAGTATTGAGAAACTCAAAACCTATGTAAAGAAGATCTCCCAGGGAACTGAATCAAGTTGCAGGCTTCAGGTCAAGCAATTCATGGAGAGAAGTCAAAGCCCATGCAAATATCGTATTCCTCTATTCATTCCCTCTTTCTCTCACACACATTACATGCAAACACACAAGTCCCACTTCACACTTGCTCACGGTTGTGTCCCATTAACCATGGTTTGTCAGTTTGGACAACATGACAGGTAGTGGTTAAACAAAAATGGAAGTAAAAACTTCTGAATGTCTTGTGGTATTGTTAGAAGCAGAAAAGAGTTTGAGACCTGTTGCAGCTTGTTCATGCCATGTTAATTTACCGTTTAGTGTGGTGTCTGAATGCACCCTTCTACACAGACATATGCCACACACATTTACTCTGTGGTACCTCGAGTTACAAACACCTCAGGTTATAAACTCCGCTAACCTGGAAGAGTTACCTCGAGTTGAGAACTTTGCCCCAGGACGAGAATGGAAATCATGTGCCAGGGGCGCAGCGGCAGCAAGAGGCCCCATTAGCAAAAGCACGCCTCTAGTGAAGAACAGTTTCAGGTTAAGAACAGACCTCCAGAACAAATTAAGTTCATAACTAGAGGTACCACTGTATATATTTTGTCATGTGTGAAAAGTCAAAGGACAGTGGCTGGAGCAGAGCTGCCCAGTTTCCTCTGCTTTTCGGCAACTCACCACTTATCCTCTTGAAAGCCCAAAACTCAATGCCAGTGCAACTCAACCATCTCTCCACAGCGCAGAGTTTCTACTGTAGCACCAGTTCTACTTACCACCATTTGGGGGCATGCATATTGCTACCCCAAGAAGCCATCAAGCCAGCCAGCCACGGCTCAGGATAATGGCTATTATCAGGTACAGAAACTATTTCAAGCTTTGCACATATATCCATGAACACACAGACACGCTTCATTCCTGCTATTTATCTCTCAGCTCATTTTTCTAGAGACTTTTCATATTAGTAAGCAATGTCCTAAATTTCAGTTGGCTCACTTCATTGCCCTTGCTCATCACATGTGCACTGAGAGTCTTTGTCTGCCTGGGTTTTATTGCAAATACATGCTATTATTTGACCACAAAGGGTATGCTCTGCAGGTTAAAATAATAATCATGTAGTATAAAATAAATACGAATAATGGTAGTAAATGTCTGTATGTAAAAATATTCCTGATCAATTGCCTATGCTTTTTTAAAGCTAGAGATGCAGGAAGTATAAACAAGGAACGAATGAAAAAGCATGCTGCCTTATTAACATTTCCCCTAAGCAGCCACAAAACACTGCATCCGCTAATATTGTCTTCTAGACCTTGTTTTTTATATATTTTCTTTTATTTATTGAGACCACTTCTTAGTCATCGTTCCAATTGAGCGGGTGCTCAATGCAGTGTAGAAAAACAATTTAAAACCCAAAATTTGAGGACATTTGGCTCAAATTCCAGAATAGCTGTTGGGAGTATTGAGTGAAGGTGTGTGGCGAGTGGCTAGATAGCAAAGTGTTTGCAGGATTTCTGTTCAATGAACAACAAGTTAATTAAACTTGCAAACACGCATTTTTAAACTTCTTTTATTGAGTGTCAAATGAAAGCTGGGCGAATGCTGAAGCTATCTCAGCAAATGACAACGTAATCAATAGGCTGCTTTCTTTCTCCTCCCTTATTTACTGCAGCTTTTTCTCAGACAAAAGGGCCTATGGTGATGATTTTAACACTTTATTCATTATTAATATTATTAATATTTGTAATGCATCCAAAGATCTCAGGGTGGTTCCTGGCATTAAAATACAGAATAAAACCACAAAGTATATAATAAAAACAAGGACAGAAATAAAACAAACTACTTCTCAGTAGTGGAGCGCAGCCTGTGGAATGCCCTCCCATCAGATGTCAAAGAGATAAACCACTATACAACTTTCAGAAGACATCTGAAGGTAGCCCTGTATCAGGAAGTTTTTTATGTCTGGTGGTTCGTTATGTTTTTATATTCTGTTGGAAGCCGCCTGGAATGGCTGGGGCAGTAATAGAAAATAATCATTAATATCATTATCACACCTCCCACAAATATATTTATAAGGACATAGACTATTAATTAGCCCAAGGCCTGGTTGAAGAGTAACGTGTTTTTTTCTGGTGCCTAAAGATATATATTGAAGATGCCAGACAAACCTCCCTGGGGAGGGCATTCCACAAATGGGGAGCCACTGCAGAAAAGGCCCACTCTCATGTTGCCACCCTCTGGACCTCTCATGGAGGATGCATGCAAAGAAGGACCTCAGATGGTGATTATAGGGTCTGGATCAGTTTATATGGGAAGAGGCGTCATTGAGCTATCATGGTCCTGAGCCATTTAAGGCTCTATAGGTCAAAAACAGCACCTTGAATTGGGTCCAGAAACCATTTGGCAGCCAGGGCAGGATTGGTGTAATATGCTCAAACCAACTTGTCCAGATGAGCAACCTGGCTGCCAAATTCTGCACCATCTGAAGTTTCTGAACCATCTTCAGAGGAATCTCTACATATAATGCATTGCAGTAATCTAATTTAGAGGTTAAGGGACGCGGGTGGCGCTGTGGTCTAAACCACTGAGCCACTTGGGCTTGCCAATCAGAAGGTTGGCAGTTCGAATCCCCGAGATGGGGTGAGCTCCCATTGCTCGGTCCCAGCTCCTGCCAACCTAGCAGTTCGAAAGCACGTCAAAGTGCAAGTAGATAAGTAGGTACCGCTCCAGCGGGAATGTAAATGGCATTTCCGTGCGCTGCTCTGGTTTCGGTGTTCCGTTGCGCCAGAAGTGGCTTAGTCATGCTGGCCACATGACCTGGAAAAATTGTCTGCAGACAAACACCTTGGGTCCTTTACCTTTTTTAATTTAGAGGTTACCAGAGCATAGACAAAAGAAGTTAGGCCATCGTTATCCAGATGGGGCACAGCTGGGCCACCAGCCCAAGCTGGTGAAAGGCACTCTGCGCCACTAAGGCTACCTGAGCCTCAAACAACAACAAAGGATCCAGAAATACCCCATCAAGAGCAGGCAGCCTCCCAGGTCTCAAGATACTTCCAGCTTTAAAGGGCTATTTAGGGCTTTAACCAACATTTGTGTTCAAAAATGCAGTGGTAGCCAGTGTTTTGGTTTCAGGAATAATGAGATATGTTTCCTTCAACTGGTCCCAGTGCGTGATCTTGCCTCTGTACTTTGTCTCAATCAAGGGGTCTTCAAAGATAGCCCACATACAATGCATTACAGTAATCTTAATTAAATTAAAATTAACTATTGCCAGAGCATGTGCCTTAGCATTCTCTATTCAGAAACTGTCTCAGGTGACTGATGCTAGTGAAGGTATATAATGCCACTGAAACCACTTGACTCCCCAGATAAGGCTAAATCAAAAAGGACCCGCAATCCATGAGCTTCATCTTTGAGTCCTGCCTAGGATAGGCTGAACACCAGTTTTCAAATCAGACAAACCACTCACTAACTATAGCTAAATCTTTTATAGTTCAAGCTTCAGTTCTTTGGCCCTGTTCCAGCCCATTACTGCCCAAACACAAACTTAGCATCTCACTTGAAGAAGACAAAAAGGAGACATGGAACAGAGTAACATCAGTTTAACACTGCTTCACCTAAAATTCCCCAGATGACCTCATGGAGCCATTTCATGTAGACAGTAAAACAGCTTATAAGACAAAACAGTTTGATGGCACGACACAGCATAAGAGTCATGGGATCAAATCACTGAGCTAGTAGTCCTTATGGAAATAATAGTGTGATGACTAGAGCACAGTGTCCCCAATTCCCATCTTGGACAGTCCCCAACTTTGCTGATTGTTCAAGGTTTTAAATCACTCAGGGTGGCTCCCCACTTCAGAATTTGGCCTTGTGGAGAGCTCTAACCCGGAGAGGGACAACATAGCTTCTCCTCAGTGTTTGTTTACACACCAGAAGACTGAATACCTACCAATGGGGGTTAGGTACCATACACATCTGAGTCACATGACCTCTGGCAGCATTGTTTACTTCCTTTCTGGGCTGGCTGAAGTGCCCATTGGCAATGCAGTTATCAAAGCACTCTCTGTCATGTTGCAAACAGTTATTCAGTGTGTCCCCACAGACAGAAGGCATCAAAGGTCATACAAATTAGACTTCACTCTGTAGCACCAAGGGTATTATTTTGTTTTGCTGAATGTTCTCTGGTGTTTTAGAGTATTTCTTACCTGTTACATCTTGTTAGCTCCATGCCCAATCCACTACCACTGTCTCCATGGAAAGGAGGGTATGCTCTTCAACTTGATGGGTCATCAGCAATTATCCAGGCTTGCTATGCTTACGTGCTAAGCCTCAGTTCACTCTAGCAAGGCCTAACCACCACTATCCCTCTTCTGTGGGAGGGGGAGCAATGGTATGTCAGGCTAAGATTCAATCCAGTTATGCCAGACACCAGGCCCAGTTTTAGTCCTAGGGCACTTTAAGGTAGAAGGAGAGCACTTCACCATTCTAGAATATCCCAGAAGGAATCCCATCCCCACTCCCCCCCAAAAATCAGTAGGGTAAAAATAATTACAATCATTCAAAAATGTTGCTGAAATTTAAAATGTCATATTCAATGACAGTTGTTGGGATACAGTGGGACTAGACTTGATTTTTACACCTCTTTCCCCCTGCCCTCTAAAAAGTACAACATTCATTGAATTCTAAGAGGATAAAATTGCAGTATTTATTTATGGAATCTTATTCTGCCTTATCCCTGAAGTCTCGGGACATATAACATTAAGAACACAATCAAAATGCTAGTAGTAAGCTGTGGCAGTGGTTGTATATATTTAAAAAATGTATAGCTTGTGTAGCTCCTTAGAGACAAATGTCATATTATAAGGCAGTAAGATTTCATACACGTTGAGTCTACTTCATTGGATGCCAGAAAATGGAGTTATAGCAACAAGGCTATAGAAACAGTCACTCAGTTTCTGGTAAACAGATGAGGTAGGCTGCAGTCTGCTTGTGGGCTCCCCATAGGTATCTGGCTAGCCACTGTGGGGAAAAGAGGCTGAATTGGATGGACCTTTGGTCTGATCCAGCAAAGCTGCTCTTGTGTTCTTATGTTCTAATTTAAAACAAAAACCAAAACCTGAATTTCCCCCCTTACAATAAAAAAAATTAAGTCTCAAATGTGCCTCATGACTCATGCATTCAGAACAAAAATCTTAAAATGCTGCTTAAAAAAACCCAACTACTAGCACAATTCCCTTCTCATTGTGTCCATAAAGGGAATAAAATAATCTTATATCACTTAGGGGATATACTCTACTATACCACAAAGTTAAACTGATGTGTAGAACAATCCTGTCCAGGTTTACATGCCAATCAATTCCACTGTGTCAATTCCCTAATAAGAGCTGGTTTGCATGATACAATAATGCAAGCTATGGTTTACTGGTACCGTGTAGGTGGATACCCTGAGAGGAGCTTATTGCTGCTTTGTTCCTCTCTGGTCTTTTTCACTCCTGCGCCACACTGAACTCAGTGTTGACTGAACCCAGGCTTGTGATTGAGGTCTCTTCTCATGTGCTGTGAGCTGTAGCCAAGGTTCGTTCTTGGCTTCAGCTTGCAGCTAGTGAGAAGAGAGCTTAACCACAAGTCCCAGTTCAGAAGACACGCTAAGCCAACTTTTGCCTTAGCTCAGGACAGCGTGGCAGTAAAAAGAAGCAGGGAGGAGCAAAGGCTTCAGGTTCACATAATCTTATTAAGCCATCGTTTCGCTCACCATGCCATGCAAACCAACTCCAAGAGTTTTTAGGACCAAAGCCTTTATAACCATTCAATCTCCACAGGCAACTCTGGTAACTGCAGGTCTACTCAGAAGCAAGTCCCATCGGGTTCACTGGGACTTACAAGCAAGTGTGTGTAGAACTGCTATCTTACAGACATATACATCTATTATATTTCTCTCTGCATTGTAGAATTATAGAAGTCACTTCCTATTTTTGGAAATGCAATAAAATAGGAAATGGGTGGAACGTCATTCAATACTACACATGCATTGTATGTTCTTCTGGTAAAGCATTTGATTCTATTATCTGCATTAGGAGAAGATTAAAACTGCACTAATTTGTGACGTGGGAGAGGTTCCCAGTAAAAGCTTCCATAATACATTTATGGCATATCTTCTACTCTCTCTAATGTGCCATCTAGCCATGAGACCCCATTAAGCCCTTGAAAGCTTAAATGCCCATGAATTTGATTAGAAGGGGAGAATCGTTTTAGTTTGTAACAAGAAAGGGGGTTTGTACATATGTCTCTTTAATAGGATTTTCTTTGGAACTAATCAGATAGCAACTTGTTATTAAAGGTTAAGATCATTTTCCCAAGAAGTATGTGTGCCAACAGCATCTGAAATTTCAGCGTCAGTTGCATCGTTCCATCCCCTGCTTTGGTGTACACATGACAATATTAGATTTGCTGATGATATAATGAAATGACACTGCAGTGGCTAGAATGAAGGAGGATGCCGCTGTTTTATTACAGAATATTCTTGGTGCCTTAAATGGACAGATTTAGACAGTCTAATGGACTGGAAACATTAGACAGGAAATTTTAAATACCTTTGTGGATCTCTTTCCTCTTTTTTTTTTTTTTAAAAAAAGCTGCTTTAGCATCAGCTCACCTGGTACTTACATTTTCTGTCTAGATTACAAATTTTCTATTCCTGCCAGTAAGAATCTTTAGGAGTTTGATTCCCATACACTATTTTGTGCTGAGCAAGTCTCCTTCATCGATTCAGGCCCTGTAACCATGGCCTCTTATGAACACTATTGACTGCAACAATCTCTGACTACCCAGCCAGGATTGCTTGTTATTATGAAGTGGAGTTGTTTCTTGTCAGCACTACACATCTTGAGCATGGACCCTCGCTCTGCAGGCTGCTGCACCCTGTACATTCAACCGTGAATTAACAAAGGTGACCTTGTGGCAGATAGGAACTGCAATACTTTTGATTTGAGTTGGTTTATTAAACTTGCATCATACCCTTTTGATATGATTGGCTTGTAATAAGTATAAACCTTGCAAACTCATTAAGAGGGCCTTGGCTACATGAGTCCCTCAGCCACCCAGTGCTTCTACTGTGCCTTATTATGTCTTCTGCAACTATGGTTGCTTGCATGATTACCACACCTAAGATTCTGCCTTCCCTGTGTTGTTGTTTCTTCATCTTGCCAGTTTTGGCTAGACCATCTGTCTTTAGATGGGTTTGTGGCACCTTGCTCTGTGTTTTTGGCCCTTACCTTTTCTATTGGCACTTCTTTCAGCACTTGGTATTTGGTGGTGGTTTTGATAAGTGCATATAGGCACGTGCATGAAGGCTTATCCTTCCTTTGCTATATTGGTATGAGAACATGGAATAGCCCCTTGATGCCAAAATACTATGTGATATTTGAATATGTTTGTTACAATTGCTTTCCCTATACATGTGTTATGGTTAGAACATAGCAGGCTTTTTCAGCTACTGCCATTATGGTTTTGATTACGGGGGTGCCTTAGCTGGAGGAGGGGAAAGTCAGTTGGGGAGCATAAGATGGAAGGAGACATAAGTTCATACAGAGATGAACCCTAAAAAAAAGGGGTCAAGAGCTGAGCTTATCGAACTATGTAAAAAAGTCTGACTATCATATCAAGCTGGAATATCAATCTATCAGAGGTTACTAGAGAGAACATCAAAACTACTATGCAGTGGAGAGTCTACATAGTACCAATTTGCCATGAATTGTGCATTTGAATTCGCTTTGCTTATTTCTTTTCTCCTGTGGCAGTATTCACAATGATTCACTCATTGTTTCAGCCACTTAAATTATGCTGGTTATAACTATGCTCATCTCGTTTCAAAAACAGATGTAGCTTGCGCTTACTAAGAAAATTAATATCTACACCACACACCAAATGCCGCAAATCTACAAATCCATAAACGCATAAGGTAGAATGAGGAAACAAATTCAGAACCATCTTGGGTGATTTAGGCTGCAATCCTACGCACGCTTACCTGGCAACAACAGGTGTCAATCTGCATCATAATGCTTATCTACATAGGGAATGTGAATTTCCTTTCAGGGGTCTTTGTTGTATGTAGCTAAAACTGGATTGAATCTCTATACATTCTGATAGTAAGAGCTGTTCAGCAGTGGAACAGACTCGCACAAGAGGTGGTGGACTCTCCTTCCTTGGAGGTTTTTAACAGAGGTTGGGTGGCCATCTGTCATGGGTGCTTTAGCTGAGATTCCTGCATTGCAGGGGGTTGGACTAAATGACCCTTGGGGTACCTTCCAACTCTATAATTCTATGATTTCCCATGTATCCACAAATACATGTCCCTAGAAGCACTGCTATTTGGATGAATGAAATTGCACACTTTTATAATTGCCACAGTCAGAGATTACAGCTGGATTGTTGGTTTTGTTCCATAAACTAAAACCAGAATAATCAGAATTCCCACATCTAATTGATGGAGAGGCTATGGACTCTGTATTGGTGTAAAGTGAAATTGTTAATGAGAAATTAGGGCTGCAGTCCTATATACACTTACCTAGGAGTAAATCCAATTGAACTCAGTTGGACTCACTCCCAAGCAACCATGCATAGTATTGTACTGTTAGGATATCTGTACTGAGGAAAAAAGATATAGGAGCTATTAATACTGGAAAATTGTATTGTTTAATTAGCAAATGCTAATTGCACAATGGAATATTCAGTGCAAGAGTAAAATATCATGTGGTAAGAGAAGATAGCAAAGTATTCTTATGCTGAAAAGGTACGATAGACAAAAAACACAAAACATGATAAAAAGGGAAGCATGATTGTTCTTTCAAGCAGCAAAATGCTATTACCTGACAAAAATAAATGAAGGCTATTTTTCTTTCTACTCTGTATAAGGCATCTGCAATATGCTCTTGTTTCATTTTCCATTTGCATATGAGTTCAAAAAGAAATATATTATAATTTGGACAATTCAGCTGGATAAATCAAGAAATTCAGTGAAGTAGGGGGGAAATCTACTCAGAATGGATACACTCTTATAGGAAGGATGTGGAAGATGCACAAATAGCATAAGAAAAATACTACAGCAAACAAGCAGAGTATAGTACGCATTTCCTTGTTACCAAAATGGAATTCCAATAACTTTAGCAAACCATTTTTACAAGCAAGGATGTTGGACTCAAAGTGCCATGAGCCTCAGCCAACATGGCCAATGGTCAGGAGTGATGGGCAAGGCCAGATTATCCATGGTGTAACTGGAGCAATTTCACATGAACCCGTGTCTACAAGGGGGCCCGGAACCTGAGCTTTCTGTCTTTCTTTTCTTTTTTAAAAAGGAATTTAGCCCTGCTAGATGGCAAGTTTTGAATCAAAATGTGCAGGGTGCCAATCTGACCAGAGATAATATTTTCCTAAAGTCCAGGACACAAGTTTCATCTTATTCTGTGGTTTCATAAATTAGAATAGCCTATAGCTCATAATTCAAGACACTAACTCTAATGGGTAGGTGAGGAGCAGAACTTAGACCAAGTGTCCATCTCCCAGTATTTGTGGGATATTTCCAGCCTCATATAACCAACATGCTTAACTCTAGCAAATGTATGATGGAGTTAAGACCATAGAGTAAACTGTCCTGCCAGGCTTAGCTAGGTCATACCCTCTCACCTTGGGAGGAAAGGTTACCAAGCTCTTTGTTCTCTCATTTTTTCCACCATGTGAACCCAACAAGTAAGGATGTCTATAGTGGATGCTCCAAGCTTAGATCGTATGACTTTATTTATCCATATTTGTGTTTCTATACAAATAATTTAGAAACATTTGCCAATTTTGAAACTAAGCTGTACTGCCTGTCTTTTCTTGCTGCTGTATGGAAAAACACATGAACTTGACCTTTGAAGAATTTGTAAGTAAACAATTTTTACTTTATCAAATGTGTGGTCTCTTTCTATGCTAAGGGTAGTGGGAAACTTTGAAAGCGATGTAGAAGGGGATATTTTAAAAGCCAAACAGCCTATATTTCCATGCTTTACTTTGCTGCATGTTTTGTGATTTTAAATCTCTGCTGGGGCTCTCTCACCAAAGTCCTTGCCCGAAATTCTCTTTTTCTTTTTTTAACCAAATACACAAAACCATCACTTTTTACCCTAAGAGAATTTTTTTTTAATTTTTGCAAGTAACAAAAATGTCATGAGAAGGAAGACACACCATTTTCTGTGCTATGTGCAAACAGAGGTATTGCCACTGAAAGAGTTCACTAGAGCTTAACTACAAAGACAGGTACGTGTTATTAAAACTGCTAGCTGGTTATTCTTTTGTTGTTAGGCAAATCTGGGCCCTTCCCTAGAAAGCTGATTTGGCACACGCTTCGTCCAGGACACTCTGATGAAAAGAAAAGTCTAAAAGTTCAATTCTCCCAAGAGAATTGAACAAAACATATATCCAGAGACAATTGTGGCTTTCATAAAAGTTGCCAATTGACCACTGCATAGTCTCTTGCCTGTTTCTCAAATGGAATTGTTTGACATGTTTAGAAGTTAATAAGGCTGTAGATCGGGGTGGTGAACCTGTGGTCCTCCCATCAGTCCCAGGCACCATTGCTATAGCTCAGAGATGATGGGGATGGGAGTTGAACAACAACTGGAGGGCCACAGGTTCTCCATTCTGAACGTAGAGGGTCAAATGTAGGAATTCTGAAATCTGTTACAGTTCTACAGCCTGCCATATGTTCAGCACCTGGGCCATAAAGCCTAATCCTAGGAACTATTCTGAAGGGACTATTGTTTAAGGATGCTAGCACTATCAAGAAAGCACAATTGTTTTCTCAAACTGGGATCGGCGTTCCATGTTAATGCTGTACAAAAGGTTTTCTACTTCTGCCATGAACAAGCATGGGATTATAATCATCCTGTATGCAGTATCATACAGGTTCAGGGGCCAGGACTAGCAGAACAATCACGTATCACAGTTCCTCATCTGAAAAACTTTGTAATGGCAAACAAGCCATAAGAAAATACTTTAGCTTTAGCCAGTAGAGCGCATTTGTCGCATTCAGCTTGCTGCCTAAAATGCACAAGGTTCAGTTCCGGTTGTGTAACTGGCATCCACTAATCATCCCATTAGATTTGAAATATCACAGTAGCAATGCCACTGCCACTTATTACACAACTAGAATACATTATTTGTTATGAAAAACACAGTAAAAAGATGAAAAAGACACAGAGGACTTAATTAAAATGAATTCCACTCCAAAAACAAAACCCTCTAAATCATAATGAAATCCTGCTAGCTGTGAGCTGAATCCCACTTGTAAGCTGCACCTTCGCTGAAATGTAGATACTTTGATAAGAATCGCAGTCCCAATATAGGTATGCTAATAATGCAATATATGGTGAAGCTTCACTGCAACTCATCACTGGGGTAAGTCTAAGGGGATGCACGCAGAAGCAAATGATCCAGCTGATTGGATCTGAACTGGCTGAGATTCTCCAGGAGGAAAGAGGTATTAGGGGTATGTGAAGGACAGCTCATTGAAAACATCTACTCAGCATTCAATAGCAGGGATATACAGAAGTTAGCATGTTAAGGGAATATTAGGAAAGATACTGAAAAGAAAGCAGACACCATCATGGTGTTGGTGAGCCAGATTTCTCCACCCCTGCAGGTACACTCTGACAGGTGTGTGGGGAAACCACTATTCAGCTGTTATGTACTGAAGTTCTCACCCTGGGCCAGCAGGGGGATACTGTAGATAGTTATGCAAATGAAGGATCGAAAAGTGATGTTCAGTGATTGGATAGTTTTGTATGCAAATGAAGGATCAAAAAGTGACGTTCAGTGATTGGATAGTTTTAGAACGTTGCAACTGTTACAATTGTTCTGTAGCTCTATATAAGCAGGCTGACTGAGCTCCTCAGTTAGTTCTGTTCCAGCTTACAAAATAAAGAGCTGCTTTGGAGAAATCGCTGTGTCATCTGCTATGTCAACCCACAACTTAACATCAGCCATCTGGTGGTGTCTCCAGAGTTGGATGTGGCATTTTAGATTGGCCCCCAATTTCTGGATCAAATTTCAGAAACCTTGATCTTCAGTCCACCTACTGACTTACATTGGGAAACCAAAATGGGCATAACATTCTTCTTCTTTTTTCACATAGGGGCATGAAATTTGGAAGCTTGGTAGCCCATCATGAGGAGATTAACTCTGCCCAATTTCAGACAGATCTGATTCAGGCCTTTTTGCGCTAGTTAACTTAAAAGTTTGCTTTATTTCTTAAAAAGTACAATTCAGAAGGCATCAGCTTTATCTTGGGATAAAATAGTAAGTCATTTTTTCTCTCCCTTTAAACAGAAACCTACTAGTATGGGGACATTCTGGGAGCTTGGACAATCTTCTGGCTGCTTTCCATGTGGGGAGATCATTTATTCCCCTTAGCATATTACACTGGAAACGCGAAAAGTTCCCTACACTTCCTTTTACTTAAATTTCTCTCTTAACTGATAGTCCATATATGCAATAGATGTTAAAGTTAAGAGTGCAGTAAGAAAATATCAAGAGCACGAGCGTTTTTCATGAGAGAAAAGAAAGGGGGAAATGACACCCCCTCCAAAGAGGGGGAACTTCAAGGCTGTTGCTGTCCTAAGTCCAACTTGTATTAGTCAGACGTTCAAATGGAAGACTCTATTCTACAAAGTAGGACACATGGCCACCCCATGTCTCCAGATTGGTGTCTTCCTTATTTTTCAAATTAGCTCAGACAATTTCCCTTTACGGTAGAACTGTGGCTTTTATGTTCCTTTCTGCTGCCTCTCCACACTACCTCCACCTTGTCAAACAACCCACATACTTTCCGTGCTCAAATCCAAATGGGAAAATGATGTTTTCGTTACCTGTGCTGGAGAGACTGTTGGGCTGAGCCACACTGAAGTGTGACTTTGTCACTTTAATAAACCGCTTCCGTAAGAGAAATGTCCCTAGCATTCAAACACAACCCCTGAGAACTTCAATTATTTTATCTACCAATCATGAAGATTACTGACACCTTCCCAGGGGAAAGCTGTTTTAGATTAGCCAAATCAGATCCTGCCTTGCCTTCCTTTGAGATGGAGAATGATTTAGCTGCTTATCCTTGGGAAATCTGTGTAATCCAAAAATTAATCTAGAAAGCCCTCCTCTCTTTGCAGTAAAACACCATTTTTAACAAACTGCTTTCTTTGCGCAAGCATCATTGTCTCAATGCCTACCTCACCCCAGAGTAAAAGCAGCTCTAATTGTCCTAATAAAAGTACCTTAGCATCAAAAGGCAGCAACTGTCACAATATAATTTCTCGCCCAAATACAAATTTGTCCAGGGACAGGAATGGCTGCTACTTTTCTAACTCATGAGAAAGGGAGTTAATTACTTACTACTAGTTAAACCAAAGCCCAGAGGAACTGATGAAACAGCTTTCTCTTAGACTCCCCCGCCCAACGTATCCTAGCCTTCCATACTCTCGCTGCCATATGCAACACGGCTTTCAAGGCATTGTGACAAACGAAGCCACGCAAGTTGCACCACCTGAGCTGCTTCATTAGTCTGATTTACCTCCCAGGTTCCTGTTTTCAGCAGTCTGCTGCTCTTGTGTGAGAGAGAAACAGGCACAATCTCCCTCCAGAGTTATCAGTCTTTTGTCCTTCCAATCAAAGCAATATGTGCAGCCAATATACAGGAACTCAAACACACCAAAATAAAAATAAGACTCTTTTAGAACAACTGGGGGTGGGTCTAGCACATTTTTAAGGCCACCTTTTCAGATTCAATTTCTATTATTTTTCAAAGTTCATTAAAATTCAACCCCACTATAATTCTGAATTCATTTTTTTCTTAGGAAAAAAAAATCAGCCTATTCTACTGATTTTTCTACTACAGAAAAACAACCAAGTCTCAGGAGTTCAGTAGCTCATGGTTTAGTATGAAATAGCAGACTTTCCATTGTATCCATCAAAACAACCTCCCCCAAACTGGGACTTGGGCTGTTGGGAGTTGTAGTCCAAATCAGGAGGAGGGCACCAGTTTGAGGGCGGCTGTCTTAAAATATAGTTTACATGATTAAAAGGGAAGGGTGAATAACATTGTTGAGGAAGCACAGATTTGACCACAGTATTTTCATATAACATGGAGACGACAATATGGTAGTATTTATATTCTTATAAACTCAATATATGTATCTGCCAGGATACATATACATACAAATGATAATAACCCAATTTAACCTCATTTTCAAGTCTTTTTTTTCGGGGGGGGGGGGGGTTGGCTTCCCAAAACAGCCTTCCTCTTGTTTCTCCCCAGGCCCTGTTATTCAAAGTTATGCTCCTCTTGAAAATGGAAACTTCATTAAGCCATCAATAAATATTCATAGATTTATTTTTCATAAACATATCCAATCATTTTAAAGCCAACTCAGTTAGTAGACATTACTTCATCTTGTGATAGCAAGAACATAAATTACACGTCAAACGAACAAGTGTCCTGCCAGTCAGTCTCACTGGATGGCCCCATACATAGTGACTGGTTCAAAAAATTACCCCAGTCTGATCTCTCTATACCAGTCAAAATTCTGTTAACCTCCTATTACTTGTTTCTTTGTTGTGTGTCCCCCGCCCAAGCTGTAGGGTCCCCCGAAACACTTCAGCTTTTCCTCCTAAGGACTCCACCACCTTGCTGGTTTCGGTTGCCAACCTCTTTTCTATATCTTTTTTCCAGGTCTACAAAACTATTACATTTTTTGCAGTTGTAGCTGTTTTTCAAGCAACTGTATTTGCAAACAGAAATGAGAAAGGGTGGGCCTCAAAACTATAGTTTATAAGATGTACTCTTGGAATAATGGGACGCGGGTGGCGCTGTGGGTTAAACCTCAGCGCCTAGGACTTGCCGATCGCATGGTCGGTGGTTCGAATCCCCGCGGCGGGGTGCGCTCCCGTTGCTCGGTCCCAGTGCCTGCCAACCTAGCAGTTCGAAAGCACCCCTAAGTGCAAGTAGATAAATAGGGACCGCTTACTAGCAGGAAGGTAAACGGCGTTTCCGTGTGCAGCTCTGGCTCGCCAGAGCAGCTTCGTCACGCTGGCCACGTGACCCGGAAGTGTCTGCGGACAGCGCTGGCTCCCAGCCTATAGAGTGAGATGAGCGCACAACCCCAGAGTCTGTCAAGACTGGCCCGTACGGGCAGGGGTACCTTTACCTTTACCTTTTACTCTTGGAATAAAGTAAAATGGCCAACATACATTTTTTGTACAACAATAGCTCAAACATTTCGCATGAGATAAAGCCCACCAGAAATTGATGCCCTCAGCTGCCTCAGTACCTAGCATTTAAAGTTTGTGTGCAAGACCTGGAGTGGAGCCATCCTTGATCCTGGTGAACTGGAATACACATAAATTGTGGGTTGCATACCCCAAAAGTTCACTGTACTGAACATGTGGCCACCCAAATAGTAAAGCAATCTGTTTTATATATTTATAATGAAGCAGCATTTGAAGGCAAGTACCTTTAAACACTATAGAAGTCCCGAATGATAACAGAAGAACCTGCTCCAGATCAAGTGGTCACTTCAATTTACGGAATCTGTGTTTGTGCCACAATTCCATAGTTTCTTTTCTTTCAAGTCAAGTGGAAGAAGATCCTGTGCTCTGTGTCAGCAGATAAACAAGGTAACATCTGTGGCTGAGTGGTCCAACAATAGCGTGTGTGTGTACCCCCCCAAAAAACAACAACATGGAAAAGCTATGCTGGTAAAAAGCTTGCAATGTTAATGCAGTTTTCAGTGTGAGCAGTTGCATACTGAAGTCAAGTGCTGCTTGTAACTGAAGTAATCTAAGTAACTTACTCTCTTGCTAATCATTGGGAACAGCTGAAGAGATCAAGCTTCTTGGGGAGGGAGGGGAGAGAAAATGTTTTCAAACATCTTCCCTGCCATGGAGATCTGTAATGCAATGCACCACAAGTAGACCTTGTTGTCAACAGCATGCTACAGGAGAGGCATAGGCCCTTTCTGTTTACATTTATTTGTATTCCCTTATTGGTTTTTCCTCCACCTAAATGACTGCCCTCTGAATTTTCTCAGTTTTACGTGCACTGCAGTTAAATGACTTTTAACTGATAAATATGGAAAACTTGATGACTTGGAGAGAGAAAAAAACCTTCCATGTCAATTCGGCAGTTCATATTCATGCTGAGATTGTATCTAATTTTGAAAATCTTCACACTTATGCCCTGCCATCATGTGTAATCTTTTATGCATGGCTACCTCCACTGCTGCTGATGCAGTTGCTATGCGACAGATGAACCTGCACCGTAGGGCCCTGACATTAGTAAAAGCAAATTGACCACGGGAGCACTAATCTAGCATGAAAAGCAGTTGGTGCCGCACATTTCCTTGAGAAGGATTACCTAATCAACAAGCAAAACCTCCTTTCAAACGTGAGCTGAATTTACCTGGGCTCGGAGTTCCCTCATTCACATCTTCTCTGCTACATCATATTAGCTTAAAGGGGTAAAAAATCTACACATGTGGTAGTCACAAGCTTGCTCTTTGCAGAGCCTGTGGCGTTTGCTGTGCATATTTGTAGATTTCATGTCTTCCTCTTGCTTACTGAAAACAGCTTCTTTTTCGAGGTCACTGAGGGTATATTCACAAATCATGATGCCTAAGATGCCCCTGGGTATTTGAAATGAATAGCTTTTTACTTTCAGGGATCCCTTTCGAGATCAGCTCCCCTGCTGAGAAAGGTTAGCACGTTGCCAAGGAGCCTACGACTGCACCACACATTGGGTTTGTGTGGGGCATTTGCCATGTTTGTTGGTCTTCCGTATCACCACCTGATGTTTGGTTCTGATCTTGAGCAGAGCATACCAGCATACCCTCCAACATTTCTCTGATGAAAATAGGGACATCCCATTCCATAATGATAATTTTACTATTTATACCCTACACATATGTACTTCCAACATATATAAAAACATAGTAAAACATTAAACATTCTTTTAAAAAACTTCCCTATGCCGGATTGCCTCCAGACAGTTTGGGGGGGTCAGATAACTCCTTACCCTCCAACATTTCTCTAATGAAAACAGGGACATCCTAAGGGAAAGTGGGACATTCCGGGATAAAATCAGAAACCAGGACAGCTTCTCTAAATCAGGGATGTCCCAGGAAAATAGGGACACTTGGAGGGTCTGTAGCAGGCAGTGAAAGGAGGATGCAAGCTTCTCCCCACCTCACCCCGTATGGGGGTGCTATACTACTGAAGAAGCTCTCTTTTTCATGGAGATGGGCAAATCTGACAATTCTGGTTTGTCATTTTTCCATCTTAAGCTCATTTCTCCATATTCACACACGACTTTGCATTTTTTTAAAGGCCTTATGAAGTATTTCTCCCAATATACACACTTTTATATCCAATTATATGAGAATTTCTGGTTTGAAGTGTGTGTGTTCTCCTAAACATTGTTGCTGAGTGGCAGCATTTTTTCATTCCTGCTCAGTGATGCCTGGTGATTCCCTGTGACTCTTTGCACATGGTGAATCGGAGGCATTTGACTTGCTTCCCTTGAGCAGAAGCTTGAATTTTGTACACCAGCACAACTCCTCTCTATGCACACAGTGTGGGTCTGAACAGTGATGTGAGAAATTCCAGATTAGGTTTGCAGGAAATATGTCATTCGCCATAAGCAAAAATCACACAGGACCAGCTCTACCATTAGGCAGAGTGAGGTGGCTGCCTATTAGAAGGCTAGTGTCCTTTGGTGCAGCCATTGGCTCTTCTTTGCAGTGGGATTCAGGGCAGTGGGGAGTTGGTGTGTGAGAGTTGTACAATGTTTTCTTGACCATCAGAGAAGTCAGTCCATTCCTCAGTACATCAGCAGCAAAGCTGCAGCTTCAGGGTTTGGAGGGTTTGGTACAGAAGCTGGTGCTAGTGCATCTACTCAGTATGGTTCAGGTAGTCTGTTTACTTCATGGAGCACTCTGCCTGTGAGAACTTGGGGTATGGGGTCATGGCAAGAGGTGCATGCAGAATTTTCAGATGCCAAAATAACTTGGCTGGCCTTGGGTTCTATGTCCCTTGATTGGGGGTGGGGGTGGGTGCTTGAAGCTCTTCATCAGCCAGAAAAGTGTCACAGGCAAGCCCTGATGTGCACGGTGGCACCAATAGGCAGATATTTAAGTTACACAGGTGTATGCAACATTCTGGAGCATGCAAGTGTAACAGATTTAGATTCCAGAATGTTCGTCTATGTTGCCCTGGGTCATCTTGGGTCATGTCTGTGTATTTATTCAACTTCCCTCACTTGTGTCATTTTTCTTGCTTTAATGTGACAGAGTCATCAATCAAATAAGATGTTGCCAAAGGTGAATGCAAGGTTTTGTTTTGTTGCTTATTCTCTTCCTTGTTTCTTGCTAATTGTGAGTAGCACTTACTTCTCAGCTGTCACCTTTTATCAATATTAACACAATATATGAGCACTGCAATACACAAAGCAAAATAAAGGAGGAAGGAAGGAAAGCTTACTTACTACACATTACGGATCTAGGGATTTGGAGCATTGCTGAGAAAACAGGCAGAACGCCTTTAAACATTTGGCAGTGATGAAAATAATTTGTGGGCATCTTATTTTGTCAGCTGCAGCTACCTGAATTTGTTCACTTATGAACAAATTTGTTCACTTAAGTGAATTTCCAACATGACATCATTTATTTAAGATTATGAATACCAAGGCCATTTTTTCACGTTATGTTAAACCTCTCTGCCCCAACCCCTATTGATACATTTACCCAAATTTAGTGAAAAACCCTGTATATCTATTTTTGTTTTGATATCTTTTAAATGGCTCGCTTTCCCCCTTTCTGCATTCATAACTTCATCTTATGTTATGTTAAATATACGTAGCATCTTTTAAAAAATAGCTGCCACAGGGATAGGAGCCCTAGTCTGGATCTTGACTGAATCAGGGATTGTGGGTGTGCTTGGTGTGGTTGTGTGGGTACACCTTGCCATTGTAGCAATGAAAATTACCACACACACACACACACACCAGCAGCTGCTTATCACACATGCAGTAGCTGCTTTTCTCCCAGGGCAAAGAGCAACTAGGGAATGACTTGGATGGAGACCAGAGTTGGGGGAGTAGGGAGGTTAAGATCATAAGAATAGCCCTGCTGCATCATTTGCAGTCAGTTCTCACAATGGCCAACCAGAGGCTTATGCGAAGTCCAAAGACAGGACATGCACACAAGAGCATTCTCCCAGTCACAATCTCTAGTATCTAGTATTCAGTTGCATACCTTCTCTGGTACTGGAAGTAATATAGGCATCATGACTACCAGCCACTGATAGTCTTATCCTCTGTGAATTGGTCTAATTGACTTTTGCAGCTGTCCAATTGAGGATCCAGCACTACCTCTCGTAGGATAGAATGCCATGGTTTAACTCTGCACTTTGTGAAAAAGTGCTTTCTTAGTGTCTGTCCTGCATCTTCCAATATTTAGTTATTTGATGACCCTGTGTATTATGAGATAGAAAATGACCTCTAGACACTTCCCTTGTGCCATGCATAATGTTATATCCTTCTGTCATGTTTCCATTTACTTGCCTTGCTTCCTAAACTGAAAAGCCTCTGGTGTCGTGATCTTTCCTCATTGTGGAGTCTCTCCGTCTTCGTCATAATTTAGTTGCCCTTTTCTAGCTCTACAATATCCTTTCCAAAGTGTGATGACTAGAAGTGCAGTATTCAGAGTGTGGTGAACCACACTCCACCTCGACTGTGGTCCCACTCTGAGTGGCTTCCTTTGTGGCTCTTTTTATTTATTTGTTATTAAATTTATATTCCATCTTTCCTCCAAGGAGATCAGAGTGGCCATCCCTCTCTCTATTTTATCCTCACAACAACTCTGTGAGGTAAGTCAGTCTGAGACACTGTGGCTGGCCCAAGGTCACCCAGTGACCTTCACAGCGGAGTTGGGATTTGAACCTTGGTCTCCCAGATTCTTGTCTGACACTCTAACTACTACATCACATTGGCTCAGTCAAAGAAAGAAAGAAAGAAAGAAAGAAAGAAAGAAAGAAAGAAAGAAAGAAAGAAAGAAAGAAAGAAAGGCAAATACGAACTATGTATGTATGTATGTATGTATGTATTGATTGATTGATTGATTGATTGATTGATAGTATTGTAGAGTTTGGCCCTAAATCCCATTTAAGATGGGGATTATTTTCAAGTAAATAAGAATTTGATCTGTTTCCATAGAGGACAGCATAACTTCCAAATTCTTTTCATTTATATGCTGCAAAAAAGATAGCATTTTAAAAGCAGCAGAAATCCAGTGGTGTGTTTTGGGCCATATGAGCCTTTCTTTAATGGCTTCAAATAGAATGCTGTTGCTACATTGACCCCAGAGGATGAGGGACACCAGAAAGGTAAGGAAATGGCTTTTATAGGTCTAGCATCTGTTAGTGAGAGAGTTCAAGCTTTTCACCCCAGTGAACTCTGCATGAAGAATAGCACTTAAAAGCTTGCACATTCCCTCACCAACAGATGCCGGTCCAATAAAAAGTATCATTTAACCCCCTTGTGTCTTTGTGTTCCTTTAATTATTTCATAATGAGATCTCACTTGAGCTCTAAAGCAGAAGGCCCAAATTTCTGAGCTGGAGGGTCGTGGTTGTGTAGGTTCTGGAAAATGTGAGAGACAAAAGTGGTAAGATGCTATCTTTATTTGAATCGAGTGATGCAGACAAAAGACTGTGAGTGCTTATGAATAGATAGAGCTATTTGTAGTGAATTTGGGGGAAGAGCATGCAAGCTTTTGAATGACACAATGGGCTTGGTTTGTTCAAAGTCTTGCATACTTCATCTTTCTAATCCAATTACTTTACCTGACTAGTCCACGGATTGAGTTTAATGATGAAAATGGAATGTTTGCTTTTCTTTAACTAACTTTCTATAACCTGAACTGAATGATCTATATCAGTAAAATGTTTTCCCTTCCTTTCAAACTACACGATGTTTTGTTGGTGCTTCGAAGCTCATATTGGGTGCTCAGCACTTAAAATTACTAACTGGAAAGTTTTAAACCCACTTGGCCAATTTGTTTCTAGTGGCTGGCATAGAAGCAGGCTGACAGATATGCGGGAAGAGAAGTTCTGTCTCAGTAGAAGGTGTGTATGCAAAGGATTCTGTCTTAATCTCTCGTATATTTTTCAGTGTACCTCAGATTCCAAATGTAATCATTATTAAAACCGGTTTCTCACTGTCTTGCAAAATTGCAGTTTCATTTAACTCATCCAATGAGCTGCCTTTCCAGTGCTGCCGCTGATGTTTACTTCTTAGTTCCTGCCAAATCCTGGCATACAGGGGTGGCAGACTATTCAACATGCTATGTTTAGGGATTTAGCAGTGTGACTCCCATTAACCTTAATGGGGATTCATGCAGCTTAATCCCCACCCTGAATATTTAACCTCCGCTGTCTCTGTCTTTTCCAGTCGGTATAAATTGCCTTGATAAGTGAAGTAAATAACAACAAACACACTCTGACTTTAATATGATATTTAAATGTATGCGTTTTCAAACTAGCCTTTTGTATATTGCACTTAACAACCATCCACTGCACATTCTCTTCCATGTATTGAGCCATGAAGCCTCTCCACAAACAGCCCATGTGCCAGTCTGGGAAGAGAGGAGATGAAGGTCAGAGTCAAGTGCCATGCACATTATTACCCACGTTCCAAAAAATATGTCCAAATAGCCTTCCCCCTACTATGGCCAGTTAAATGTGAATAGAGTATGCTATATAGCTGCTTTCCAAGTTAAGTCCTTCTTTTGAGTTTCATGTTTTCTTTCAGCAGAATGAGGTCCTCAAAGCCTGGCCTACATAAGTAGCAAAGGAAAGTGGGAATGAGCTGCTGAGGTGGCAGAATGCACTGTCCACTTCAGAAGGCAGGCATAGAATCCCATTTTTAAATGTTCCTCCATATTATAAGGACGAGGTGAGCTCCCGTTGCTTGGTCCCTGCTCCTGCCAACCTAGCAGTTCGAAAGCACATCAAAGTGCAAGTAGATAAATAGGTACTGCTCCAGCGGGAAGGTAAATGGCATTTCCGTGTCCTGCTCTGGTTCACCAGAAGTGGCTTAGTCATGCTGGCCACATGACCCGGAAGCTGTACACCGGCTCCCTTGGCCAATAAAGCGAGATGAGTGTCGCAACCCCAGAGTCGGCGACGACTGGACCTAATGGTCAGGGGTCCCTTTACGTTACCATGTTGTAAGGGAGAAGTCTTTAGTATATTATTCTCTGGTGCAGAATTCTTTATTTTATTTAACTTTCAGGGAGTTTGTTTACACCAGGGACTATTCAAAAAGGATATCTCCCACCTGAAATTTGAAATGGTACATACCATAATTATGTCACCTCCTGTTATCCCCTAATTCTACTGCATTTGTAAAGGAGGCCTTAATGTGCCGTTTTGGAGTTACAATTTTTCCTGAAGGCACGGATATAGGAAAACCAGGTTATAGGAGACCAGACTGAAATAGGTCCAGATAATTAGCTTCCTCCAAGCACACCTGAAGTTGAATGGCCATCACAGTGTTGGACACCTTAGCCAGAAAGGGGATATTTGTGACTTGACAATAGTTGTTGCAAACCTCTAGGACTATGGAAGGCTTGTTGAGGAGGAACTGTGCCAGCGTTTTTTGGACCCACCAAGTGAATCTCTCCAGCTGGCTCTTACCGGCCAAGATAGACAAGGGTTGAGAACACATATGGTAGGCTAAACTCCCCCAAGAGCTCTGTACACTTCACCAGGCCACAAAAACTGAAACTGATCCCACACTATCTGAACAAAGGGCACTCTGGACACTTCTAGATCTGAACTACAGTGCTGCTTGTGGCAAATGCAAGCAATTTTACTAACTTCAAGGTCAAACTAAGGTGAAAAGAAAGAAAGGAAATCTTAAAAGTTAAATTTATATATTTACAGATATATAAACTTTTCCATAGATTCCTGTGTCTGAAAATGCCCAACAATAGCTGCACAGTGTATTCTTCAGGGTCCCAATTAAGATACTGAACTGCTGTTCTCTGTATGATAACAACCTGAAGTGCTGACAACACGCTACCTATCAACAGGCAAATGAAGGCCTACCATCTGTTCTACTATAAATTGTCTCCATTACCTTCGATGTGGAAATCTCTTATAAGGACACCCTAATTATCTAGTAACCTGAGCTAAATGATGCAATATTATTTTAACTAGACCTGTCATTAAAAACAGGGGGAAACAAACATTAGAAAATTTAAAGAAAGAAAAGTTATTGAAAACAACATTTGATTGCATGTCTGGGAGTCTGATGAACATGCTTGCTTAGGTATGTGAATGATTGCTTTCTAGAATCAGAACTGAAGAAAGCAGCAGTTTAGGACACTTTCAGATGTCCTACTGAGTTTCCGTTGTCAGAGAGAAGGAGAAATCAAGACTCCCAGAGTCTTCTTCTCTCAAATCACTGTTCTAGAAAATTCCAAGTAATACGTGAAATGGCACATTGTTTGAAATTCATATATTCTACTAAGCATATATGGAAATTAATAGATATACCTATCAGACAGGCAGGAAAACAGCATTAAAGGGAATGACATAGTCTGTAGTTTTGATGATGGAATATATTTTCAACAAGCACTATATTTCTGCATCTAGCTGAAATAATTAATGCATAAACAGCATATTTACATAACTAGCTGAAATAATTAATGCATATACACCAAAACTGGATTCTTATAACCAGCACCCATATAGTTAGTGAACGGTGGTTATGAAAACAGCAAAACAATGGGAGCTATAGTGTTCAGAAATGCTATTATGAAGATACTTCCATACAAAATTATTAGCATCACTTCAGTAGAGCTATTAAAACATCTTTACATATCTGTTATATAGTTATTTCATGGTTTTTATGTGAAATTTTATTTATTATTCATTTTGTTTAAGGGCGGTTTACAATAATAAAACACAGATTAAAATGCATTTTATACAGTGCTGCTTTTTGTATTTCTATTATTTTTGTGAAATAGATTTGTTTGAGAGGAAACACATTACAAACACCAAAAAGACAAATGGCAAAATAGTATAAAATAAATATACCAAAAAACAAGTCATGGGGGGGGGGGTTGGTTGGGGGGGTTAAAAGTCAATCTTAAAATGAAACCACTAGCTGGGAAAAATGTCTATGAGTCTAGAAGCCAATAGACTGTTGCTATTTTGGGGTGGGATTCAGTCACATACCAACATATTGAGGTTGTGCAATTATCAGGACCAGCAAGGATCCACAGGTGCCAGAATCCACAGAGGCAGCAAATCCCAATGTAAATCTTTATTTTTACATATTTCTACCTTGCCAATGCGGCAAGGTGAAGCAAGGTGAGGCAACTGGGGCAGTAGATGCAGATGTCAATCTTTCTTCCCCTTGTTCCTGATGTAGAGCACCTCTGACCCCTTTCTTCCTTGGTAGGAAGTAGGATACCATTTGGGGGTCTACCACAGGTGCCAAAATGTCTTGGGCTAGCCCTAGCAGTTATAGTTGATTGAGAGGTCTTGTGCAACAAAGTCACTTCCCAAACCATTGGAATTTTTTGCAGTAAGGAAAGTAACAGGTAAATGCACTGCAAATTGTGGGGTAACACTTTGGTGTAACATCATCTAATCTCTCTGCAACAAATTCAAATGACTGCTCATTAAATATTGTCATTGTTAGCCAACATTGTCTGCAAACAAATCAGGATGAATGCTCAATAATCAAATTGTCTAGAAGCACTCTGTGCTATCAAAATACTGGCTTGTCAGAAATACACTAGACTATAATATCATAGATGTTTTAGGAGTAAGTTATTAATCTGTAGCTAAAATAGTGGACTCAAGATATTATATACAAATTTGAGTTTATCAACATCAAGAATGAACCATAATTTGGAGCAACAACCAGCCTGTTTTTATTATGTCATTTGCAAGCTGTTTTGCTTCCAATGTTTTTGGTCATTGGGTTGGATCTAGATTTTATGGATGGAGAGTCTTCTTCTGTACTTGGTGATCTGTGACCTGTGGCAGATGGGGTAGACAACTTTTCTGATACCCCCACCCTCTAAAAACTCCAGTGGCACCTACTACACCATTTTCAGAGGATCCCCAGAGTAATATATTTGACATCCTTATACATTTCTTGCTCCACCTACTTTTGCATCTGACTCTGCAAGGTTACCCAGAAGGGAATGTGGCAAAGGCTTCCAATCCATGACATATTCTTTCCTAAGCTAACTCTTGACTTTTAGGAAAGATGGAATAACATCTCCTCCAAAATAACAATTTCCCATTTGTTATAAATGGCATTATTCAGGGAATTGGGGATTGTTTAGAATTCATGCTTCATAGTCCAACAAACGGATTGCATTCACTTTTAGCATGCCAGTTATGTGTGTGCATATGTGCTTTACATTTCTGTTATCTGTAAATATCACATTGATGTCTTACTTTATGGGTCTATGTATATCAACCAGTGTCTATATCAGGCTTCCTCAACCTCGGCCCTCCAGATGTTTTGAGACTACAGTTCCCATCATCCCTGACCACTGATCCTGCTAGCTAGGGATCATGGGAGTTGTAGGCCAAAAACATCTGGAGGGCCAAGGTTGAGGAAGTCTGGTCTATATGCACCTCACATCTTCAGAGTCTATTCCATCCTTCTGATGTAGTAGGTTGTTGATCATGCCAAAATAAATTTTTAGGCATCACAGCATCTCCCCCCTCTTTTTTAATGTGCACTTTGGACCCTGTTATGTGCAAGCCACCTCGAGGCGTTATACATCATAAAAGCACAAATAAGAATCCAAAAGGGAAGTGCGATAGATCAATGACAAAGCATCTGCTTTGCATGCAGAATGTCCCTGGTTCAATTCCTGGCATCTCCAGGTAGGAGAGTAGCCTGTCAGAAATCCTGGAGAGCCAGGGTTACTCAGTATAGTTAATGTATAGCCAGATGGACCAATGGTCTGACAATAAGTGAAGTTTTTTCTGGGAGATACTTTTAAATCCAATATCTAAATTTTGGATGTTATGTATAGTAATGATCCATTTTTCTGCCAGATTTTAATCTAAATTCACTTTGTTTGTTGACTTTTTGTATTTCAGAAGGCATATCTTTTAAGAAATTGAACTGGGTAGCTGTTCCAGGAGACCTTTCTATTAAATGAAATTGGATCAACTCATGATTATGTGAGCCAAAGTTATGTCCAATTTACCACTTTTCTCTCGTGATTTTGCTGTTCTCCTGGAACCAAATTTGACTTAGCATCTCATCTTGGTTGAGTAGGAGGATAGATGATGGAGAACAGGATTGGTTATCACATACATGAGTAGTTGGGGGTCTCCTTTTGTTGGTGGCTTTTATTTATTTCCAGATCTATATCAGGAAAATTAAAGTCATTCATGATAACATAATGCAGATTGGTATATTGTCCAAGATTGCAGGTCTATAGCACACCCTTAATTTTAACTCAGTTGGAACCACTCTTGTCATTCTTGCTTCAAGAGATCTTAGGCCACACTGATTATGACTGATTGTTCACGCATTATTATCATCAGTACAGTTGTGTTGTTGGATGTATAATGCAATCTTATCATTAGCTCAGTCTTTCCTTTATAGCTCAGACTCATCAATGTCAGCATTTCAATCATGGCTACTATTTTATCACATTCAAATGATCTCTAAAAATACCTAGGTTCTATCCTGCATCTGATTCATTCCTCCATGTATGAGTATATACACGCCTTGCCAGGCCGCGTTCTCAGATGAGAGTACAACTTAAATCTTTATAGGTGTAAGATTCCATGCTCTTAGCAGCCACTGATATCAGAGCCAATAACAAGCAAAGGCCTGTTTTTCAGAAGTCACTGACCAAGACATGGCAGCTTATTAGAACAAGTATACTAAGTAGCCCATGAACCAGAGGTTCCATTCTAGGAAATCAGTCAAATCCAATGTGCCAAACTCATCTCAGATCCACCCATCCAAAAACCCTCGTAGTTGTTTAACAACAATAACAATAATGCTTTGCTATTGTTTCAAATTCCTGACCTATCACAATGGGCAAAATCACAGAGAGACCCAATCACAAAAATCAGGCAGAAAAAAATCCTATTAGTTTAGTAAATCCTTACTAAATCTTTTCAGATTTTCAAATCCTAAAGTGGCCAAAACAACAACATCAACCCATGTCTCTTCCACATCTGCACTCCCAGAAAAGGAAGGTTGGTAAAGGAAGAATAGGGAGGGGAGCTGTGGGGTGTGTCTGTTTTCCTCACAGTTCCTCCTTCATTATTATTTTTTAACACAACCTTGCCTTCTTATTCAAAAGGTGGAAGGGAGAAGCTATAAAGGAAAGCCATGAAGTCACCAGGCCAGTTAAGTATTCAGCAATTTGGGCCACTCCTGGGCAACCTTCTGCTCCCTACCTCCACAAGAGGACACAAGGCCTTTAGCAGACCTTCTCCCCTCTCTTCCCCAGGCCCCTCTCATGGCCACAAGCCACTAGAGGTCTTCCTTTCCCCTCCCATCTTCCAAGGGCACCTTAAAGCCTTTCATAGGTATTTGTATCTCTTGGAGGTCTTTATCAGACTTATAATATCCCTCAGACCTTTTTGCAGGCCTGTCTCATCATCCTACACACCAACTAGACCGCACAGCAAATCAGTCGGCTCTGTTCCTTCTTCCTTTCTTAATTTTCCTCTGCAGAACTTATCTGCAGCACCAGCACTTCTCAGCTGGTGCTGATAGTCACTCATTGAGAAATCTTTCTTACTCCTTCTTTCATGTGCACTTCAAATCTTCCCATTGCAGCAAGCGGGTCCAGCCAGTCGGTCTCTGCCTGGCCAGTTAGAGCTCCTCCGTCCACCTCCCATCTTATTTGTGGTTTGGTTGCACTTTTCATTCCACATTCCATCATATAACTGATTGCCATTTAGGGGAAGAATGAGTTAACGTTGACTTTTGACTGCAGGCAAGCAGCTCCGTGAGCAACAGATCAGCACCACAGACAGTGTGGGCAAGCCACACCATTGATTCAGGCTTCAAGCTTCACAACTAAGGCCACATCCCTGTGCAAGGGGCAAAAGTGAACAGTGGAACAAAAGAGAAGTTGCTAAAGCTACTTAGGTCCTTAAATATACTGGTTGGAAAGCAAAAGCAGTGTTGGAATATACAAATTCCCAGAAAACTAATACCACAGGCTCCCCAAATTTCATAATCTTTGTTCAAAAACAAGGCCAATGAGTTTCATATAGAAAAGCTGAAATGAGAACTACATCATGGCAGAGACGAGAACAGCTCAATTCCCAGTTTAGAACTGGTTGTATAAAGCAGGGGTCAGCAACCTTTTTCAGCCATGGGCTGGTCCACCGCCCCTCAGAGCATGTGGCGGGCCAGACTATATTTTGAAAAATAATAATAAATGAATTTCTATGCCCCACAAATAACCCAGAGATGCATTTTAAGTAAAAGCACACATTCTACTCATGTAAAAACACCAGGCAATCCCCACAAATAACCCAGAGATGCATTTTAAATACAAGGACACATTCTACTCATGTAAAAACATGCTGATTCCCGGACTGTCCACGGGCCAGATTGAGAAGGTGATTGGGCCATATCTGGCCCACGGGCCTTAGGTTGCCTATCCCTGGTATAGAGCATTGGTCCTTTGTGATTTGAAAGAATTTGAACCTCCAACATAAAAGCACTTCTAGGACCCGTTCAACATTTTGATGAAATTTAGTTTGAGTCAACAATTGAAGCTCTAGAACTATGAGACAAAATTGGTCAGCAATATTCCCCTAAGCACAGATAGGAAAAAGTATACAAAATGTTATTTCTGCCATTATTTTAGGCTTTGATGCACTACAATACAGATGTGCAAATATATGTTAATCAATATATTGTATTAAGAGCAAAAACTGCTTTTGCTACATGATAGATGTTTCATAGTATCTCATAATTAGTTTTGTTAGATTATTTTAATTCTGTTTCTATTGGCAAGATGAAATATCCACTAATTAGATAGGAAGTTCCCCTAAAGACATCTATCAACTGTTTCTATTAATATGGGCATCTATGAGTAGGTAGGAAGGAAGAACATTCAGGAACAACTTTTTAGTTAATTAAATTGATGTATGGCTGCAAAACATTTTTCCCACCTCAACAAATGCTTGATCATGTCTCCTTGACAACCATTTTAAAACTTTCCACAGTCTTATTTCTGAGTGAAAGATAATCCTGAAGCCCACAGGACCAGAATATTTTGAATCCACAAAATATACATTCTTCATATATTAGGCGAAATGTATCTCAGCTCTATTAAGTACATAGAACAACAGACAAAAGATTTGTTCTTTTCTTTGTTGTTACCGTAGATAATGATATTATCATTATCATTATATTTATTACAGGGGTACCTCAGGTTACAGATGCTTCGGGTTACAGATGCTTCAGGTTACAGACTCCACTAACCCAGAAATAGTACCTCAGGTTAAGAACTTTGCTTCAGGATGAGAACAGAAATTGTGCAGCGGCGGCAGTGGGAAGCCCCATTAGCTAAAGTTGTATCTCAGGTTAAGAACAGTTTCAGGTTAAGAACGGACCTCCAGAACGAATTAAGTTCTTAACCCGAGGTATCACTGTATATACTCTTCACCATCAGGTTCCAGGGCAGGTTGCAACAATTTAAAAATCAATACTAAAAATACTTCAAACAATTTACAGTCACAGGAATAGGGTGGGTCCTGAAAATGCACATTTTGGGTGTCAAAGGCTAGCATAAAGAGGCATAATATGGCTGCTGTCTTTTGAACCAGCTGATGTTTCCAAGTTGTCTTCAAGGGTAGCCCCATGAAGAGCACATTGCAATAAGTCAATTTGGAAGTTATCACAACAGGGAGTACCATTGTCAAGCCATCTCTGTCAAAAAGGAGTTACAGCTGGTAGCCTCATTCAAGGCAGATGGTACCTCCTCCCCTCCCCTCCAATGTGGAATTTATCATTCCCTGGATCTACTCAGGCAATTCCTAATGGTTAGCTTTAAGAAGCCAACATAGGCAAGGAATAAGGGGGCAAGTGGTCAACCGCCCTTCTTCATGCAGTTTGTTTGCATTATCAGGGTGCAATGGAACAGATGGAACAGACACTATATTGGATACATTGATCTAACTGTGAAACCCAACTCTTTGAATCTGAGCAATTTTGCCCCAAAGTGCCTCTCAGCATTGTTTTAGTGAGCTGCTGAGGGTATCCGAGCAACTCTCTCTTGGCCAGGTGACAAAAGCCCATTTGCCACACAGAAAAACTATTCCAGACTGCTAACTGCAGATGCAATGGTAGTGGAGCAGTAAGTTTTTGCCATCACTGTCGCGTGGTAGGGACAATTATGGAACCTCACATGTGTTCGGCCAGGTTTACACCAAGATTTACACCGCTTGTACTCTACCTGTCAAACTTCCTGTTTTATTGAACACGAGGACACCCAGGAGTGATTGTGTTGAAGACTTATAGCTCACTATTTCACATTATGACCACAGTATCAACAGAAGCACCATCCATATCAGCCAGAAAATCCCCCAGAGCATTCAGGAATCAATCATATACCATAATTATCCAAGGGCGGACCATTTCAGTACATCCTCCACCCCTGCAATGCGAAATTCAGCCCAAACCTTATTAGGGAATGATCCATCCTTTACAACACACTCACAATAAGACCCCAATCAGCTGAATATTATCATTCTGCTCTGTGGTATATACCAGGCCACAAAGGTTCCTTAAAACTGTGTTAAACTATAGTTTAGTGCTAAGTCTAAGTATAGCCAGTGAGTTACTTTTATAATGCTTACTCAAGGGTAAAAGTGATTGCTGTGGGTGACTGCATATTATTAAAATCCGTAATTCTTATAACACAACAAAAATATGAGTCATTTAGTTCAAGGTGTTTGTAATTAATTTTCCATTACACACTTCTATAGCCTGCATAAATTCACCCACGAATTTGCCCTTTGTACCCAAGGTGTTTCTATATTTAAGGAACATATTAATTATAAGTAGGTAAAAGTTTCTGGACATAAAACCCTCTTCTTATCCAACTTAAATGTTTCTGAGAGTAATTCATAGATATTAAAATACACAAAAAAACTTGTGCTTGATATCAGGGTTCCAGAAACGTTGGCTGGTTTCCTTAACTTTATTTGAATCTCTATGCTTTAGCATGGAATCTGAACGCATATAACTCACAGCTGTTACCAACTAGAGTTTGTATTCTAACCAGAGTTTGAAAGCAGGTTTAAAGTTAGCATCAAAGCTTAACCCAAATGAGAGTTTTGTAGTTGTAATTTGAGTCCTCAAGAAGACATCCAGTAGAGCAATTCTGCGTTGTTCAGAATTGATTCAGAATTGATTAAATCTAGCAGTTCAAAAGCACGTCAAGTGCAAGTAGATAAATAGGTACCACTCCAGCGGGAAGGTAAACGGTGTTTCCATGCACTGCTCTGGTTCGCCAGAAGCGGCTTAGTCATGCTGGCCGCATGACCCGGAAGCTGTCTGCGGACAAACGCCATATTCCATTTTAAAATACCCCTGTTCCACTCTCCATGCTCTCCATTCCAGTATAGAAACTGCTGGTGTCACTTGTGGTCTTTGTTGGGTCATCATACCAAATCGCACAGACATACACACCCTCAAATCATATGATTCCCACAACCATTTTAGAGGTCTTCCAGTGAGGGTAATCCCCACAACCCCTGCAAAATTAGGCTGAATGTGTGCACCTACAGTACACAATCACTCGCAAGCAAGTCTAAAGAGTGCAGACAAGTATGTGTGAAATCGCACATGGGTGATCATTGTACATGTTTGCTCATACACATTTATAACATAGCTAACCAAATGGGAACATCCAAACAATGAAGGGTTCTGCTACTTGGGTTTGGTTCAACAGTCAGTATACCATTTCAGCTCATATGTGAGAAATAACAAGAGGAGATCAATCAGTTTGATGCTAGCTTATTTCACTTCTCCCTCTCCCTCCCACTTCTTAAATTCAGATTCTTTATCACCTGCGTGTTGAGAATGGAATGAGTAATGATTGCCACTGTGATGGAGGATGTCTGCTTAAATCCCAGTAAGTCATCAAATGGCTGTTATGTACAAAGATAGTGCAGTCAGTAATCAAGCCTTTTTTCAGTAGGGTTAGGGAGCAATGTTATGTGTGCATGTTATAGTAGTTACAAAAATGGGTATTTCGCTATAAGCACCACATGTAGATCAAACTGACAGACTCCTTGGGGAATAAGCCCCATCACCTTCTGAATGCAAGACAAGCATAAAACTACTGCAGCAGCAGGGGGGGGGGGAATATCAGTTTGAAAATAATTAAACAGCAAGTCAGCCACCCATAATGATATTCAGCAGTGCACATTAGGGACAGTTTGCTGGGAATGCACAAGAGCACTCCAGTTGTTTAATTAACATTGAAACGGCAGTTCCACAAGAACTAAAAATCCTGTTAATTTATGTGTCTCTTAATGATGCTCATTTAAATACTGTCAACTTTTCTTGGGTTTAATATTCATGATTTCTAGTCATTAAAACACCAAAGCTCCATTTGCGGATTCATTGCAAAACACACATTGTTTGATAAGGATGAGTAGGACGACAGTTCTTTAATAAAAGTTAGGGTGCTTCCCTAAAGTGTACATTTCCAAAGAGGTCATGGTGACTCGCTCTATAAATGATCTCACTTTGCTCATTGTGGTAATGCAATAAACCACTTGGGCTTTCTTCAGATTTTACATGTAACTCCAGCTCACCATATGAAAAATTATGTCCATAAAAACAATTACTTTTCCATCATGGAGCATGTTAGCTCCATGGAAATGTGTCTATATATGGAAATTATGTGTTTAAATATAAAAATAATGCCTTACAGGCCTTGAAATACTGCATCCAATATCATTTGGGTTCAGCTAATAGCCTTACAGTTTGGCTTTGTCAAGAAAAGGAGAGTTTTGACTGGATCAGCTACCATACATGAAAAGTACTGAATTCACAGGTGAGAACTCAAAGGATAGAAACGAAGGAACATGAAACAGAAAAAAGGGAAAGGGAACTGACATTTCTGCCTGTTGCCACTACTGACATGTAGCCCAGTCCTATGTATGTTTATTCAAAAGTGAGTCTAAATTCAATAGGCGTTACCTCCTGGCAGGTATATAGGTATTAAAAATAAATTCAATAGGGACAAATGTAAAGTTCTACACTTAGGCAGGAAGAACCAGATGCAGAAATATAAGATGGGGGACAGCGGACCTGCCAGTAGTACATGTGAAAAGGACCTAAAGGTTTTAGCAGCAAAAAAGGCTAATGCTATTCTAGGCTGCATCAACAGAAGTATCGTGTCTAGATCAAGGGAAGTAATAGTCCTACTCTATTCTGCCTTGGCCAGACCACACCTGCAATACTGTGTCCAGTTCCGGGCACCACAATTTAAGAAGGATATAGACAAGCTGGAACCATGTGCAGAAGAGGACAACCAAGATGATCAGGGGTCTGGAAACCAAGCCTTATGGGGAGCAGTTGAGGAAGCTGGGTATGTTTAGCCTGGTAAAGAGGAGACTGAGAAGAGATATGGTAGCCATCTTCAAATCCCTAAAGGGCTGCCACATGGAAGATGAAGCAAGCTTGTTTTCTCCTGCTCCAGAGGGTAGGACTCAAACCAATGACTTCAAGTTACAAAAAATAAGATTCCCACTAAACATCAGGAAGAAGTTTCTCACAGTAAGAGCTGTTTGACAGTGGAATGGACTCCCTCAGGAGGTTGTGGAGTCTCCTTCTCTAGAGGTTTTTAAGCAGAGGCTGGATGGCCATCTGTCATGTATGATCTAGTTGAGATTCCTGCATTGCAGGGGGTTGAACTAGATTATCCTTGGGGCCTTTTTTAACTCTACAGTTCTTTGAGTCTATGATTCTATGGTTTAATATTCATTCACCTGTCTGATTTAAGTCTAAAACACTGGATGCAGAGTTATGCGCAGATGGGCAGGCCTTTCTGGTGGACTCCTTAATCCATGCCAAATCCTTACCCAGATCAGCTGGATCTGAGGACAAGGTAGAGGAATAGTTTATTAGCTGTATTCCCAAATAATTGAAATGAATATTAATTGAGTTTCAGTATTACCATCTATCTGAAAGAGTTTTTGGCAATGAAGCCTTGGCCAACTATAGAGAAATGTTAAGTGCTCCCAAGAATTATTGCACTAGGCTGAATTTGCAAAATACCTGGGAATTAAATCATTTCCTAGTGAGAGATCAGCATCAAAGCAATTTACCAAATTCTCATTCAGCAGTTCATTTCAATTTGTGTGTGTGTGTTAATTAAAAACAAGAACTAAGAACATTCTGTGGATGTAAAATACAATTGTAGTTAAATTATAAAACACAGTTTCTTAATATTCCAAGCACTGTTTAGTAGAAACAACATCAATGCATTCTTATCTCTCTGGAAGTACATTTTTTATTAAAATGAAAAGTTTATTATTTATGATTATCTTAGTGAGAACATAGGCTTATGCCTATATGGAGGAGCTAAAACTTTCATATTCTCTTGTGCCCTATATTTGCCTGGCTGCCTCGTTCACTTATTTGGGGCTCTTTAATGTATTAGCTTCCTCTGGTTATTTTGTACTTTATACAAACAACTGTGAATAAATTGTTATTTGTGTATAGAGAGTACTTTCTCGGCTCTGGGATATGTTAAGGTGAGGCCCGGAAGAAAGTGTTCATTTAGTCCACTTTATTTTAGCTTCTGAAGGGGATGGGTTTATGGAGGCCATTGAAGGTTCAGTTTTACAGCCTCATTCTACCATCTATTGTACTGTAAAGCAGTACTTGGGTTGGGAGGAAGACCAATGACCCTGACACCAGCAGGTCATTGCTGTGGCCTTGTGAGCTAGCTCATTATCTCACTATGGTTTGACCTCTCTGCCAACCGCCACTACTCTGATTGTGTTTTAATGACTGGGTGGATGGACACAGGCAGCAAGGCAGTTAAACCTAGTGGTGCAGCCATTTTGTAAAAAAATAGAGTTGCACAGCGTCAGTTCTTGTTCCATGATTCAGTTGCCTTTCGTGTCATTTTGGACAGTTTGCCGTTTCAAATATTACAGCCATCATCACCAGAGATGTCACATACAGCCTGTATGTGGGAGACAAGTGGGCAGAGTGGTTGGGGGCTTTGGCTAGATTAGCATGAGTAGATCAAGAATATGTCTCCATTGGAACAAGACCAAAGGCAATATTTACTAGGGAGATGAGCAGCATAAAGCTGCCATCTACACAGTGATTACATTACGTGGAAATGGACTGATAGGTAAAAGCGGACACGTTTTGTCTGGAGGAGGATTCAGTCAGGTTAGTCATACCTGAAATCTGGAGCAGTACAAGCCACCAGTGAGAACTAGGCCCCATCTGCACTGTACATTTAAAACAGTATCATACAGTAGTATCTCACTTTAAACAGTGAGAAGTATGATTCCCCTCCCAGAGCTACAATTTCTAGAGTTCCCCAGAGATTGACTGTTAAACCACTCTAAGAATGGAAGGCCTGTGAGGGCAATAGGTGTCTCCTAACAACTCTCAGCACCCTTACTTTGGGAAAAGCCACACACTGTAGCTTTGTGAGGGGAATAGGGGTCTCCTAACAACTCTCAGCACTCTTACCAAACAGATGGAACCAAGATGATAGGTAACAGCGATGGAGGAGAGTCTGTGGAAACAATTTTCTGGGAACCAATTGCGCACAATGAGTTCTTGTGATGAGATAAAATTATGTCCGGGAACAATCAAGTTGTTACTTGCTGTGACCCAGCATTAGTTGGTCAATGAAGTGTGGATACACTCAATGATTCCTCGAGGAAGACACTTGTCCGAGTCTTTAAGATGTTCTGTTTTCAGACTAGTGCCCATGAAAGTAGGAATAGCAAAATAAAGGAAGGATTGGGACAAGGGGCTAGTGGCCAGAAAAGTTCAAGGAATTTCTCTCCCAATATAGACCTACTCACATATATCTATTCATCTTCTGGGGTCCTTCTCCAGGTGCCACCACTAAATGAAGTGAATTGGGTGCCACTGGCTACTAAAGTGTGAGTTTATCTGCTTTTATTGGGGAATAGTTTGCTGTTTAAATGAAAGTTTTATTGTTCCCCACCTTGAAATCTTAGGCTAAAGGGTAGGCTGTAAATATTTCAAATAAACGGATGAAAGGAGGGACATTGTGAAATGTTTTCCCTGGATATTCTCACCTGGCACCCACTTTGAATTCTTTTCAACGTCATGCGAAGACCTTTTTATTCTCTCAGACCTTTTAGAAAAAGTGCTTTTAATGCCATTTCCTCTGTCATACATTTTTATATCAGTTTTAAACATTGCTGTTTCATTTTGTTTTAGATTTCACATGCAGATGTTTTACAGTTTTGGTTTTAAAATGTGTGTTGTAAACTGCCCAGAGAACTCCAGTTATTGGGCAGTATAGAACTGGAATAAATAAATGAACCTACATATCTGTATACCTGCAGTGAGCTTTAATACTAGGATTGATAGGACAGGTTTGCCCTACGAAGTATGTTGCTAAATCAAACCACTTATTGCATCATTAGAGCTCTGCATACCTGGAAGACTGCAGTGGCCATCTGATATCTCTATAGCAGCCAATTCTCATTGGGTCAGGGTTTCTAGATATTCTTCCTCTTTCTGTAAAGTTCTTTGAGTCACGAAAAAAGACAGCTAAATGTTCTGACTGATGTGGGAGCAGCACACTTATTGATTTTATTTGCATTCATATGGATGAAGTATTTGTGAATATGTTTCCATATATATATATATATATTAACAGGAAGCGACTGAATGAAATGAAGACAGCAGCTAAAGTTGGGAGAGAAGAAGGAGTTTAATTTTACACTGTGTAAAATTAAACTTTGTGGGGAAGTAAACCCTGGGATTTTGGAGAGGACATCAGAAAAAACTGAGTTTTTAATATTTAAATTAAGGCAATTACGGTACATAGAGATTCAAGCAAGATTTTGAGGCAAGATGATTTTCCACATCTATATTCATATGGTAAACTGGTTTCAGAAAAGTAACCCTATATCATAATAAATCAAGTTACCACATCCTTAGTACGCTAGACAACTCTGTCATCTTAAAAAAATGATCATATGAATTGGTTTTTAGTCTGCCTAATGGTGAAGTATAATTATCAGAAGCTGAGTAATAAAGAAGCAGCATTTGGCTCATTCCACTTATTCTCATATTTACAGGACAGTTCATGTGATAAATCATGCCATGACTACAACTGCATGTTTTATTCATTTTGCTGTTTATTTTTTAATCCTGCCTTCTATACATGACGTGTCCTGTCTTGAATACAGGATCTTTTGAGTATCCGTTTACCATGGGAGAATGGCTAACATTTACTATTTTGTTCCTACCTCCTGAGACCTTGAGGGACTGAATTGACCTAGGAGAGTTGTTTTGGGGAAAACATTAGAAGAGGTGTGGATTTTTGGTTCCAATTACCTGTCTTGATTTTACTGGTGGTTCACCACTGAGATGGCCAAGTATTTGATCCCACTTTTAGTTGCTATTTTAATGTTTGGTTGTAACTGGATTAAAAGAATAAAAGAAGAAATCCCAGGGTCCCTAAGATCTAGGTTTGGGGCAAATATTCTCTTAGTGAGAGAAAGCTCCAGCAGAGATTTAAAATCACAAAACATTCAGCAAAGTAAAGAGTGGAAATATGGGCTGCTAGACCTTTAAAATATTGCCTTCTAAATATCTTTCCAAAGTTACCATTTTGTTCTTCTTCTTTTAGCATAGAAAAAAAGCACACATGTGGTAAGTTAAAATTGTTTACTTACAAATGCTTCAAAGGTCAGATTCTTGTGCTTTTCCATACAGCAGCAAGAAAAGCCGTGGAGTTTAACTTAGTTTCAAAAAGGTAAGAGTTTCTTAATTATTTGTATATAAACAGAAAGATGGCTTGACAAAGCCATGCGGTCTAAGCTTGGAGCATTTAGCTCAGACGTCCTTTCTGGTCAGATTCACATGGTGGAAGAGAATAAACAAAGGCTTTGGTAACCCTTCTTCTCAAGGTGAGGGTGTGTGACCTATCTAGGTCTGGTATGAATGCTTACTCTATAGTCAACCCCTTTGTACATTAAGTAGAGCTAAGCATGTTGGTTACATGAGGCTACACACTTTTGCATTAATAAGTTTTAGTACTTGAGGTTTCACATGCCTTGTTTGAGGTTTGTGTGCCCTGAATGTAACCTTCCATGTTTCAGTGTGGGTGTCATCCTACCCAACCTTTAAAGCCAAAGACAGTCCACTACAGTGTGGCAACCAACAAGTTCAACAGGACTCAGCTGGAGGTATCCAATGCCCTTGTTCCATTAGTGCACAGAGGAACTTGTCCCTTTCTCTTCCCCTTCACATTCTCCCAAATCTGCTCTGAAGGGTTGTGTGGGGACCCCCCAAAATAGCTTTGGGGAATGCATGGGGAAAGAAAGGAGAGGAAGTTCCATTGCACAAGCAGAAATATTTGAGCTCATGGAGTGAGTGACTTTGTGCTACTTTGAATATAAGCCCACTATGGTTCCTTACAGCAGGGGTAGCTGATGTGGTTCCCTTCACAAGTTATTGGACTACAACTTCCATAAGCCACAGCCAGCATGTTCAATAGTTGGGAATGATGGGAATTGTAGTCCATTTTTTTAAAAACCACGTGGAAGGCACCATTAGACAGTGGAGAACAGTGCTAAAAACTGAATTGTGGACTAGGGGAAAGAAAGAAAAAAGATTGTGAGTACAAAGCTGATATGAGGCTTGCTACTTGCAGTTACTTTGGGAGCAATTGCCTTTATTTTACAAGCACTGAAATGTGCGAGAATAAGCTCGCTGTTATCATTGGCTGCATTTGGTGCTGAGCTTTTTATTTCCAGTCTCTTATGAACTCAGTGTTTGGCAAAAGCTCAGAGAAATCCCATCTGCTTTAGCATGTGGTAGGAGGTTAATGGTGACAAAAAGTCACACTCCATGAGAGCTTTTCTCATTTCTTCAGTTTTCCTGACAAGTGGCTTTGCCAGCTTTCAGGCCTCCTTTTCCCACAAAGGGCATCAATGTTTCATTAACCCTTCCCCCTCCAGAAGATGGCCTGTTTTATGTCAGGAACGCCGCTCCTTTTTCCTGCACCTTCTGCTTTTCGCAGGCAGGGCTGTATGGGGGCCCTAATTTAACACAGTTTGGGCAGAGACCGTTTCTTTTCTTTCTTCAAATGCCAAGGTGAAGCCCAGTAAACTCCTCACATTGCTTTGTGCCATTCCATCAAGGAAGGCGAGAAAGAACTTCCATTATTGAGCAGGTCACCATTCTTTCCTGATGTCAAGTGATGAGTTTCCAGACTGTAACCATGCTGACATTTGCTGCTGCCCTTAGAAAGCTGAAGCATTGAATTGAGTCATAAATGACTTTTTGACGGAGCTCAGTCTTGCTTCTTGTGAATTTTGTTACTTCGCTTGATACAGATTACTACTGAAGGGTTCTGGGAACAAAATAAAACATCAGCTCATTTCCTATGGTATAAACAAATGCCGTGGATAAGAAGAGAATCATATGCCTGGTATTTGTGTCGATTTTTTAAAAATCACAACTAACTGTATTGGGGGGCTGCCTAATGCGTGTAATAAGACATTGGCAGAATTTGGGGCATGCAGTGAGTGCCTGGTACCTTTCCAAGTGAGAGAAATATATACATATTAGAGTGGAAGGTTGAGAGAAAGATGTGTGTGTGTGTGATAGAGGGAGAGAGAGAACTTATGATCAGAGAGATCTTATGATCAGAATCTCAAAACACAACATTTACAATGGTGCTTGTGATCACCATTGGCCAAGTGAGGGACTACAGTGCAATCTTACCTATACATGCCTACTCAAAATTCAGGTCCATTATTTTCAGTGAGTATTACTATCAGCTATCTGTTTATACGATTGCATGCTTACTCTTTTGTTGCTTGGCAGTCAAAATAAGGATGGATTTGGCCCCGGGGTTTCTTCCTTGTGCAAAAGTCGTATGGCGCTAGAGCTTGTGCAAGTGGCCTCGCAAAATTAGCCACCTATTTCTGGTTAGAGAAATTATGGGGTTGGAGAGGTACCGTTTCACCAGATTTATCTTGGGGAAGAAAAATTATCCAACAGGGTCTTAAAAGGTGATGCTCACCTTCAGCGGTGGCAATAGTGCAGCTTATTTCTTTTTTCCAAAGGGAGTGTTGGTGGTTGCTGCTGCTGAGCCTTTTCACTGGCACTGTCCACAATGCCCCAAAATGTTGTAGCTGTTGCCTGCCCCTCCAGACTTTGGGGTATCATGTTAAAGGGGTCCGGAAAGAGTTGGGGTTCTTACTTGATGTATGTCAGAGGACCCCCTCACCTTTGATTGATGTCTACAAGGTGTACATCCAGCAAGTGAGATGGTTGTCAATGGTCATACCCAATGCCTATGCCAAAACCTTTACACCTGTAATCAGTAAAGTTGTGGCCTGATTTGACCCAAAGTAATGTTGCCCTATCCATTTATGGGAGTCAGATATTGGGGGGTGGGGGGTGGGAGGGTGGCGGCACCTGGCCCTTGCAACTTGCTTAACCAACTAACCTGGTTCTGGTGTAAATGGGCTGACTCATCAGCACAGGGAGAAGAACGAAGCATACTACTACTATCACCAGGTGACTGCTGACCAATCATACTAGATAAGAACCACAGCTCCTGCCACTGCAGCTGGCCAGCCCAAAACACAGTGTGGTCTGTGCAGGTGATGATGGCCAATCAGGCACACAATTTCTGCTGCAGCCAGCATCCCCAGGTAATTCAAGATAGGGGATGTCGTCACACCAACAATAATGCTTCTTTTGCCACAGCAATCATGCTGTTAGTTTTGTTACCACCATATTGCTCCCCCCCTTTTTTCCTCTCTCCTTTCAAACAACTGGAAGAAGCCAGGAAAAGGGCAAAACAGCGCAGTGGAAGAAAATGGAGGAAAGGTTAGACCACACATTGTGCATCTTAGCTCGGAGTCTGAGCACAGCCCTGACCCCAAAATGTAGCTTGGAGAGGGAAGGGCAGGAGGGAGTGGGAAGGGCAGTGGCAGATGGGCTGCTGCCACCACCTCTTCTGCTGCTGCCTGAGGAAAGCAACTTAGTTTGCCTCATTATGAAGGTGGTTCATTTCTTCATCCCCTTCATTTTGCACCTTTCATTTTAGATCAGCTGGACTCTTTTCATCTCTTTATTCCTGCTCTTTTTACTCTTCTGCCTTTCTTCCACTCTCTTTTAGGAGGGTGTAGACAGCTTCTGTGCACAACATACAAATTGCTTCCAATGTTCTCATTTTGTTTCCTTTGGGTATGCTTGCTAACTTTTAGAGTGCAAAGATGCCTGCACCCATCACATCCTGTTCAGCCATTTTGAGATGCGATAGCCTCAAATGCCATTTCTGCACTTAGATGATTATCTTAATAGCCCTTGAAACATCATTATTTGTTAATGTGCACTTAAACAAAGGGCAGTCATAAACGTCCCATTGAAAGTGGGGGGAGGAATTGGCAGCAGTATTTAAGAATGCATTTAGTCCATTAGTGTACACCACATACATAAGAATAAAAAATGAAGGATCTGGTATTTGTTTCTATCATTATACAGCAGTTTTATATTTACTGCCAAACCTTGGTCTAATAACTCTGCATGCTGAAAAATGAAAGCAACCTTTCTTACTTACAAGTGGCCTCTGAATACCATTTTGCTAGAATCCAAGTGGGGAGTCTGCATTCCCCAAGGGTCCTTCATGAGGGCTTCACATCGGCAACTGGTTGGCCACTGTAAAAACAGGGTGCTGGGTTAGATGGCCCATTGGACTCATATGTTGTGTATTTCCAAGAAAAGAAAAGAGAAAGAGAAAAGAAAAAGGCTAAAGTTTTAAATTTTCAAAGGTCCTTATAGAAACAAAGGTTTATTCGCAATAGTTTCTCTATCTTGAAAATAGCATGTAGCCATACAAACTTTCTCTTTATAGCAGATTCACAATCCAGATCCTCCCCCCCCCCGTTGTGTTTTTTTCTAATAATTATCTTGAACAAGATACCTGCAAAATATGCCTGCTTAGTTTCAGAAAATAATGGCAGTGGCCGCTACCAGCAGATGCCCATGTCATACTATCTTTTGTCAAAGTCCTTCTACAATTGCCTTCTCTGTGGTTATTCAGCCACAGGGGAGACAGCTTTTCAGTAGTGGTACCCAGTTTTGCAAGCCCCTTCCTAATGATAAGGAAGGGGCTCGCAATGGCAAGCCTAATGGCAAGCTCCTTGCCATTCCAAAGCATGTTTATTTATCTAGACGCTTTAAATTCTCTAAGCCAAGGATGTGGCCCTCCTAATTTTGTTGGACTGCAAGTCCTGTCATCCTTGACCATGGGTTGTTTGGGCTGTAGCTGTTGAGAGCTGGGGTTCAACAGTTGAGGAACCACATTTCTCCCACCCCTGACCCAAGCTCCAGTTTACTTGATATTTTAAAATAATTTTGAGTATCCTTGTAAAAAAAAACCCATACTACAGTTAACGGATTATATCCAGTCATGTTGCTCAGCTGACAACAAGGCTTCTGTCAACAGAAGAAGGATGGTAGTCACTGCCAGTGATTCCCTCTCCTGTTGCAGCCCCCCACCATACCTCCCAGCCCTCTGCCATAGATATAGGAGGGCTCAGAAGGGGAAACTGCCAGAAATTCCTTCCCCCTTTTGCTAAAATAAGCTTTACTGTCAGCTGAATAATACTGTGAGACACAGCCCAGCTGGTATTCAACATGAACGCTTGAGATCAAAAGTCAAATGTGTTAAATGTGGCCTGATTTAGCAAAAGATACTGAGTTTTTGGAGATGTAGCGTCTGATCCCAAAACTCTTCAAGCAGTAAAGGGCCGTCTGACACCGCTGCCCTTTGGGAAGCACATCAGATGCAGTCCCCTACTCTGGTGGGGCTGCCAATGTTATTTGATTTTGTGAGAGCATGCATATTGTTGTACACTGCTCTGGAATCTGAACTGAACAATGGCTATGCAGAGGTTTCAAATTAATAAATGCTATACCCTTTCTGAAGGGATGCGGGTGGTGCTGTGGGTTAAACCACAGAGCCTAGGACTTGCTAATCAGAAGGTCAGCGGTTCGAATCCCTGTGACGGGGTGAGCTCCCGTTGCCCAGTTCCTGCTCCTGCCAACCTAGCAGTTCGAAAGCACGTCAAAGTGCAAGTAGATAAATAGGTACCACTCTGGCAAGAAGGTAAACGGTGTTTCGTGCGCTGCTCTGATTCACCAGAAGTGGCTTAGTCATGCTGGCCACATGACCTGGAAGCTGTGTGCTGGCTCCCTTGGCCAATAAAGCGAGATGAGCGCCGCAACCCCAGAGTTGGTCACGACTGGACCTAATGGTCAGGGGTCCCTTTACCTTTACCTTTTATACCCTTTCTGATAGCCAAGGAGGGGCAGCCGGTGACAAACTGTGTCTGTTGCTCTCTGCCAGTGTCTGAAAGGCCTGATGCTGAAGGGAATCCTATCAGCCCCAACTTGCATAGCCAATGGTCAGGGATGATGGGAGTTGGAGTCTGGAAGGCACCAGGCTCAACTCCCCTGATACATGCTGTATGAGAAACAGCCAGAGGAAGACTAGTTCTTATCAGCATATCATGGGTGGGGATGAAGATAGCATTAACTAGGTAATTCTGTTCATATCCTCCAGTGCACCGAGCCTTATTTCCTACTTGCATTTGCAGCAACAGCATTTGTTAGCTTTTGGTTTGCCCATTCTAGAAACACAATTAGCATAGGCTAAATATGATTTCTGATGCAACGTATTGTTGTTGTAGTTATTCTTATCAGTGGGAGGCAGCCACATTAATACAATGGTAACTAATACCGGGTGCTTGGAAGGCGGTAAAATAAAAAGCTACAGAACATGCCAAGCAAATTATCCATTGCTGAACGGGGAAAGAAAATTTTCTTCCTGATTTCCACAGATGATCAACTTATGCCTTGAAGCATTAGACTTGATTACGCTAATCATTATTTTAGCTTACATAGCTACAAACTTTATTAGTGTTGCCCAGTGACTTTGCTACTTTGGGAATTTAATCAAACGGTTAGAGTAAATGGAGCTATTTGCTTTATCCCTAGAGGCGTGCATATATATATATATATATATATGCAGGTTTTGGTGTCTTCGGGTATCTTCCCGTGTAAGAGTTGGGGTGTCTAGGCGACGTTTCGACGAGGTCTCACTCGTCATCTTCAGGCTGGTGCTTTCGGCTTCTTGTTACTAGAACAGAGCAGGATCTCAGTGTTTGAGTTCCTATAAATACTGTTGAGGGGGTGTGGTGTATAGCCTCCAACGTTCTGGGCAGAGAGGAAGTTCCTAGGTTAATGTGCCTTTTCTTCTTTTGTTCATTAATTACTTGAGGGATATCTTGAGTGATTACTTGAGTGATATTCTGGGTACCACTTAGGAGGGTCATTAGGTGTGGATTAGTTGCTAAAGCTTTCGTGTCTTGACCTCTTGACCTTGTAAAGAGTTTTTCTGAGAAGATGGCTGTACTGCACTTAGTTGTGCTCTGGCTTGGCTTCGTGTATAGGGGCGAGCTGTGGTTTTGTGCCCTGTGCCAGCCAGATCTGTGTAGGGATTGCAGGGGGGTGCAGCATCCGGAGGTGCCACTATGGTTTGGCTACTGGATGGTGTCTGTAATTTATCTGTGGAGAGGGTCTGGGTTTGGGTCTGGTGTGGTTGATTGGAGATGGCGTTCTGTGACACACCTAATGACCCTCCTAAGTGGTACCCAGAATATCACTCAAGTAATCACTCAAGATATCCCTCAAGTAATTAATGAACAAAAGAAGAAAAGGCACATTAACCTAGGAACTTCCTCTCTGCCCAGAACGTTGGAGGCTATACACCACACCCCCTCAACAGTATTTATAGGAACTCAAACACTGAGATCCTGCTCTGTTCTAGTAACAAGAAGCCGAAAGCACCAGCCTGAAGATGACGAGTGAGACCTCGTCGAAACGTCGCCTAGACACCCCAACTCTTACACGGGAAGATACCCGAAGACACCAAAACCTGCATTCCTGTACCCGTGAAAATCTACGAAAGCATATATATATATATATATATATATATGCTTTCGTAGATTTTCACGGGTACAGGAATGTAGGTTTTGGTGTCTTCGGGTGTCTTCCCGTGTAAGAGTTGGGGTGTCTAGGCGACGTTTCGACGAGGTCTCACTCGTCATCTTCAGGCTGGTGCTTTCGGCTTCTTGTTACTGGAACAGAGCAGGATCTCAGTGTTTGAGTTCCTATAAATACTGTTGAGGGGGTGTGGTGCAGAGAAGAAGTTCCCAGGTTATTGTGCCTTTTCTTCTTTTGTTCCTTAATTACTTGGGGGATATCTTGAGTGATATCTTGAGTGATATTCTGAGTACCACTTAGGTGGGTCATTAAGTGTGGATTAGTTGCTATAGCTTTCGTGTCTTGACCTTTTGAGCTTGTGAAGAGATTTTTCTGAGAAGATGGCTGTACTGCACTGAGTTGTGCTCTGGCTTGGCTTCGTGTATAGGGGCGAGCTGTGGTTTTGTGCCCTGTGCCAGCCAGATCTGTGTAGGGATTGCAGGGGGGTGCAGCATCCGGAGGTGCCACTATGGTTTGGCTACCGGATGGAGTCTGTAATTTATCTGTGGAGAGGGTCTGGGTTTGGGTCTGGTGTGGTTGATAGGTGATGGCGTTCTGTGTGCCTCTGGTCCTGGTGTCGGTTTTTGTGGGGAGGGCTAATTTCCAGATGTCTGGCAGGCGGGACGTGTCGTCACGCTTGTTCATGTTGTGAGGGTGTTTCTCTATCTCGATGGCTTCCATGATTATTCTCTTGTGGTGATGTTCCATGTTAAAGAGCAATTTGGAATCTGCAAAATTAATTTCGTGTCCTGTTTCTTTCATGTGTTGGAAAAGAGAGGAGGTTTTTTCTTCTTTTTTGACGGCATTCTTGTGTTCTGCGATACGTGCATTTATTCGTCTGTTTGTTTGTCCAATGTACGTGGCTGGGCAGACTTTGCAGGGTATTTCATAGACCCCTTGGTTTTCCAACTGGATTTTATCTTTGGGGTTTCTGAGGATATTGGCTATTTTTTGGTTGGTGCAAAAGGCTGTTTTGATATTGTGTTTATGGAGGATTTTGCTGATTTTGTCTGTAGTGCCCTTGATATAAGGAAGGAGGGCCATGCCATTGTTTTCTTCTGTGTCTTGGTTTTTGGGGGGTGTTTCTTTTTGGATTAGCTTCGTAACCCTGTTTTGCTGGTATCCATTGGCGATTAACACATTTGAGAGATTCTGTAACTCAGTTGTCAAGTGGTCTTTGTCAGCCAGGCGTTTGGTTCTGGAGATGAGAGTCTTGGCTACGGAGTTTATTTGTGCAGGGTGGTGGTGTGATTGTGCATGTAAGTAGCGGTTGGTGTGTGTTTTTTTCTGGTAGATAGTGTGTCCTAGGGAGCCATCAGGTTTTTTGTAGATTAGGACGTCAAGGAAGGGAAGTTGGTTGTTGGCTTCTATTTCCATAGTAAATTGTATTTTGGGGTGTAGGCTGTTGAGATGTGTGAGGAAGCTGTCTAGTTTTTCTTTCCCGTGTGGCCAAATTACAAAGGTGTCGTCAACATATCTGAGCCAAAGTTTGGGTTTGTGTTCTGACTTGTCTAAAGCATTGGTTTCAAAGTGTTCCATGTACAAATTTGCGATGACCGGTGAGAGGGGTGATCCCATAGGCGCTCCTTCTATCTGTTTGTATCTTTGTCCATTGTGGATGAAGTACGTGTTGGTTAGGCAGTGGTTGGTCAGGTCCAGGATGTATTTGGGGGGATTGTATTTGTTTTGAATGGCTGTCAAGGCTTCATTAATGGGCACTTGAGTGAAGAGAGATACAACATCGAAGCTCACAAGTAGGTCATCGGGATGTAGGTTTTGCTTCTTTATTGTTTCTATGAACTGGAAGGAGTTAGTAACGTGTGAAGCGATGGATTCTGCATAGGGCTGAAGTTGCTTAGCGAGAAATTTAGCGAGATTTTGTAGAGGTGAGCCTATGGAGCTGACTATTGGTCTGAGTGGTGTTCCTTCTTTGTGTATCTTGGGGAGACCGTAGAGTTTGGGGCATCTGGATGATTTTTCTCTGGGGATGATTCTTAGCTGGATTTCTTCACTGATAGGAGAGGCTTTTATTTTGGATTTGGTGGTTTTTTCCAGATAGGTGGTGGGATCTGTTTTTATAGGTTGGTAGGTAGGGTCTTGGAGTAGATTTGATAGTTTTGCTTGGTAGTCCGATGTGTTCATCACAACAGTGGCATTACCTTTGTCTGCTGGGAGAATGATTATGTTGTTGTCTTTCTTCAGGTTGGTGAGTGCTTTCTGTTCTTCTTTGTGTAAATTGCTTCTGGGTGGTTTGCTGGAGCAGAGGATGTTGGTGACTTCAAGTCTGATTTTATTGGCTTCATCTGGGTCGATTTTGGTTAGGCTAGCTTCGACTCCGCATATGATGTTTTCCGTGGGGATGCGTCTCGGGGCGACTGCAAAGTTGAAACCTTTGGAGAGTACTTTGGTTTCAGTTGGGGTGAGGATCCTGTCTGATATGTTATGTACTGTTTGTTTCATGGGTTGTTGTGGAGGGTGGCTGGGCTTCTGGCGTTTCTCTAGTTTGTGGAGTTTGTTGGTGTGTCTGTCTGTCTTATGTGAGGTCTCAGTTTCAGCTCTCCAGACGGCTAGTTGTTTGCATTTGTCCCAGAGTGCAGGGTGGATTTTGTTACAGAGTTTGAGGTGAAGAGTGAGCAGATCTTTGTTGGTTTGGTTTAGTAGGTATCTTTTCTTATGTATTTCGTTTCTGATTAGGGATAGTTCAGTTCGTTTCAGGATCCTTTCGGTAGCTGGGGTTTTAGAGTGGAATTTAAGTTGGAAGCATGTGGGAATTAATATATATATATATATATATTTGAAATAAATAAATATTTGACTCTATACCCCAGTGGATTTTAGAAGGTTATTTATTTATTTATTTATACTCCACATACTCTGGCTGTATCTTAGCCATTGCAATTTCCCAGGGGCTTCTTCTACAGTTTCAGTAGCTTTGGGGCATTTATAATACTGGATGCCAAACTCTGGTTTTTATAATATTTTGCCTTGCACTACAATAGATGTGCCATAGTATTGTTTTCTTCTCCACCCTGCCACTTGATAGCCAGAGCTGAGCTGGATGTTGAGGTTTTAAGAGTTCCATATTTTAATTTGCTTTTAATAATTAATGTATATGTGGCTTTGCTTTTAAAATATTATTCTCCACCTATGCTTTTACAATCCTTGCTGGAGGCCTTTTGGTACAAGAGGGAAATGCTTTGGGATACTGATTTCTACTTTTTACATACTATATGCTGCTCACAGAGCTGGCCCAAGACATTTTGCTTCCTGATGTGGAAAAGCAAATGTCACACAAAAATCAGGTTGCATAATAATACCTAAGGCCAGCCAGGTTATTTAGGCACCTGAGGCAAAAAACCAAAAATGAAAAATGAAACAAATCTCCTGCTTCTTGGAAGAAAACAGAATAATGATGAATTAATAAGTTTTTGCTGCCCTTTCATGACACTCAGAATCATCCACCTGATGCACCTGCCTCACTCTGTCTAATGGTAGAGCTGGCTCTGGCTACACATCTAAACTATACACCAAAATGCCTTCAGGAGGGGGAAAGTGTGAACATAGAATGGAATAAACCACCAATGGGAGATGTGTTGGTGCATTCATTGTTGGTTCAGGGGGGGGGCGGGGAATTGACGCGCAGCGTAAATTAATAATGCAGAGTTTTAAAGAATAAAAGCTTTACTGAGTTAAAATAAACTTCTTTATAAACAACATGGTTCCAAACAGTTTGACTGAGATTACATACTGACTCTGTTCACAGCTGAGGCAGACAGACTCTCACTGAAATCTTACAGAGAGCACAAAGTGAAACTGGTTGCTAAGTCACGTGTCAGAATGACTCAACAGTTAGCAGTTAGGCTTGAATAACTTTAGTAGGAACAAATGATTGTGCAGTCCCAGCACTTCCCGGCCTGCTTTGCTGCTTCTGCTCTAATGTGTCTTTGTCACATGACAAAAATTGTATAAAATAAGAATTCCTGCACGTTAAGATCCAAGTTTGGGGCATGCTCGAAGCAGATTCCCTAAAGTAGACAATACTGACCTAGATGGAGCAATGGCCTGACTCTGCTGCTATGATCTAGCATCCCTAAAGCACTGTGCTTAGCCAACGGCCACCTTTGCATGCCCAAAGGCTTCATCTCTTCAGCAGGAGGACCTGGAGTGGGGCTGATTCTTTGTAGGGTTAAGATCAGCACAGGCCAACACCTGAGGCAACACAAACCCTGTCACAGCAGGACAAGACAGGCATTCACAAGCAACCTGCTCCACCTACATCACCTCAAAAGGATTCAAAATCCAGATTAACACCGGTGACTTAATCATGTTGTCAAGCTTATTTGTGAAACAATTGGAAAGAAAAGCTTTCCAATGTTCAGCACTGGAGCAATTACACCTTTGAGCCTCGCACCTTCTTTTTTTTTTATAATAGTTTTTTATTTGCTTTTTTCCAGGGTAAAAATACAACATCAGTAACACAACAAAAGCGGTTTTAGAGGAAAGAAAAGAAGTTATAAAGAGAAAGAAGAAATTCACTTTTTCAGATCAATTTTCATAATCAACCAGACTTCCCCACGTCTTCCATCCCCTGCTTTCTTTACAATAAAAAATAAACAGCAAATTAATACCTTATTTCAATTGTTTTTGTGTTTTCCTTTGGTTATATAATCCATAATTTATACGTTTCAAAGTCTTTAAAACTTAGTTTCTGTCATTTACCAATTTCAATACTGAGGCATGTTTTTCCAAAGCACTTAGCAAACTCTCAACATTCATATAACTTATAATGTTTTTGTAAATAGTCCTTAAATTTTTTCCAGTCCTCTTCCACTGCATCTTCTCCCAGGTCTCGGATTCTGCCTGTCAATTCGGCTAATTCCATATAGTCAATCAGCTGCGAATGCCATTCTTCCAGCGTGGGTAGTTCCTGTGCTTTCCAGTATTTAGCTATAAGAATCCTTGCTGCTGTGGTTGCATATAAGAAGAAAGTTCTATCTTTTTTTAACACTCTCTGGCCCACAATGCCCAGGAGGAAGGCCTCTGGTTTCTTGCAAAAGGTGTATTTAAACACCTTTTTCAACTCGTTATAAATCATTTCCCAAAAAGCCTTCACCCTCGGGCATGTCCACCAGAGGTGAAAAAAAGTTCCTTCGGCCTCCTTGCATTTCCAACATTTATTATCAGACAAATGATAAATCTTTGCAAGTTTGACTGGGGTCATGTACCACCTGTATACCATTTTCATAATGTTTTCCTTTAAGGCACTACATGCCGTAAATTTCATACCGGTGGTCCACAACCTTTCCCAGTCTTCAGACATAATGTTGTACCCAATGTCTTGTGCCCATTTTATCATTGCTGATTTAACTATCTCGTCTTGGGTATTCCATTCAAGCAACAAGTTATACATTCTTGAAAGCACTTTCGTCTTAGGTTCAAATAGTTCTGTCTCTAATTTTGATTTCTCCACCTGGAAACCAATTTTTTTGTCTTTTTTAAAAATCTCTAGAATTTGGGCATAATGAAACCAGTCTCGCACCTTTCCTTTCAATTTTTCAAAACTCTGCAACCTCCAAGTATCACCATCTCTCTCAATTATATCACCATATCTCAACCAGCCACTCCCCATATTACGTAGTTTTATGGCCTTGGCCTCTGTCGGTGATAACCACCTCGGGGTCTTACTTTCAAGTAAGTCCTTGTATTTAGTCCAGACAATAAGTAAGGCTTTCCTGACAATATGGCTTTTAAACAATTTATGAGACTTTGCCTTGTCGTACCACAGATATGCATGCCACCCATACACATTACTGTGCCCTTCTAGATCTAGGACATCAGTGTTTTCCAACAGAAACCAGTCTTTCATCCAGCAGAGAGATGCAGCTTCATAATACAATCTTAGGTCCGGCAGGGCAAACCCCCCTCTTTCCTTTGCGTCTGTTAATATCTTAAATTTTATTCGGGGCTTTTTGCCCTGCCAGACAAATTTCGTGATATCTCTCTGCCACTTTCCAAAACATTCCACTCTGTCCACGATCTGAAGGGTTTGAAACAAGAACAACATTCTTGGCAATACATTCATCTTTACCGCAGCAATTCTTCCCGACAAGGTAAGCTTCAATCTTGACCAAGTTTCCAAGTCCTTTTTAATTTCTGACCAGCATTTTTCATAATTGTCCTTAAATAAATTCAAATTTCTCCCAGTCAAGTTAACCCCTAGGTATTTCACTTTTGTAACCACATTTAATTCTGTTTCCTTCTGAAACCCATCTATTTCTGCAGATGTCAAGTTTTTTGCCAGAACCTTAGTTTTTTGTTTGTTCAACTTGAATCCCGCCACCCGACCAAACTCAGAAATTAGTTCAAGAGCTCTTTTTGTACTGGTTTCTGGCTCCTGTAGTGTCAAAACCAAATCGTCTGCAAAGGCCTTAAGTTTGTATTGCTTTTCTCCGACCTGTATTCCCTCCACCAGCTGATCCCTCCTAATCCAGTTCAGTAAAACCTCCAGGACAGAAATAAATAACAAGGGTGATAGGGGGCACCCCTGTCGTGTCCCTTTTTCAATTTTAAACTCCTCCGTCACCACACTGTTTACTATCAATTTAGCCCTTTGTTCTGAATAGATAGCTTCAATACTATTTTGAAACGCCCTTCCCACTCCCATCCCTTCCAGATTTTTCTTCATAAATTTCCAAGATATATTGTCGAAGGCCTTCTCCGCGTCTATAAAAATCAAGACTGCTTTTGTATTCATATTTGTCTGAAGTAACTCCAAAACATCAATAATATTCCTAGTATTATCAGACAAATGCCTACCAGGGAGAAAGCCTGCTTGGTCCTTATGAATTACTTCATTCAAAACTTTTTTCAGTCTGTTTGCTAAAATATCAGCAAAAATTTTGTAATCCACGTTTAGGAGTGAGATGGGACGATAATTTCTGAGTTGAGTCTTTTCAGATTCCAATTTTGGTATCAGAGTGATGAATGCTTCTTTCCACGATTCTGGTGCCCCCTTCCCTTCCATGATCTGGTTGCATACCTCCATTAATGGTTGTGTCAAATATTCCATCAGAGTCTTGTAGTATTTGGAGGTAAGCCCATCTGGGCCCGGAGATTTGCCTATTTGCAGATTCTGAATGGCTCTTTCAATTTCCTGTTGTGTTATTCTACAGTTCAGGGTTGTTTGTTTGTCTTGTGTTAGCTTTTGCAGGCCGTGACTTTTTAAGAAATTATTTATTTCAATCTCTGCTTGTGGTCCTTGGGTGTACAGCTTTTTAAAGTATCTCTGGAAACACTTTCTAATTTCTTCTGGTCTCTGAATACATTCTCCCTCGACCTCCAGATTGGTGACAAAGTTCAATTTTTGTCTCTTCTTCAGCTGCCATGCCAGCAGCTTCCCACATTTATTCGCCGACTCAAATGATCTTTGTTTCATCTGTCTAATTTTCCATTCGATTTCTTGGTTTATCAATTTTGTATATTGTGCTTGATAGAATTTTATTTCTCTTAAGACCTCTTTTGATTTTGGATTTAATCTCAATTTTCTTTCTCCCTCTCTTATTTTTTCCAAAATCTTGTCCTTTTTACCATTCCAGAGCTTCTTTTTGATAGTGTTCTGTTGTATCAGGAACCCTCTCATAACGGCTTTACTCGCGTCCCAGATTATCTTCTTTTCCACCGAAGTATTCAAGTTTATTTCAAAATAGTCTTTCAGCGTTTTTTGGGCCTTCTTCACAATCTCCTGGTCTCTAAACAAGTAGTCATTCATTCTCCATCTGAAGGATCCAGCTGGTGTAAGTCTCAAGTCCATTTTCAAAGCATTATGGTCGGAGCAGGTTTTAGGACAGGTCTCTATTTTTTTTGTCTTAGGTGCCAGTCCTCTTGATATCCAGATTTGGTCGATTCTTGTCCATGATAGATGGGCCTCAGAGAAGAAAGTTCCCTCCATGCCTAGAGGGTTCTTTGTCCTCCAAATGTCAATCAGATCCATATTGTCTGTAAGTTCAAAGAAGGTCTTTGGAAGTCTGCCATCCTTGTTCAGGTTTTGGTTTTGTGACTTATCCATGTAGGTAGAGACTACCCCATTCATATCTCCCATCAAAATGATGTTGGTGTAGTCAATATGATCCAGCATTGTCTCGTGCAGTTTCTTGTAAAATTCCGATTTCCCATCATTTGGTGCATATATTCCAACTATCAAAAATTTTTCTCCTTGTGATTGTATTTCAATCGCCAAAATTCTTCCTTGTTCATCTTTAAATACCAATTTTGGTGCCAGATTCTCCTTTGCATAAATCACTACTCCTCTTTTTTTAACCTTGTCTGATGAAATAAACTCTTGGCCTAGTTTCTTATTAATTAACACTCTCCTGTGGAGCCTGGTCACATGCGTTTCTTGAAGACAGATGACGTCCAATTGCTCTTTTCTTAAAATGTGAAAAATCTTCTTCCTTTTCTCGGGAGAATTTGCGCCATTTATGTTCCAACTGAGTAACTGCAGAGACATCCTGGATCAATTTATTTGTCGGTGGGGGTGCCTCCTTTGTCTTCTTCACCTGGAGGTGGAACCGGGTTAGAACCAAACGGGGGAGGTGGCCAGGCTCCTGCTACTCCTTTCCGAAGGTCCTCCCCGTGATCGTTTAAGAACTTTTCTTGCTCCTCCGCTGTTCTAATTCTTACCTTCCTCTCTTTCAAGGTAAAAGATAGTCCTTGAGGGAATTCCCACCTATAAGGGATTTTATTGTTTCTCAATAGGCTTGCTAGGTCTTTATACGTAGTTCTTAAATCCAAAAGCTGTTTTGGTATATCTCTGAAGATTTCTGCCGTCTTTCCCTGTATCACCAAAGAATTTCTAAAATGTAGGCCGAGTATGTTGTCTTTTTCTTGCTTTGATCTCAAAATGATCAAGCAATCTCTTGGTTTATCCTTCTTGACCACTCTTCCTAGTCTAAAAGCGGTGACTATTTTAAAGTCCTTCTCTTCTGTCAATCCCCAAAATTTGGAGATTTCTGTTGTCAAAAAGCCAATCAAGTCCTCTTTTCCTGATTCTGGAATATTTCTCAATCTGAGATTATTTTCCCTGTTTTTCAATTCTGCCAGGGACAGGTACGCTTGCTGTTCAGTTACCTGTCTACTCAGTGGCCTCACCTCCCCTCTTAATTCCTCTATCCTCTTTTTGTTTTCGTCTGCTTTTGTATTTACTTCTTCAACTAATTTTCGGTTTTCTGTTGTGGCCTTTTCAATATTACTTATTGCCTGTGTATTTTTAGTGACCTGGTCTGTCAATTTATTAATAGAAGCTGTCACCTGGTCAAATTTAGCAGATTGTTCATCAAATCTGGCTGCCTGTTCGTCAGCTTTCTTATTCAATGCTGCCAGTTGTTCCAATATTTCTTTAGAGACAGGATCTATCCCTCCAGCAGCCATCTCCCCTAAGGGTGGTTGTATAATTTGTCCTTCTTGCAGACCTGTCACAATTGGAACAGACGATCTGCGTAGCTGTCCAGGCAAAGTTGTTTGCACAAGTTCAGATTGTTTTGCTTTCTTTGCAGCCCTTGTTTTTGGTGCGCCACTCATTCCACAGCTGTCCCAGGATCAAGGTCAAATTGTAAATCCCATGGGAAACAATCCAGAGAGAGTAAACTTCCAGAAAAAAAAAAACCGGCAGTTCTCAGAGACTATTAATTCTGTAATCCAGTAGGGGGAGCTCCCAAAAACAAATTTAGGAGAGAAGGATAAAAAGTTTCCACCATTAAATTCCCACAAAGGAGGAGAAAGAAAAAAATAAAAGTTAAGTAGCATCCAAAACAGGGGGATCTTCCATTCAATTTTAACTGCAGAGAATAATAGTTCTTAACAAAGGTGCATGCAACAGTTCCCTTTCTTTTTTCCAAATACAAAGTAGCCCGATCTAATTTTGTATTTTGTATACAGTTACCGCAGTCCGATACAACTTATATCCAGGCAGATCGGGAGCCGGGTTTCGAAACTTTGTAATCCACAGGTGGGGAAGAAGAGAAACCACAGTTTTAATCCACTTACGAAGCTGTTATAACTTTTTTTTTAAAATTTGAACAGTCTAGATCGAGTTTGCAAAGTAAATTCCAACTTCTTTTTAGCTCCTTTCGATGCTTCCGCTTTAGAAAAGTCTTTGCTTGGCACTTTAAGCAGAGCCGGAAGACTGACTTCCTTTTTAGCGTCTCCCGCTTTCAGCCGAATTTCGCCAAATTAATTCCAAATAAAACTTTAAACTTCTTACTCACGAGTAAGTTGTTTCAATTCAGTTGTTGAAGGAAGAAAGGTCAGCGCTAATCAGCAGCAGCCGCGCGGCTTCGCTTCCGCGGAAAGAGCGATGGATTCACAGCACCGCTACCCCCTCCACGTTCCGATACCCCTTACGGGGTCTCTTCTGCGTATCCGAGGTCGCTTCTGGTGCCCGCCGAACCCCACGGCCATGAGCTCACTCTACCCGTGGTTTGTCTGGATGGGTCGTCGCTGTGCCGCAGCGCACGACCCTTTTCCGCGGAGCCCCTCTTCAGCAGCTGAAGAGGACCGCCATTGCTGAGCGCGCCGCCTCCGGAAGTCCTGAGCCTCGCACCTTCAAGATCGTGTCCCTTCTCACTGGGCTCATATGCCATGTGGAGTAGTATGCATCTCCTTAGGGATGGTGGCACACAGAAATTCAGCCTGGGCTTCACTCCCACAGAGACAGGAAGATCTGATGCTAGTAGCTGCTCAAGTTTCCAGCCATTAGACATCACAGAATCTAGCTCTTTTTGGAGTTGTAGCATCCTGTAAACATAATTTACTGGCACCTGTAAATATTTCGCTTCTTCAAGTATAGCTTTCCCTGTGAGATCTCCATGTCAGAGATAGTGGAGCAATGGTCCAGGTTGCATTTCTGTCTATTAAGTCACCAGCTGTGACTTGTTGGAGTCAAGGTACAGCTGGCCTGGCAGAGGCAGAAAAGAAAGCTTTTGGGCTCCATGCAGAGCGTCTGCCAGGTGCCACCTACACTCAGCCAGATCAGTTCCTGGGGGTGCTGACAAGAGAGGGAGGGGCAGGAATAGCAACTCCCTTGCAGTTGTGAAGAATAGGAGCTGCAACAGCAGCAGGAAGCAGAGGCAGACCTGGGGTCCACATTAAAAAGAAAGGCACAGTCCCATTTGTTTTTCAGTTTCTCTCTCCTGTTGGCCCAGAAAAAGTTCATGTCTTTTAAAGGCTGTTCTTTCACAATACAGGAGCATGTCTATAATAATGAACAGTATTTTTGAGCAGCTTTTGAAGCCACTTTTGAAGAAACGGCTTTGTATTCCATTATCTTTTCACAATGGAGAGTAGTAGTTTTTTTTACCTCCAGTTTCCAGACAAATCTGTCAGTTCCATGAGACCAATATATTCTTTCAGTGCAGCTGCTTGTTCCATGTTGAATTAATTCAAATGTTATCTGTCAGACCTTCCTCTGTTTGAACCCCATTACTAGAAGCCCCGTCTTCAAGGAGATGTGCATAAACTGCTACTTCTCCTTCACTCCTCCCTGCCTCCTGCTGCTTGTTTTGCCTCCTTCCATCTCCCCCTCCATTCCTAACTTTTTCATTCCTCTAACTGTGGAGTATTTATTCTAAACAATTCACTTTTACTTGTGTGCCTCTGAATTGCAAACTGCCCTGTTTCCCTGCTGAATGTTGTAATCTCCTCATTTGCACCCCTTCAACTTGTGTAGATTTATTTCCTTGGCCAGGTCAACAAGGAGGTCAAACACTTGATAATTATCAACCTGAACTGAGGCTGCTTTGCTCAGGTTGATTAGTATGTTTCCAACCTCATAGGTAATCACTCTATCTTTGTCTTTGCTTGCCAATTCACACTGCCTTTCTGGCAAAACAAATCACTTCTTAGATCCAATTTAATTCCTTCTTGTTCTTTTGTCTTGATGACATAAACCATATATCCCTTATTACAAGAGTCTACAGGGCATTATCAAATGTCTATGTGTCCAAACACCATCCTGGATTCTGGAAGGAGAAAATGGAAGCTATTTGAGAGAAAGCAAAAGGAAATAGATAATTCTAGCATTGGGAAATGACAGCAGGGGAAGTCTTCACAACAAATGCCCAGTATCAAAGGCCTGCTAACAAAAACAAAGAACGCTTGCTTTTCACTGCCACAGGCAATTGCCCCAAACTCAAAAGTTGCAGGAACAGCAGAAGGCTGGATAACTGCACTTATATTTGTATACATTATTATTATTATTAGCTAGACTTGTTAGTAGCTTGTTAAACAAAACTCTCCAGGTGACCTTGCATTTAAAATCATTGACGTAGATACATTATAAAATTGACACATTCATACAAAACTACATTCAATTCATAAAAAATACACAGAACACACACACTGTAGATATGCAGTCCCTAGTAAACAAGTTTATGCTGTCATGACCTACAATTTGGGGACCCTGCAGTACATGGCAGAGGACTCTGATGAGGATGAGGTTCAGGATCCTTCCGGGGAGTGGGGAGAGAACCACCAGGACCTCAGTTAGGGCTCTTCCAGCCAGACGCCACAGTCTTGCAACTATCCTCTGATTTAGAGGGTGAGTCTCCTGCAGCACCTCTGCCTCCCCAGTTGCACACAAGCCAAAGATTCCCTGTAGGTTGCTCAGTCTAAAGTCTCTAAACGGCTTTCTAAAATGCTCTACAATCTTTAAATGGTGGCGTAAACTCAAGAGGCTGTGCCAAATTTTCATGGTTCCATTTGTCATACTAAAATTTGCAATTTCAGTTGGGTAGACTTCATCATCATCAGATCACATTCAGCAAATTATCAAAAAAGGCCAGATCCTTCCCTGATCGCCAACTACATTTCCAGTCAAGCTGCCCATGAGCTGCCAAAGCTGTTGCTGCTTCTGCCTCCATCTTTGGCAACAGTTCTGTAAATGGAACTCTGTGCCAAATCAGATGCCATGTAGCAAATGGGCTGACGTTGCACTGTGATGCAAGAGATGGCGAAAGCCAACAAAATGCTTTATAGTAAATAGTATACTGTATGTCATCATGTACTGATGGGAGGCATGGCAAGGTCACTTGAACAAGCACAGGGTTTCATGATTCAAAACAGGTACACAAATGCCAAGGGGTGGGTGTGTCACAAATTGCCCTTAAATAAGTCATTTTTTGACATACAAAAATGTTTTTCCTCCTTTGTCAAAAGAATCTGAAAACGCATGAGTAATTTAGGCTTGGATTTGGACACTGTGCAAGGAGGGGGTAGATACAGTGCAGATGGTGAAGTGGAAAATATATATACCGTAAATGCTCTTAAATTGTATTAGTAAGACAATATCATTTTTTTCAAAAGTTCTAGCTAATGTTTCTTTTAAAAATCTACATTCAAGGGATATTCAGGGATGCAATCTACCGGATTCACACAAATCTAATGTGCCATCGAATCTAATGCACACTTCCATTTTGAAAACCTTGAAACCAAAAAAGGATTTGCTAGTGAATGTAAATGTGCCATCAAATCTAATGCACACCCTAATTTTCATGATGCGATTTGGCAAAAAAAAGTGTGCATTACGTTAGAGTAAATACGGTATTGCTATGTACGTCCCATGTCCCTGCACAGAGCAATCCCCATAGGGCTCAATTGAACCCTGCTGCCACTTTTTCCCAAGTCCTCATGTGACCCTCTTCTTCTGCTCAGTAAAGTTATGCAAGCTCCATCCAAGGGAAAGATGTGCAATGCAGGAGGTGCACATAACCATTCATTCTCCACACTGCCTTGCTGATGCCTGTGCTCATGTGCACACATGGAGGTAAAGAGTAGGTATTTTGGATAAGTCAAATGAAAACAGAAATAGGAGCAGAAAGTGCCAATGTTCGTTTATTTATCCCTTGTTTAGAACAGAAATCATTGCAAGGAATATGATCAGTATTCTCTAATGTTCTTGCTTTCCATCTGCAAACAATATGTAATTGATTGCATCACCCCTTTACCTTCCCATTCCTTTACACTGAGATGAATAGTGTGGAATAGAGTCATGCTGACATAATTTACGTAATTATTTATGTAAGTTAAGTAATTTTGACACAGATGTTTTCAGCAGACGACGAACCGCAGTGGAGTGGAAACACCTCTGCATGTGACAAATACAAAAACTGATGTCTTCTTACTGATCTTTAGTGAGTGGGGGAAAGATCCATGAGGATCCATCTGTTTATAGGTGAGTAATCTATGTGGGGAACTGTCATATCTTTGTTTTCTCTAAATGGTCATGCTGTGATTATATCTTTTTAAAAAACAGCACAAACACAATATTTTCATATGAATTGATAATGAACTTCTCTTTTATAATTACAAATCTAAGTGCATTACCTAAAGAGGAAAGTGCCTAGAAAGCATTCAGTAATACTGGAAAAGGCAGACCAAAGTGAGAGAAAAGTTCCCAAAGGTACAAAATCACCATTTCTCCAGAGCCCTATCTCACAAGAAACAGCTTTCCAATTAGCTTACTCCAGACAAAATGGCTTCTTCATTCTCAGAATTTTGTTCAAAATCTGTCTCCCATCTCTATGTTGGCTTTGTCCTGAAAATCACAGTCAGTCTCCTACAATGAACATCTACTCTGAAATGCCATCTCAGCAAGGCACTACAATGGAAGAGTCTGCTATATGACCCTTCTTTTCTCACCAGTAACGTACATAATGTAACCTATGTATCTTGGCAACACAATGCTCTGCAGCAGAATGCTCTGCTCATTTGAAGATGTTGGTATAAATCCATGATGTGTTCTGGAATATAACAGGATATTGCTCTAGTGAAACTCCTCAGAGCAGTATCTCCCGTTATCTTCTGCCCGGACACTGAGGTCCAGCGCCGAGGGCCTTCTGGTGGTTCCCTCGCTGCAAGAAGCCAAGTTACAGGGAACCAGGCAGAGGGCCTTCTCGGTAGTGGCACCCGCCCTGTGGAATGCCCTCCCACCAGATGTCAAAGAGAAAAATAACTATTAAACTTTTAGAAGACATCTGAAGGCAGCCCTGTTTAGGGAAGCTTCTAATGTTTAATAGGTTATTGTATTTTAGTGTTTTGTTGGAAGCCGCCCAGAGTGGCTAGGGAAACCCAGCCAGATGGGCGGGGTATAAATAATAAATTATTATTATTATTATTATTATTATTATTATTATTATTATTATTATTGGTAAAGGTAAAGGTACCCCTGCCCGTACGGGCCAGTCATGTCCGACTCTAGGGTTGTGCGCCCATCTCACTTAAGAGACCGGGGGCCAGTGCTGTCCGGAGACACTTCCGGGTCACGTGGCCAGCGTGACAAAGCTGCTCTGGTGAGCCAGCACCAGCACAGCACACGGAAACGCCGTTTACCTTCCCGCTATAAAGCGGTACCTATTTATCTACTTGCACTTAGGGGTGCTTTCGAACTGCTAGGTGGGCAGGAGCTGGGACCGAAAGACGGGAGCTCACCCCGCCGCGGTGATTCGAACTGCCGACCATGCGATCGGCAAGTCCTAGGCACTGAGGTTTTACCCACAGCGCCACCCGTGTCCCGTATTATTATTATTATTATTATTATTATTATTATTATTATTATTATTATTATTATTATTATCTTCTAGAACAGATATGTGAAACCTATAGCACTCCAGATGTTGTTGGATTCAATCATCCTTCTCCAGCATGCTCGGTGATGGGGGTTGGGAGTCCATTGGCCACAGGTTCCTGTTCTTTTGTTTCTTCCCCTGCCTTCTGCTGATGTTATGAGGTGTTGCAGGGTTGAGTGGTTAGCTCTTAGATGTCTTCTGCTGTCCCTGGAAGCTCAAACCAAATAGAAATAGAGCTCCCAAAAGGCCTAATAACAAGATAGATATTATATAATCTCACGTTGTGTGACTTGAAACTGAACATTGATTCTGGATACATATAATAAGACACAAGGTGTGCACCACAATAACTAGGGAAGTCTGTACTGGAACATTGTTCAAAGGATGCCTGCCATTCTAGGAGAACCACATGACTCTTGCATCATGTTCAACTTAGCTGCCCTATCATTCAAGCAGAGAACACCCCTTACAGTTTTCTGTGGTACTGATATGGTTTACTTTCACTGGGAAGACAAAGGTCGAATCTACACACATATAAAAAACACTGTGAAAATGCTTTTTTTAAAAAACGTTTTGAAAAATATATTGAATTTGCCATAGCTCACCATCGTCACCTAGTGTTACTTTTGTATATTGCCCTTCACAACACACTTAAAACTTTTTATTTGAAGCTGTATAGCTGAGTCCTAAGTCTGTTTAGGGGGGCTCTCAATTTATTCAGAGGACTGAATGACATTATTCTAAAAAGAAAGGCGGAACTGTTTCAGACTCCTATATTTTCCTCATTTTTATTTTTGTTTTCTGTATTCAAAAATTTACCCCAGAACAATCTAATGTATTTGGGAATTATTAGTTTAGAACAGTGGTGGCTTTTGAGAGGTTCTGAGGCAGCGGTGCCCCCGTCACTACAGCAGCAGTGTGGTCACTGAGATGGGGATGTGGCGAGTTTCGGGGAAGCATATAACTCAGGATCATCAAATGAAATAAATTAGCAGGAGATGAAGGATAAAAGGAAAGATTTCTTCACAAAACACATAATAAAAGTGTGGAATTTGGTACCAGAAGATGCGGTGACAGCACCTAGCTGACATGGCTGCTCTGAGGTTTAGAAGGCGTAGGGAGCAATAGCATAAGAGATTATCCACTGTAGGAAACAGGATGTGGAGTGTGGTGGGTCTTGGGCCTGTCCCATTTGAGCGCTTCTCTGAGATCGTCAACATGGAAGCTCTCAACAAAGTCATTTCTACTGCAAGTTTCAACCAAAAGAAAACTAGCATGTTCTTCCTTCACAAACTTCGTGATAGGGCTGGTGACAGTGAGTTTATTAAATTTAGCCTCAGGATGGGCAAAAGATATATGACATTTTGGTGGCAAATGTTAATTTCTCCACATAGCCATATGGCCACATAATAGTTGGAGCTGGGTTTTTTCTGTCATTTAGCAGTTATTAATAGGCTTAACAATTCACTTTTTCAAAAAAAAAAAAAATTAACAGAACACATTATTAATGTGTTCCATAATATTGGGTCTATTTGTCTCATTGTCAGTTTATTTTAGACAAATCCAAATACCATGGAATTGAGGTGCCAGGAGCTGCAAGCAGCTTTCATTCTCTTGATTGTTTCAGCCCAGGCCATACTGGCTGTGCTACAAAAGGCACCATCTGGTGCTGTTGATGCTTGAAAAGAAGCCATTTTCCTTTGTGCAAACCCTGCAGTCCACAGCCCTGAAATAGGTGTGCCTATCAGCTGCTTTGCCTCACTAGCAAAGTAATACTTTGTAATACTGAGCAGGATCTGTCCTTATCATGGCATCTAATGTCTGCACTACATCTTTCTTCTTGAATCTATAGTTAACTGAAGGGAGCAGTTGCGCTATAAATGGCTAGTAGTCTATATGGTAGCTGTCACCTAATCAATTTAAGGGAGGTTAAAGACCCATAAATGACCTGCCTGTCTCTAGCTTATCTTGGACCATAGAGATCTCAAATATTTTAACCAAAATGGACCACATGATGGATTAGCTGGTGGAACAAAACCACTACAACAAATATTTCAGTGAAGCATCACTGACCCACCATTACCATACCATTAGCATACCAGGAACAAATTTCTATCATATTTTGGAGGAAACTTCATTAATTTGAAGGAAGCAAGGCAACAGAATAAATGATATTAGAATGCACAACATAACCACCACTTCTTTCTTCCTTTGGTCCGTCACATGGCATAAAAGCATTCATTCATTCTTCCCTCTCCCCTTTTTTCCACCCATGACCTTTCCATTCATGGTTTTCATGCCTTGTGATGGCCCAAAGGGAGAAAGAAGAGGTTATTTGTGGTAACTGAAAGCCAGTTTACCTCTAGAGTATCTACACATACCTAAAGATAACACAAAATTAATGTAACATGCTTGCTATGTTTTGTTGTTCCTCTGGCAATTCAAGGGAGCAATCAGGGATGTCTGTAAGTTTTAAAGCTTCTTAATACTGTAGTTGTTCGGTAGCTCAGATGCCTAAGATGATGTATTATTAAAGCATGAGACCATAGTGGTTGAGCATCATCATCAAGATGACCACAGGAGGGAAAATATCCCAAAATCTAGTTCTTGTGAGTAACCTTCCCATCAACCCTAGCCAGCATATACTGACTGGGACTGTGAAAGTTGGAGCTCAAACATGTGGAGGGCACCAGACTGCATTGCCATGAGGCTGGAAGTTGTGTGTCTTGTCCAATGGTCATCTCTATCCTGTCTTGACGCTAATCAAACCTGCCTTAGTATTAACAGCATATTAATTCAACTCATGCACTTTGTGCCGTATAACACGATTCATGCATAATAAAATCAGCCACAACATACACACCCCCAAAAGTCCCACTAAGCGTGTTTACTAGAGAGTAAGGACTGTTAGAAACAGTGGGGCTTACTTCTGGGTAAACATGCTAGGTTTTTGTCTATGGACGCAGGTAGCATCTGCACCAAATATTTAAATTCCTCTTATACCATTTTTAACAGTCATAGCTTCCCCCCCAAAGAATCTTAGAAACAGCAGTTTGTTAAGAGTGCTTGAAATTGTAGCTCTGTGAAGGGTAAACTTTGGGATTCTTTGGGAGAAGCCATAGGTGTTAAAGTGATAGAAGAAGGCTTGTGCTAAACAAGGACTGCTTGTTATGGACCAGATGACTGTATGCTTAGTTAGGGAATTGGCTAGCTAAATCAGAGGGTAAAGATAATTCATTGGTCCTAATCCAGCACACAGCATTTGGCACATTTAAGTCCATTGAAAGCAATAATAAGCAGCATTATGCAAAGACTTTTCAAACAGGCAAAATCATTTTATGTGAATTTATTGTGAATGTGTCCTTCCTGGTTTCTTCAAAGACTGGATTGTTTTTTAGATGGAGAACTTGTGGCATTCCAGATGTTACTGGACTACAACTCCCATCATCAGTGACCGTTGATCATGCTGGATGGAACTTGTTGGAGCTGTGGTACAGAACACCTGGAGGGACACAGTTTGCCGATCTCTGCTTTAGGAGTAGGAGGTGGGGGTGATACGCCGCATTTCTACATAAAATGGTTTCTCTTGCTAGAATGCTTCCTACAGTAAACTCTTTGGCTTAATGCTAGCTGTTATTGTATTGGCAGAAGCTGCACACATCTGTAAATTTCCTTCAGCTAAGAATGTCATTATACTGTGATTGTTCATAGATGGGTTTTTATTGTTAATTAAGAAGTATCCGGTTGAATCATTTCCCCTATATTAAAATAAAGATCTAAACGTAACCTACAGTTACGATCAGAATATCGCACAGAAACTGAGCATAGTAAATGCAAAAAAGGAGAATGCTGTTAAAATGGCAACATGATCTTCCTCGATGCATCTTGCCTACTGATTATCTAGAGTAGGTCTTTTATTTTTTTAAGTGCAACTCTCTTTGTCCAGATATAATACGATTTTTTAAAAACACCAACAACACCAACACATATTTTGAATCTTCAGAGCACAACTTGGGCAGTCCCACTACCAGCACCAGCATTGCTACAGCTCTGCCAGTCTTGCACACTGACTCCAGTATATTATGCAAGTGTTGTCATGATATGGCACTGACGCTGTAGGGTAGATCTTACATGCTATTTCACCATCCCAGCACTGGCATTTTAAAAAAATCAGCTAGTGTGGGTTTTGTCACAATACATGGAATGGTTCTGCTCCATTTTCCAATTGTGGACATCTATGTTATGAGCAACAGTACAGATTGCGCTTTATGTGATTGATTGATTGATTGATTGATTGATTGATTGATTGATTTTTTTGCCAGACCACCCCCCTCCCCCGGGGGGGAATTGCCACACAGCTGCATGTGCTTAAGATTCATTTATTTCAATGGGACTGACATGTGTTGTTGAGCTGCATGCAGGATTGTAGTCCAAAGCTGGCAAGTGAGCAGAACTAACAGGTGAGAGGGGTGCTCACAACGCATCTTCTATGCAGACCCATGTTAATGTAACCCTGGGCGAACAGCTTTTCCTTTTGCATGAACCTCTGATTATCCAAATGTGTTGGAGATCCCCCAGGCAATTCAGGTATAGAAGGTTAGTATTTCATATTTCACTCTAGGAACCGCTTTGTGACAAAAAGCAATTTTTCATTTTAGCACATTTGCATGCAGAATATAATTTACTCACTTGCACCCTCTAGTGGATTCCTTTAGCTTAATACAAATACCTTTTCTTCAGAGGTTTCATGGTGCAATCTTGCCACTGGTTTTGAGCAGGTGGTGGTGTTGTTTTTAACTTCTGTGGATTTTATACGTGGTCAGCGGTGTGAAAGGTTGCTTCTTAATCTCCTTTTTTTGGTCTGTGTTAAACCACTGCCATACTCACAATGACTTACTAGTGCCACACTTTAAATACCTTTAAGAAAAAATTGTTCTTACTTTTGTCTGAACATTCCACCACTATTTCTTAATTGCCATGTGGCTATTATGCTTTGCCATGTTGGTTGACATCTGCAATATATACAGGATGAACTCTCATTTTAAAAAAAACTTCCATTTGTCAAACTTTTAGCTTAAAAAGTAGCAATTAAATTGATGCAGCTGAAGATAACAAAGGAGAAAGAAAAGAGACAAAAACAGGGGGAAGGAACACATGGTGCAATAAAAAGATTCAGCCATTTAGTACATCAATTCAATGCCATTTGTGACAATCCTGGCTTGTTCTCTTATAATTTCTTCAAGCTTTCTTCCAAAGTCAGAGCCCCTTATGCTGGACTACAGTGACAATGGAAATGGCACAGGAAAACTGAATTGCACATAGCAAGCAAAAATAAAGTCATTTTGCAGAGCCACAACTGACACACCTAATTTTTTCCTTTATTTAGGTGGTTTCCTAGGAAGGCAAGGTGAAAGAGAAGTGGAAACAGAAAGGAATATATCAACTCCTGAAATAAAAAGAATACATGAATCCGAATTTCAAACATGCTAATGGGGGTCTGAGTTAGCAGTGACTGGCTAGGAGATGGTTCGTGAGGTTACCTTGAACAGCTCAGTGAAAGTGTTGGCCCAGTATGCAGTAGTTGTGGAAAAGGCCAAAAGACGAACTTCATGTTAGATATCTTTAGAGAAAGGATCAAAAGTAAAACTATTGTGCACTTCCGGGGGCGGCGCGAAACTGTAATGGCGGTCCTCTTCGAGCTCTGAAGAGGGGCTCTGCGGAAAAGGGTCGTTCGCTGCGGCATAGCGACGACCCATCAAGATAAACCACGGGTAGAGTGAGCCCGTGGCCGTGGGACTCGGCGGGCACCAGAAGCTGCTCCGAAAACACAGAAGGGACCCCGTAAGGAGACCCGGAGTGAAGGAGGGGTGGCGGTGCTGTGAGTTCATCGCTCTTTCCGCGGAAGTGAAGCCGCGCAGCTGTTACAGATGAGCGCTGATCCTTCTTCCTAAAATCAACACCAACTACAAGTAACATACCCGTGAGTAAAGGGGACTAAAATTTGGCAAATAATTTCGTAAATCTGGCTGAAAGCGGGAGACGAAAAAAAGGGAAGTCCGTCTTCCGACATTGCTGACAAGATCAAAGCAACGCTTTTAAAAGCGGAAGCGTTTGAAACGGGACTTTGGGAAGCTTTAACTTTTTCGTGCTATTAAATCTGCCCTTTTTACTGTTGAACTGAAGGTGGAAAGGGACTTTGATCATAAAAGAACGAGTAACGGGGGGTCTCCTCCTACCTCCCCCCCCCTGGGGTGATTTTTAAAGAGTCAGATCGTCGGGCTGCCGGAGAGAGAGACTGTGCTAAACTGCGGAAACAGTTGCAAATTTTGTGAAAACTTTGCTGGAGTATAATTGATACATTTGAGCAGGAAAGTTTGGTTGGGACATTGTTGCAAGCACCCCCTGTGAAACTTTGTTGAACTTTAAAAGGTGCTCTGGGGAATTTTGAACTTTTGAAGGGACTTTTGGATATTGAACTTACTGAGCCAAAAATTTCTGGAACTTTAATGGCGGACTACTTCCTTCTTTGTCTTTGAAACTTGGTGGCACTCCCCCTACAGGGCTTTCGGATTATAAGATCCTGGGAACTGACTTTTGTTTTGAATTCCACTTTACCGGTTGTTTATAATTGAATTTGTCTTTCCCATGGAACAATAGACAATTTGACCTTGAACACTGACAGATGTGTAATGAGTGGTGCAGGGAGAACAAGAGCATCTAAAGCTAAGGAATCTAAAGAGGCTAAGGAGAAAGAAAAGGAAAGAAAACCAGCACAATTTCTACAAACAACATTGACCCAAGGACGCCGATCGTCGGTTCCAGCTGTACTGGTGACCCAAAGGGAACAAAGGGAAACAACTGAGAAGTCCACTGAGGAAGATATGGCAGCAGGTGGGTCGGATACACTACTTAAACAAATATTGGAGCAACTATCAAGCCTAAACCAGAAGGTGGACGACCAGTCTCTGAAGATAGATAAAGCAACTTCCTCGATTCAAAAATTGACTGATCAAGTTTCCCAGCATACACAAGCTATAGAGAACTTGCAAGGAGCTACAGCGGAAAATCGGGAATTGGCTGGAGAAGCAATCCAGAAAGTGGGAGCTCTACAAAAAGAAGTGGAAGAAATAAAAGGAGAAGTTAAGCCCCTGCACAAACAGGTGAGTGAACAACAAGTTTATCTGTCAATGGTGGAACTGAAAAATCGCGAGAGTAACATTAAATTGAGAGGCATCCCGGAACTTGAGCAAGGAGATTTGATTGGATACTTAACACAAGAATTTTCGAAGTTCTGGGGTTTAAAGGAAGACACAGATTTTAAGATTGTTTCGGCATATAGACTGGGAAGAGTGGTAAAGAAAGATAGATCCAGAGACTGTTTGATAATTTTAAGATCAAAGGAAGAGAGGGATAAGATCCTAGGTCTTCATTTCAAAAAAGCAATTGAAATACAAGACAAAAGGGTGGAAATCTATAGAGATATCCCGAAACAGCTGTTGGATCTTAGAGCCACCTATTCAGAACTAGCAAAATTGCTGAGATACAACGCAATTCCCTATAGGTGGGAGTTTCCACAAGGACTATCCTTCACCTACAAAGAAAGGAAGGTTAAAATTAGAACACCTGAAGATAACCAAAAGTTCCTTCACGACCACGGAGAAGATCTCCAAAAAGGAGTGGATTGGCTTCCAGCTGTACCAGCACCAATATTGCCTGAAAGCGGGCCAACGCCTGCACCCTCGGGATCTGAGCAAAAGGAAGGCACCCCATCTTAAGAACGTTTAAAATAGAACAAGATGTCTCTGCAGCTACTTAGCTGGAATATAAATGGCGGGAATTCTCCGGAAAAAAGAAGGAGGATATTCCATATTTTGAAAAAAGAACAATTGGATGTAATATGCCTTCAAGAAACACATGTGACCAGGCTCCATAGGAAAGTATTAATTAATAAAAGACTTGGTCAAGAATTTATCTCATCAGACAAAGTCAAAAAAAGAGGTGTTGTAATTTATGCAAAGGAGAACCTATCACCAAAATTCTTATTCAAAGATGATCATGGAAGAATTCTCGCAATTGAAATCCAAACACAAGGGGAAAAGATTTTGATATTAGGAGTTTATGCGCCAAATGATGGAAAATCAGAATTTTATAAGAAGCTGCATGAGACAATGATGGACTACCTGGACTATTCTAATATTATTGTGATGGGAGATATGAATGGGGTGGTGTCTACAAATATGGACAAATCTCAAAATCAAAATTTAACAACAGACGGCAGACTCTCTAAAACCTTTTTTGAAATGACAGACAATATGGACTTGATTGACATCTGGAGGACAAGGAACCCCTTGGGTAAAGAAGGAACCTTTTTTTCTGATGCCCACTTGTCATGGACACGAATCGACCAAATTTGGATATCTAGAGGGCTGGCCCCGAAAACGAGAAAAGTGGAAATCTGCCCAAAAACCTGCTCCGACCATAACGCCTTAAAAATGGAATTGAGACTTTTCCCAACTGGATCCTTCAGATGGAGAATGAATGACACCTTGCTAAGAGATCAAGAGATTGTTAAGAAGGCCCAAAAAACGCTAAAGGACTACTTTGAAATAAATTTGAACACTACGGTGGAGAAAAGAATAATCTGGGACGCAAGCAAAGCTGTAATGAGAGGGTTTCTGATACAACAGAATACAATAAAGAAAAAATTTTGGAATGGAAAAAAGGAAAAAATTCTTGAGAAAATAAGTGAAGGAGAGAAAAAGTTGAGAACTAATCCGAAGTCAAAAGAGGTGCTAAGAGAGATCAAATTCCATCAAGCACAATATTCGAAATTGATTAATCAAGAGATTGAGTGGAAAATTAAACAAATGAAGCAAAGATCGTTTGAATCAGCAAATAAATGTGGAAAGTTGTTAGCTTGGCAATTGAAAAAAAGACAAAAGTTAAACACAGTCACAAACCTGGAGATTCAAGGAAAAATAGTTCAGAAACCAGAAGAAATAAGAAAGTGCTTCCACAGATACTTCAAGGAACTTTATGCACAGGGGCCTCAGAAAGAATCGGAAATAGACCAATTCTTGAGGACAAATGGATTATCTAAAATAAGTCAAGATAAAAGATCAATTCTCAATAGTAAAATAACTCAACAGGAAATTGAAGGTGCCATCCAAAATATGCAACTTGGCAAATCTCCAGGCCCAGATGGTCTCACCTCCAAATATTATAAGACTCTGAAGGATTGTTTGATACAACCGTTGTTGGAGGTTTGCAACCAGATTATGGAGGGGAGAAGGGCACCGGAAACGTGGAAAGAAGCATTCATCACATTGATTCCTAAGTCAGAGAAGGAAAAGACTCAGCTCAAGAACTACCGTCCCATCTCACTCCTGAATGTGGATTACAAAATATTTGCAGACATTTTAGCAAGTAGACTTAAAAACGTTTTAAACGAAGTAATTCACAAGGACCAAGCAGGCTTTCTCCCTGGTAGACACATGTCTGATAACACCAGGAACATTATTGATATATTGGAATTGTTGAGAATTAGAAATACAAGGGCTGCCTTAATCTTTATTGATGCGGAGAAAGCATTTGACAACATTTCTTGGATGTTTATGAAGAAAAACTTGAAGGGGATGGGAGTGGGACGGGGGTTTGAAAATGGACTAGAAGCAATTTATTCAGAGCAAAAAGCCAAGTTGATAGTGAACAATGTGGTGTCGGATGAACTTCTAATTGAAAAAGGGACACGACAGGGGTGCCCTTTATCCCCTCTGCTATTTATCTCTGTTCTGGAGGTATTGCTGAATATGATTAGGGAGGACCAGTTGGTGCAAGGTATAGAGGTCGGAGCGAAACAATACAAACTGAAAGCCTTTGCAGATGACCTAGTCTTGACAGTACAGGAGCCAGTATCTAGCACAAAAAGAGTTTTGGAACTTATCCTGGAGTTTGGTCGGGTGGCGGGATTCAAGTTAAACAAACAAAAAACTAAGGTTTTGGTCAAAAATTTGACACCTACAGAGATAGAGGGGTATCAGAAAGAGACAGAGCTAAGTGTGGTTAAAAAAGTGAAATACCTGGGGGTATACTTGTCCACCAAAAATTTAAATCTTTTTAAAGATAACTATGAAAAATGTTGGTTGGAAATTAAAAAGGATCTGGATATTTGGTCAAGATTGAAACTTACCTTGTCAGGCCGAATCGCAGCTATAAAGATGTGTGTTTTGCCAAAAATGCTATTTTTATTTCAAACCCTTCAGGTCGTGGACAGAATGGAATGTTTTGGAAAATGGCAGAAGGATATTTCTAAGTTTGTCTGGCAGGGCAAAAAGCCCCGAATAAAATTTAAAATATTAACCGACTCAAAAGAAAGAGGGGGGTTTGCCCTGCCGGACTTAAGGTTGTATTATGAAGCCGCAGCCTTCTGCTGGTTGAAGGATTGGTTCCTGTTGGAAAACACCGATGTCCTAGATCTGGAGGGGTTTGATAATGTGTATGGTTGGCATGCATACTTGTGGTATGACAAGGCGAAGGTTCATAAATTGTTCAAAAACCATATTGTCAGAAAATCAATTTTTGCCGTCTGGATGAAGTATAAGGATTTATTAGAAAACAAGACCCCGAGGTGGTTATCACCTGTGGAAGCCAAGATTTCTAAAAAAAAGCCCAATATGGAGGCCTATTGGCCAAAATATTGGGAACTGATTGAAAGAGTTGGAGACAATTGGAAGCTCCAAAGCCAGGACAAATTAAGAGGTAAGGTGCGAGATTGGTTACACTATGCTCAAATTCAAGAGGTATTCAAAATGGACAAAAAAGTGGGTTTCCAGTTGGAGAAATCGAAACTGGAGACGGAGTTACTAGAACCAAAGACTAAGGTACTTTCGAGGATGTATGACTTGCTGCTTAAATGGAACACCCAGGATGAGACAGTTAAATCTGCTATGATAAAATGGGCACAGGATGTAGGACACAACATCATGTCTGAGGACTGGGAAAGGTTATGGAACACCGGTATGAAATTCACGGCATGTAGTGCCTTGAAAGAGAACATTATGAAAATGGTATACCGGTGGTACATGACCCCAGTCAAGTTGGCTAAAATATACCATCTTTCTGATAATAAGTGTTGGAAATGCAAGGAGGCAGAAGGGACATTCTTTCACCTCTGGTGGACCTGCCCGAAAGTAAAGGCCTTTTGGGAAATGATACATAATGAGTTGAAAAAGGTATTTAGATATACCTTTTCTAAGAAACCAGAGGCCTTTCTATTGGGCATGGTGGACCGGAAGGTGCCAAAGAAGGACAGAACCTTGTTTATGTATGCAACCACAGCAGCTAGGATTCTTATCGCAAAGTTCTGGAAGACACCAGATTTACCCACACTGGAGGACTGGCAGACGCAGCTGATGGACTACATGGAGTTGGCAGAAATGACCGGCAGAATTCGAGATCTGAGCGAAGAAACAATGGAGGAGGACTGGAAAAAATTTAAGGACTATTTGCAAAAACATTATAAGTTGTTTGAGTGCTAAGACTGTGCACGATTAAGAAACGTTATGCTTCTGCAATTTATTTTAAGTAAATGATAAAGTAAGTATTGATGGGAAAAAATGAGACAAATTAGAAACAAAATATTATGTTTATTAAGAGTGTTAAAATTAAACTACAAATTTTTGAAACTGGTAACATAATAAATACAAAGGCATAATAAGTCGGGAAATAAGATAATAAATTGCTGAATTGGTTAGAATGATGAACGCAATGCTGAGAGGATGCGAGGAGGTCCAAAAAGTTGTCGAAGAAATTTTGTGATGATCTTTTCTTTTTTCTATGTTTTTTTTTATATATATGGAAAATGTTTCTTGTATATTGTTGTCCAAACAAATTTGTTTACCTATGGAAAGAAACGCAATAAAAAATTTTATAAAAAAAAACAAAAGTAAAACTATTGTGATTACAATGCCTTTACACAAAGCTACAGTGCAGTCATACTGGGAATGTTGTGTACAGTTCTGGTTGCTACACTTCAGAAAGTATATTGTAGAGCTGGAAGAGATTCCACGAAATAATCAAAGGGCTAAAGCAAGTCTCCTGTGAGGAAGGATTGCAGTGCTTAGGGCTTTTTAGTTTAGAAAAAGTGAGAAAGGAAAGACACAAAAACACGGCAGAGGTATGTAACATCGTGCATGGTGAAGTCTCTAACATGTCACTGCAGCAGACAGGTTTCCATGATATAAGCACATGACATGGAGCCATAGGAAATCTGATATCATGTCACTTGTCATGTATTTACTATTTACTATGTTTTCATGTATATGGAAAATGCTATACCAGAACCTATTGAAAAGGCCACATATAAACCAGCCTCTGAAGCTTGCAAATGTGACCTCAACTGATGATTCACACATGTAGGTCATGACTAGGTAGAACAGGAAAATGCAGATCCACAAATACATTCCAATCAAAGAGTCATATTTTGGGGGATGAATTGTCTCCTGTACCCTGTGATGCATTATCCATATTTACAGGTGAAAAAATGAAGTAGCAGTAGTGTTCTTAATGTCAATTTGATCCAATCCATGTCTTCGGAAGTGCATATGAAGTTGCACTAGGAGTTGGAAGAATGGTCTGAAGGCACCTGCTTCAGTTCTGGTGGCTTAGGCCTTGCTATATCTGGATGGGAGGCCACCCTATGGATGCCCCCATTAGCTCATGAGAAGAAGAGTAGGATACAATTGCAAAAGCCAATTGTTTCCTTCTAAGTGGAGCACAACAGGCACCTTAAGCCTGCAAAGCCAATCTGATTTCATTTTGTCCATTGCATTGATTCTGCACATGCACATTTCCTTCATTCACAGTAATATACACCTTGCTTTTCATATGGTAAATCCTGATTCAACAAATCACATGATCAGGTTTATTATACATTTATAATACACACATTGACCAGGTCTATGCAACTTTTTGGGAGAAGGAAATCTAATCAGTTGCAGTTACCCCCTTGATAATTAATGCAAATTCTGCTGACGTGGTGTATTATATTAAATATGCATAGCAAAATCTATCACCATGCTTCTCTCTGCTACTGTGATTTAATGTACCAGGATATGCATAACAATCTCAGATACTGGGTGACAAGAAGAAGCAGCAAGTAGATATCTAGCTGATCTTTTGCATTTAGATGTATTTTAAAACTGAGTACCTCCCCCCTAAAAAAATCAATGTTCTTCTCATGAATCTAGTTCATTTGCCTTTCAAGACACAATGGTTGTATTCTGTATAAAAATAGCCACGTGAAAAGTCTGCAAAATCAAGCTTGATACTTTACCAACCTCACTAACACAAGACCTTGGCAATCCACAACAATAATGCCTTTTTAAAGAATCAATTGTGTACATTATAAAATTAGCCCTAAACTGTGGGCCTCGGCAGCACAATTTGCTCATTGCATGGTAAACCACTAATACATATTTGGGTTGCATATTTGAATGTTTGTCCATCTCATTGGGGGGGGGGGAGGCTGCCTTAGTTCTAGAGATATAAAAACTCCCCACAGCTCAGTTCAAAATGATCTCGGATAATTTAAGCTGTTTTCCAAAATGAACAAACTCGTTTCTTGTGAGTCCATTCAAAACTTTGAAAAGTTCAATGCACTTTTTATTACATCATTATAAACATGAGATCCAAATGCTTCCTCCAATAAGCTTTATATCTCCTTACTGCTCCAAGATATAAATCCTGATATAACACATTCAATGGCCAATGTATTGCTATGGTTGACATACGTCAGAGGGTGGTATGTGCCACACAGCAGCTCTAAAACTGAATGTTTGATTTACATGTTTTGTGTTCTTTTATCTTATGCTTGCCTACTGTGAGAATATGAGTATGTGCACCCTCTACTTCTGCAGTTACTCAATTGCCCTTCTAACATATTTTATTTACATATGGAGGTGCTCTTACCTTCTGCTGATCTTTGACCATAATAAAGATTTGGATGATTGGAATAAGCTTCCAAAGTCCACTGTGAACCCCGCACACTTCCAAACCATGAGGTTGGGACAAATTTTGGGGGAAATGCTCCTCAATTTGCAATACAGGGAAGCATTATGAGCTACAATTCATATTCTGAACCAAGTAATAATGAGTTTTGTCAACCTCATTACCTAGACTCCTTTCCTCTGGCTGGGTTTTCTCTGTGCAGGATGTTGCTTGGAGTTTTCCTACGGTGGAGCATTTGATCAGGCAATCCTTCCACTTGTTGTCTGAAGTGGTGCATCCCACACACACAGAAAAGTTACCACATGGTGTGTCGTTTGTCTTTCACAGTTAAAAACCTTTGTTCATGGGAATGAGGGCCAGACATATGTTTGATTTAAAAAGAAAGGAAAACAAAGATTCTCGGGAAACAAGATTTTCTCTCAGATACTCTGCTGAATGGCACCACATGTAGGCACACTGGATACATACAGCCCTCTGCTCATAAACTGCTAATGAGATACTTTCAAATGTCATAGGATGCTGCCTAGCACCAGCACAAGTCAGTTATAATCAGTTGCTCTATTCTTAATCACACAGCATTGGTGTGGTACAATATCCCTACAAAAGTCCGCAGCCTAGAGTACAGAAACCACTGTTTTACCGGGGGGGGGGAGGTTAACTGCTCAGTCTTACCTATAGGAAATATGGGTCCAAACCATCCAAGGTTAAGGTACTGTCTGACTTGCAGGGGAAGCAGCTTGCTGTGTTGACAAAGTAAAGTAGTGAAGGGATGTCATTTTGTTCAGAAAAACACCTCCAGAGGTAGAGATTATACCTCTTCCCTCCTCCTGCCTACCACTGCTCTGAACAAATTGACAGGCTGCCATGACAGCATTTCAGGGAGAGCTGGGGGCAGAGGAGTTAGGAGATCAACCGTAGATCTCCTGCAGAATGTGTTGTTTGGCCCTAACCTACATATTTCAATGGAAGAGATTAATCACATGCAGGTATCTTCCTCACGTGTTGAACTCTTAATATTGAAATTGATGAAATACAAAAGTGCATAACTTTTCGATAGATAACGTGCTTTGTTTTTAAATGTGCCTTTGTCTAAATGAACATTTTACATTTTAAAAATATTTATTTCTTTAAATTCACCACCACCATAAACTTTTCTTGATAGTTCAAAGTAGATTTTATACACACAACAACAACAACGGGTTGAAAACCAGCAAATAATAATATGTAGAAAATAAAATATAAAATACTATTTTCCCCTTAGCATCATTTTCTGACAGAAAACAGAAGAAACATAAGATTGTGTTGGGGAAGGCATAGCAAAATGAAAGAGACAAAAAATCATTTCCCATATCCTTACAACTGTTAGTGTCATCAATATCCTATGTGTCATCTGATCTGACAGAATAAAAAGCATGATATTATTGTCTCTCCTAAGGTAAGCCTGAAGAGCATTCACCTGTGCTGCTTTCCAGAGTATTGCTGATGATGGTTCAGAATCCTAGAAACACAAGCTATGTGTGCCATTTATTTCACCTACGTTGATAGTTTCCTTGTGTATGTTTTATGCAAAGAAAATATGATTCAAAGTTATTGTAGGATATATGCAGCCTTATACAGGGCGAGTCTTTTAAAAGAGGCCTTGTGGAACATGTGTACTCTTTATTCACGAGGCCTCTTTTTAAGGACTCATCCTGTATAACCAACATGATTAACCTAATTAAATCATGAATGGGGTTAAGACCATAGAATAACCAGTCCTCCAAAGCTTAGCTAGGTCACAGCCCATTACATTGGGAGGAAGGGTTACCAAACTCTTTGTTCTCTCACTTCCACAAGATGAACTCTACCAATAAGGTGATCTTGAGGTGGATACTCCAAGCTTAGACTGCATGGCTTCAGCAAGCCATCTTTGTGTTTCTGTACAAATAATTTAGAAACTCTTATCTTTTTAAAAATAAGTTAAACTGCCTGTCTTGCTGCTGTATGGAAAAACACATTAATCTGACTTTTGAAGAGTTTGTAAGTAAAGCTTATAAGTAAATTACCAAACATGTGGTCTCTTTCTATGCTAAGGGAAGTGGGAAACTTTGGAAGCAATTTAGAAGGGGATGTTTTAAAGGTCTACAGCCTATATTTCCACACTTTACTTTGCTGCACATTTTATGATTTTATGATCTAGACATCCATGGAATTCTTTTTTTATTATACCACAATACAAAATTAAAAACCAACAGTTAAAATGTTTTATGAAGTAAAAATCAAGTCCAGTCCTTGGAATACAGTTTTAAATCTGAACGATGCATGTAAAACCAATCCAAAACATTTGCAGCTTTCAGATATACAAATGTGAATTCTTTGAGTTTCTTTTTCCTACTGCCTGGGAGGCTTGGGAATAAAAAAGTTTTATAGGCCTGGGCAGTTAGTCTGGATATCATTCATGGGTTTCTGTTATGGAGGGTGGGGTGATTAAAAAAATAAATCTTCCTGTCAAGCTAGGAATATGCCCTCACTTACCGAGTTTAGGATATTCCACCATTCTTCAGTGGAGTTTCTTTTCTTTCAGCAAAGTAAGTGGCTCATGTGTATGTCAAACAAAGCTTTAATAATAAAGAAAATTATAACACAATAACAAACTGTCTGAGAGAAACTGAGAGAAAACAACATCATGAGGCAAGAAGCAAGAATGACAGTTGGTCTCTCTAACTGAACTTAACTGAACACTTGAAGGGAGGGGCTGATTCTGGAGCATAACACAAAAGCCCCGCCCACCAGATGCCAGACATTCTACTATTCAAATTAGGCCCCAGTGTTTTTCTAACCATTTCATCCATGCCTGAGGCTTAATTTGTAAGATGAAATTCTGTAGTAGAAGGAACTGCTGAAATGGCAAAACTCTGGCCAAGTTTGTTAAGCATCTTTTGCATGGCTAAAAGGTTGACCCAGTCCAGATGTGTTGCTAGAGAAATGACTAGCTAGTGGTGCTTCCAAAAAAAAAGGACAGGCTTTTCCTCTTCAGGCATGAGACCAGTTTCATTCAAGGAAATCAAACTCAGGATATGTGCTCGTACTCCATAAGTCTCTCGACCCTCGGAGATTGGGGTGTGGGTAACACTGTATACAGCCACAGTCATGCCACAAGTGGTAACAAATTCATAGAGCATAGGCCTATCAATAGGTAAATGAAAACTCAAGACTTGAATGTTGTAGCCTTTGGAGTTACCAGATACTAGGAACCAGGAATACGGTGTGGCTGTTGCCTTCATGATCTGCTTATGAAATTAAGCTTCCAGAAATATCTCTCTGGTTGCTGTTGGCAACCATATGCTGAACTAGATGGACTAGCAAGGCAGTACTTACATTCTTATATCACCATTAATTTATAAAAGTAGTGAATTACTAACCCTACAAGTCATTGAGAAACAGTTGACAAAGCAAGAGGGGGCCTCCTAACACCTTTTTGTTTGCATGCTTCTACAAGTTTAAGGATGCAATCCTGTATACTTACTTGGAAGGAAGTCTTACTGAATTTATTGGGACTTGTTTCTGGGTAAACATAATTGGGATCATGGTGCAAATCTATTTGGCTTTGGGACCATTTAGAACAGGGGCAGGCAACTTTTTTTCTGTCAAGGGGCACACTCCCTAGGGTGAATCTGCTAGACCCAAAGGTGGGTGGGCTTGGGCTAAATTGGGTGGAGTCAGAACCAAAAGTTTGTGGGCCACACCTTCTCTGTCTGTGTCTCTCTTTGTCTCCCTCACCCACCACCAGGAAGAAATTAAGTTGATGGTGCCACCACTGATTTAGAGAGTAGATAATTAGAACAGCTATTGCAGTGTTTCTTCCCCCCTTCCCCGTGTTTTATGATAGTAGAATTTTGTTGAAATAAAGACTGGAACTCAATATATCAGAAGCATTCCACCAAAGATGTCTCCTACACAAGCCTCATCCAAATTAATGAGAGGTGTGCAGGAGATTAATATGACTGGAGAAGGCCTAAGTGGTTTCTTCCCATGATCCTTTGCCTTCCTTGCAACAGCTCTCGCCTAGTTATTTCTTTACTTTTAGTTCTGGTAGGAATTATAAAAATGATCTCTACCTTTTTCATAGGTAAATAGTTTTAGAGCTGCTGTATTTATATTTGCTATATGGGGGGGGGAGTGTAGAGAGAAAGAAAGAGAGAGATTTTACTTAGGTGAAAAGATAGAAATAATTTGAAACAAATGAATGGATGTTGACCAAAAAGAGTTCCAACCTAAACATAAATACTGTGTTATTTGCAGGTTCGATCAGAAATCCGAGTGCCATGCTCATTGCAATCATCATTCATGATGTGACTGTTATAGAAGTAAATGGTTTCTCTCTCACAAACCAGAATTATCTCACACAAAGCTATGGATGTATTAATGGCGCATGGGAGAAAGATTTATATGCAGGATGGGCCCATTGGAAACAAACCCCCTCTGCTTGTTATTGAACAACTGACAAAAAGAAGATGTACAGTGCCCACATAATTCCTTATTCTCAGGAAGCTCTCTCACTTTATAGTAGGGTACAGCCATGAGATTTTCATGCCTCTAAATCTGGGAGGAAGCAAGCATCTATGCTCATGGATCACAGAAAACACATTGTGCCCCTCAGTATGAGAAATAATCACTGATAATATTAGCCCACATAGTAGTAAGTACCTTTCTTAGCAGTTTGGTCCATCAGAAGCCCTAGAATCCAGTACATGTGCGTATGAGAGGCAATCCTGGAACGTGCCAGCCTCTGGATTCTCACTTCAATAATGCTGAAGTATTGTTAATGTTTTGTTTGTTATTCCGTTGTGTATTTTTGTGTTTTTCTACTGTGATCCTCAGATGAATGGCAGTATTTAAATTTAATAAATAATAATAATAAATTCAGATGAGGACAAAATATTGCCACAGGAAGTCCAAAGCTATGAACACATCACAGCTGGAAATTGGGTCAGAAAATACTGCCACCTCAAAAAAAGAAAGAAAAGGCTATTACAGATAAGAATGCTATGTGAAGCAGAGAAGAAGACCTCTTACATAAGAACTTCTTCCTAACCTATGGAAAGAAACGCAATAAAAATTTTATAAAAAAAAAAAAGAACTTCTTCCTAAAAACAGAGATTTCTTATGTGCAGCCCAAGCATCACCTGTGGTGTACAAAGAAATGAATAGAAGAATAAATTATCGACAATTTAATTTGACCCAAATAGAAGGAGCCTGAATGCCCTGCTTAAGCTGTCAGCAGCCCTCATAAAGTCAATCACCTGTATTATTTAATTTCACCCTATAATACCAGGTACAGTATGCAAAATGGGTTATTATGATTTGAGTTGAATCACATATCTTTACTACCTTGCTTATAATGACTGAAATGGTTACAGAAAAATACTAAGGGCAAACCCACACATGATAAGTTTGGAGATCCTTTCTTTGTTAGTAGAAAACAACACATGAAAATTAATTAATTAAAGAACATTAGCTAACTTTCCCATATATAATGGTGTCATGTTCCTTTAGAATTTTTACCTTTTCTTCTGCTATGTTTTCTTTTCCTAGCAGCAAAGAGAACCCATATAATTTCATAAAATATCTGCAATTTTTTTTAAAAGAAAAAATAATGCTTTTGTTGCAAAAATGTTGGTGTGCAATTACTTCCATCTATTTTTTTAAGGCCATAAAGAAAAAGCACCTATTTGTTCTGCACTGCAACAATGCCAGCTGCATTCAATCAACTAAAAAGCTGCAAGCCATAAACCTTCCTCCACAGCTATAGAAGAAGAAGAGAGAGAAAAGGCAGGGCCATAAAAATTCATCAGGATAATGTAGAGATGAGACGCGTTTGAATCACCATCCCTGCAATCAACCAATCACTCATCCTGTGGCATTTACAGCACATCTCATTCCCCTGTTCCTTAAGGACAATTGATTTTCCTGATTCCATTAGCATAACGGCGAGGAAAATGACTGCAGTGCAATATTTCTGGAAAGTTCCAACAAGTAAGCTGTGTGCTGGAGTGTGACCACAATAATAAGCTACCTAGCTAGCAACTGTGTGTGCTGCTGTTGCCGCTGCCGCGGTATCACAAACAGCAGTAAAAAGGACACAGCCTAAGTAATTTTGGGTTCAAGCATAGAGAAATTCCCTCTTCCAAAGAATATGAAACCAAAAAACAACTTAGGCAAATAAACATAATTTCAAGGTGGACTGAACAGTTGGCAACATCCAGCAGCCTCTGTGTGTCAGTGTGTCATGGTTAATAATTCCATTTTCTGAAACATTAGCAAATACTCCTGCATTCGTTTTCCGGGGCTCCTGTTTTTCTGCAGCTTTATAGAGAGAGAAAGCAGCATCTTTAATAACCCCAGTTTCTGATAAATATACAAGAATAACTCCTCACGGATTCCCCAAAGAACACCTCTAATCATTCAGAGCATTACACAGTCATCAGCCCCAAGCAGGGATCTACTCATTTCTCAAATTTTCTCTTTAACTTGCAATGAGATAATAATGCACATATTGTCTTAAATTATTCAAGATGATGAAAGTTTACTAGTTGTGCATGCACTGTCTACATTTAAACACTGCACATAATTATCTATGCCCTTGCAAATGCTCCTTAAAGATGCGTGCAATTTTTTTGAAGTGCAATTCAGAGATGGCTCTATCTCAAACAACATAAAATGCATTTCCATCTTTTGAAGCATCCTTTAAACTTCTGGGTCCCTATCTGTTGTAAATATTTGAGTCCCTTTATAGTTGCGAACCCAGTGGGTTATTCATGTTAAGCTCAGTCTCTAAATTGAATCTGGAGTTGAGATGCTGCCCACCAAACAGCCTTCCAGTTACAACCAGTGAAAATCAATAAACTCCAACAATTTTGGACTTCCGGGGTGGCACCTCCGGTGATGGCGGACTCCCTCTGAACTGGAGGGACAAGCTCTGCATGAAACGAGTCTTTTCCGCTGCGACGTAGCGGGGACCCTTCTGAAAATCACAGGCGGATGAAGCCTGTGACCGTGGGACTCGGCGGGCACCTTTAGCGCCCCCCCAACCTGCTAAGGAACCCAGAAACGGGCTCCAAAGTGAAGAGGGGGAAGTGGCGCGGTGCTGTGAGTCGATTGCTTTTTCTGTGGAGCGAAGCCGCACAGCCGTTACCGGAGAGCGCTGCCTTTTTCCTGGGACAATTTGGCATTGAAAATAACTAACCGTGAGTACTGGAACGCTAAATACCTGGATTTTAAACAAGAATTGGCGAAATAAAAGGAACTTGGACTCTAAAATTTACCCTAATTTGGTACTGAAACAGAAAGGGCTAAACAGGAAGTCACCCTTCCGTTTTCTTGTAGTTACAACAAAGCAAAGACAACGTAAGCTAGAGCCTTAAAAATCACTTTTAAAGGATCGTCTTTCATCATTCAAAATTGTGGAACCCCCCTTCGGAAGCAGGAGAAGAAGGGGGACTTTTATTGAGTTGTTTAAACCTGTGGAAATAAAGTTAAAGTAAAGTAATTTTCCACTGTCCTGACCCTGGAGCGGGGTGTCAGATTTGACGATTGAAGCTCATTGACCAGAAATAAATGCTTTGACAGATAGTTAAAAGGAGGGAAATATTGTGATTCCATTGTTTCCTTTCGCTTTTTAAAAAGAACAAATATGGACAAAATATCTTAAAGAAGAAACTCTGTTGCTATTGTTTTCAAGGAAAAGAACAATCAGAAGCCTTTCCCCCTAGAGGGGAGCTATGAAATTGTAACTAAATCCTGGGAACTTGCAGCTGTTACTGATTAAAACTGTGGGAAAGAGTTTTGTGACCTTGCAGGACAATGCCTTCAGAAGCACTGTTTGGTGCTTTCTGTAATATAAGTGCCCTATTGGATCAGTTAAGTCAGAAGATGGATTTTATGACAAAAGCTGCCAGAGCCTTTGATCAGGTAGTGGAAAATTATATGGAGCCCACTCAGGAACTAAAACAGGAGTGTGCCATGACAGAACAACAGAAAGAAGAGGGCCTTGTTGAATCTGGGACGCCAGGGATGGAGGGACTCTCGGCCCAGCAGGAAAGTGAGCCTTTGGATTTGACAAATGAACTTGGAAAAAACCAGACTTGGAAAGATAAAGTTTGGATTGAACTGGAAATGGGGGGTTGGACTGACCCCCCTATGCAGGGATGTTAGGACTTTCCGAGTCTGGAATTGGGCCGGCAGAGGTTTGGAGCTGCTGGGACTTCCAATTTTGGGGGGAATCTGAAATATGTTTTAAAACATCACATGGAGCTTAGTCTGGACTATGAGAAAGGGGCTGATTTGTTGAAAAGGGTCAAAAACACTACTAAGCTGGAGTTCCCGCGAGTGAAAGGAAAATATGAAGAAGAGCTGCGAAAGGGACATGGAAGAGATTTGAAGGCCTCGGATATAAGGGCACCAGGCTAATGTGCCAGACTAATGGGGGGGGGGAGACTGACAACCCCGGGACTGGGGGGAGGGGATGCTGGAAGAAGATTGGATTGCTTTTATTTTATTGTACACTTTTTTGTATTATTATTACCAGAAATGCTTTATGAATGTTGGGAAAATGTTGAAATGAAATTACTTGGCTCTTGTTAAAATGTTTAAAGAATTTGGCAAAAAGGTAATGGTTATGAGAAGTTGGTAAAAAAAAGATTTAAGCTTTAAGCTCTAAGGTCATTTTTATAAGACAAAATGAGAATAGAGTAAGGTAACGTAATGATAAAATATTATGAATTATGGAAAGGATTTGCTGTGACAATTACTAATCAAGATACAAGAGATGGGAGGAGGAGGAGGTCATGGAAAGAAGGTAATGGAAATTGGAGAATTTGAAAGGGATGGTTTTATTTTATTTTTTATGTTTCTGGTTTTTTTTTCTTTTTGTAATTTTGTCTTTTTTTCCCTGTGTAATTTTAAAAAAATCTTTTCTTTCAATAAATATCATTTTTTTAAAAAAATAAACTCCAACAATTTCATTGGACAACAGAAGCTGTAGGACTATATTATTGTAGGACTAGGACCCAAAATACCCTTCGTTGTTATTGGGTCCATAATGACAATAGAACCCATTGTCTCTCAACCAGATATCCTGGTGTGTTTGGCATTTGCTTTTGCATCCAGTGCTTTTTTCTGGGGGGATGCATACCCCTAAACATTCTGTGAATCTTTGTGCTTTTGTCCATTTACTGTATTTATTTTCCCCGATTTGAACTATAAAATGGTGATTTTCTTGAGTCAAAATGAGAGTACCCCTAAAGATTTTTTAAGAAAAAAAAGCACTGTTTTCATCAATTTATTTTATAAGATAGTTAACATTATTTGTGCTGATTTTGCACCCAGCCCCCCCAAAAAAAACCCCTCAAGCCCTAATTTTTTATACTGCTTACTGTCTCCACCCTCATGGTTATCCTTTTGATTTAAGTTGTCTATGCCTTCATAGTGAAATGTCTCATTTGTAGTCCCATAAACAGCACTGATAATTGTAATGTTCCTTAATTCTCCTATGCTTAGATGTGCTGCTGCTACTGTAGGTCAAAGGACAGGGGAAATTTTGCTCAGGCAAAGTGTTGTAGATCAGTTGCAGAGTGCAAATTTTGCCTTCAGGCAGTCTTGAGATCAATTCCCAGAGACCTCATCTAGGACCTTCTCTGAAATCCTGGGCAGCCACAGCCATTCCTTGCAGAAAATACTGAGCTAGATGGACCAAGGATCTGACCTAGCATACTGAGCAGCTTCCTATATGTTTCTATATTAACAGAAAGCACTGCTTGCCCACCCTCCCCACACTGGTATGGTTCCAGTTGTTGTTTCTCCATTTGCTGACCTGCACCTGCTGACCACGAATTTCAGTAAACCATAATGATCTTCACTGAACTGAAATGAACTTCAAATTAAACTATGCAGCCAACCGTTTGGTGTGTGGATGGCACTGAAAGAGGCATGTAGGACTCTTAAAGGGCCCTTTATACCAGCTGTCTAGGAAACACAGTACAAAAGAGAACCAAAAAGAAATAAACCTGCTCTCTTGGCCCTGCAATAACCAAGTGTTTACACAGTGAGAGTATTTCATGGTTGTTTTGTGGTGGTTTTATTGTGGCCGTGACGCTTTTTATTGTGTGTGTTTTTGTTGTTGAAAATTGCTTTGGCTGTCAATCTGTCAAAAAAATATAGTAAAATAAATCTAGGAGAGCTGGGCTCCAAAGGAGGCCATTGGGATTTCTTCTCACTGTGCCTGACCTTACATGGGGTGGCTAACCTCTTTCAGGCCAAGAGCCACATTGACTCGTGGTCAGGCTTGAAGATGCTCAAGTGTAAAGTAGACATGGAACATTTTGCAGAGTTGGGGGGAGGTCCACAAATACCTTTTTTCATCACAGAATCACAGCAGGGGGCCTAGAGGGATATATAAACTAGCAAATTATTATTATTATTATTTATTATTTATACTCAGCCCTCCATAGCCAAGGCCGGGCTTGGGAGGGTCACCCAAAAAATTCACTTCACAGCATCACAGTGTGGGTTCTATAGGAACAGTCGATGGTGATGATGATGAAGGAAACAGGACCTCTGTAAAGTAGGAAACATGGTTACTCTGAGTGAGTGAGTGAGTGAGTGAGTGAGTGAGTGAGTGAATAAGTGAATATATGACTGAGGATTGTGAGGTGAGGTTTGCCTCTCTTGGTATCCCATAAAGCAAATCCCCTTGCTAATTGTCTAGATGGTGATGAGAGAAGCCTAGAGGGAAAACTACAAAGGCAGGGCAGCCAGACTGGCTAAAGCTGCATGGTGAATGAAAGACCTTGTTCTAAAGGAGGAAAGAAGAGGGGACGCAACAAGCAAGGTAAAAGGAGGATAGGAAAATGGAGGGAATGGGAATCAGGAATTGATAACTTTGAGGAAGCTGGGGAAGTGAGAGACTAGCAGAGATGAAAGCAGAGCTTGGGATTTAGGAAGGTTCAGACCATAAGCCTTAGGGAAATGCCCTGTCCATCCATCAGAAAGGCCAGCCAAGAATGGGAGATCCCAGGAACTAGCCCACCAGTCAGATCCAATTCCCCATGGCTGTCATAAGGGGACAGCGGCTGAGAACATGGTGGGGAATGCCAAAAGGATGGTTGGATGGGCAGAAAGAAATCAGTGTTGCCTGTAAACAAACTATGGGCTCACAGTGGGAGGCGTGTGCGCGCACACACACACACACACACACACACACACACCAAACCAGGTTTGGCTAACAAGTGAGAATGACGGATGTAAGAGCAGCCTTGCTGAATCAGAACAATCCCCCCCCCCGAAAATATCAGCACCAAGGTGATACAGCTTTGTAGGCATTTGAGGTGGTGACCATGACAAAAAGGTTTGTTTACCCTTGATTATTCACATACATAGATTTCCTTGCTCTTCCAGCTACCCTTTTATCACACAGGAACTTCTCCCCCCCCCCCCCCACACACACACTCTGTTTTGTACAGTGTTCTAAAGAGAGCAAATGCTCCCAGTCCTCCTTGGGGACACTGTATGATAACTCATGCAAGCATTATGGCTGCTGAGGGGGGTGAAAATCACCCTTATTAGCAAATTAAAAACCTGTCTGTACAGCAGGATGGAGAAGGACAAATTTGGAAGTTCTTTGCTCCAGCCCACAATGTAACACTTCTCAGATTACCACTGGGTATCTAAATACAGGCTCGGGTTCTTGACTCGGTTTTTAATTTATTGGCCTCAGGTTTCTGTTTTTAGATTCCTTTGCTGTCCCAAAGGCAAAAACTCTAGTTGATGTTTATATTACACATTCGATCCAGCCTAATCCCAAAGCATTTTACAAATTATTATACACAGAGATTGTTCATAGGTGCAAAGTGACAGCCGAGAGCTATGTGTCTGACTTCAGGACTCAAATGTGAGTCACAGAGAGTTGAAGAAGCAGAGGAACAAGGCTGTAGTGTGAAGCTGATACTTCTGTCGTCCTCATCACCCAGCCTCACAGCTTTGGTGTTATGTTAATGCGCTAATAGTATGAGCTGCTGTTGTGAAACCAGGAGTGAGCCTATATAACATCTTCAGTATGTGTGCAAATGTAAGCAGTGGCTGCTTGCTTAAAAGTGCTGTCAGTACAGAGGCAGTTCTCCAAATATAGATGGGGGCAAAGGGTGCTGTTTCAGTTGTCCTGCCACACAGGACTGTGTCCATCCCCCATCCCAAATGCGGACCAGAAGACTTGCCAGGCTACAATAGGTGATCCAATCCAAATGAGCCATTTCCTTGTGGCGCTCTCTCTCTCTCTCTCTCTCTCTCTCTCTCTCTCTCTCTCTCTCCTGTACAATTTTGTATCCCTCTTCTGCAGTACAACTTTCTGGATCTCTGGTTAATGAAACCAATACTAAAGGGAAGGCCCTTTTGATGTGAACCAAAGCCTAGTCTATAGCAACACTACCATTAGGTAGATGTCATACTTTCTAAGGGAGATTCTGCTTTTGCAAATGATATTGTACATCTAACACAAAAAAAGTGAACCAGGGCATTTTGCCGCCTGAGGCAAAGAAGAGGATGGCTTCCCTGCTCTATTCCACATAAAGAAGCCAATCCTATGTCAACGCCAGTGATGGGACAATGTTCCACACTGCAGGTAACAGTAGTCAACTAGCTTAAGGGCTGCAGGACAGGCTGTGTGGCACACCCAGCTATGTTCATCAGCACCTCACTGCCACTTCCTGTTCCCAAGCAACTGCTGTTCAAGGTGGGCACCTCACACTGCCTAATGGCAGCACTCCTATATTCCGGTAATACATGTTACATTTCTTGTAGTGTTGCTATAAGTACTGGAGGACCTACCATGTGGATCACATCTGCACCATACATTTGAAATACTCCTATATCACTTTAACGTTCACAGCTGCCCCCAAAGAATTCTGGGAAATAAAATTTGTTGGGGGTGTTCTGCCTGCACAGGATTCAGTTATTTAGTGAAAGCAAATCTGTGTATTAGTATTAGGTAGAAGGAATCACAATGCTGCCTCTTGCTGCTCCTTTAAGGAAAGATAGTGCCTTTCCTCCTTTTTAGACCCCAAGGCAGACTGGGAAATGTAGGCACAATATTCTACTTTTTATTGGTTCTGTCAGATAGCAAGAAAAGACCTCCCTTCTATTGGCTCTGGCCAGAGGGGTAAGAAACCCCCCTTCCTCCTTTGCAATCTAGTGGCAGTCTAGTTATGGCAAACCCAAAAAGAAGGGCGAATTCACTTTGTCCTTACAGAGCTCCACAGAGAACTTCATAAAAAGCTTCTAACAATCTTCATTCAGAGTCATAGAACAGCCTATTGGAAAGTAAGTAATATTTCTACATGTGCCTTGATTTTCTTCAATAAATCTTTGTATGAGAGCTTTGTGGAGTTGTGTTAATCCTACAAGAGAGAGAAATCTCCAGATGGAACAGGAGGTGCTAGGAATTATAGCCCTGTGGTGGGTCTTCTAACAACTCTCAGCGCCTTTAACAAACTACAGTTCACAGGATTCTGGGGGAGGGGGCATGACTGTTAAAGTGGTAAGAGAGTGCTTTAAATGTATGGTGTGGGTGTCACCATGGACTATATTCCAAGGTGACCATGTAATATAAATCATCCTGTATAAGGATTTATATAGGATCAAATCCTCCACTCATTAATATTGAATAACATTTCGTCTTCAAGACAAAAAGTTTTTCATAACTAGGCATTTGTTTTGAGATCTGATTTTTCAACAGGGAAAATGGCTATTCATTAGAACAGACATGAATAATATTCACCAGGAAATTCACACTCACTGAACTGTTCATAGTCTACACATGGAAAGTTCTCAGAATGGCTCTGTGATGCTCATGAGAGAAGTCGAGAGTTTAGTGCTGGAAGAACCACGTGTGCTGCCTTTTATGCATTACAGATTGCATGTGTTATTCAAAAACTAGTTTGAGCCTCAGTGTCAGAAAAAGTAACATATAAGGCAGTCCTCAGAGGACACAAGAAACAACTCAGAATCTTAGGACAACAATTACCCTTCCCAACTGTAAATGAAGCAAAATAAAACCCTACCCCATCTTTAAATGTTTTTTCTGCACTTATACCATCCATATTTAAAACAAATGGGAGCCTTTGTTTCCATGGCTGATGAAAGAACCCTTTTTCCAGAATTTCACCCTTGCAGACAGAAATCTTCTTTTGATCTTTACCCTAGATATAATAATGAATAACATGTTCATTTGTTCTGCTTTAACCTAAACAATTCTCCTACTTTTACTGCATTAAACACCCTGATGAATCTATAGAGGACAGCCTTATTTCCATATTAATAGAGCAATTACATCTGATAATGAGGAAATAAATTGTAACTACTTTGACTATCCCAGCCAGAGAAAGTTCAGTTCTGATGCACTTAAAAACACATAAAGGTTTTCTATCGATGGTTGCAAGTTGCTTCAGACCCAAGTGTAATGAGGTTGCTCCATTTCTTGTATGTCACGTAGCCTGTGCCTAGAGATCTTAGATTTGTTTAACTGAAGTCTGACATGGTTTAAATAAAGGAAGCCACTGAGTCAGAGCAGAGAAAATAGAAAGCTCTAGGCTTCTGATCCTGGGCACAGAAGCAGCAAAATGCTGCATTTCCAAAATCAAAGCCCTGGCCAGCAGTGAAAAGGTACTTATCTTCAGTTGCTTTACATTTCTGAAGCACTCCTTGGGAGGGAGGGAATCATCCACTTTTTACTGTCCCTTCTGTCATTGGGATGATAGTATACCCCCGTGACTTAACTTTGAAAATGGGAACTATTATGGGAGAAAGAGGGAAGCAGTCGTTTTAAGGGGTCTGTCTGGCAGACACAGTTTTGAGCAGCTTTAACAAACGACTGAAATGGCTTTTGACCAGTTTTTTATTATTAAAGTTAAAATTGAGAACATAAATCCCACCCTTTTAGATTTCTTAATAAGAATCAAGCTCTTAGGGCTGGCATAGTCATGTGTAAAAGTAACAAGGGAATGCATGGCCACTTTTGATAAACCTTGTGAAAGGTGAATTGAACAGAAAATTTGGGCAGTGCGTGCCAGTCGATGGAGACAGAAACAGGGAATTGTGGAGGTGGAGTCTGTGAGGGATGATGTGGGCCAAGGGTGAAGCAGATAGAACAGGAAGGCACTTTGTTGTCATTTGCTGCTACTGCTGCAGTAATTTTATAGCACTTTGAACAGAGCTAAGCTTTTAGCATATGATCCTAGAGACCTCAATCAATTTGGAGGAGGAAATGCTTGAAAATGCTGTAGAAGAGATTATCTCCAGGGCGGAGGTGGAAGAAAAGTGGGGAGCAAAGCCCAAGAGGGGTAGAAGCTGATGGCCAAATCTTAAAAAGTGAAGAGCATCATAAGAGCCCTCCTGCATCAGGCCAAAGGCCCACACATCTGGTCCAGCATCTTCTTCTGAACCAGATGCATATGGGAAGCTCACAAACAGACCTGAGTGCAACAGCACTCCCCATACCTGCAGATCCTCTGACAGTGGAGACAGAACATAGCCATTGTAGTTAGTAGCTGCAGATAGCCTTATAATCCTCCATAAATTTATCTGAATCTTTGTGGCCACCACTGCATCTTGAGGGAGTAAATATCATAGCTTAACTGTGTGGAGAATTTTCTTTTGCCTTTCCTGAACCTTCCAGCAGTCATCTTCACTGGATGGCCCCGGGTTCTACTATTTAGGGAGAAAAATCTATTTCTACCTTTTACATCACACATAATCTTATACACCTGTATCACATCCCTCATTACACACCTTTTCTCATGAAACTCAAGAGCCAAGTTGGACTGACTTAATTTCACTTTGTAGCAATGGGTAATGATAAGAGTGAAACACCGTCTCCCATTGCTTTGGGCTGGAGCTAAGACTCCATTCATTCGCTAGCTCCTGTGATTAGTTTTGTTTTCCAATCCTGTTTTGCTTCTGGAGCATAATCAAAGGCAGTCCTACAGAAGGTACGTAACAGTTGCATCATCTGGATGTAACCAAGGAATGGGTAACCAGAGGAAAGATCAGATAGAAACTGTTAGTAATAATCCCACCAAATTAGAAAATAAGCATATACTCTGCCACCACAGTCAGAGGCAGTATGGTTCTGAATACCAGTTGCTGGACACTACAGAAGGGAAGCGTACTCTTGTACGCATGTCCTGCTTGCAGGTTTCCCACAGTATTCCCACAGGCAACTGTGAGGGCATTCTGCTGGACTAGATGGGCCACTGGCTTGATCCAGTAGGCTCTCCTTATGTTCTCAGAAATGGAATATAAGATGAAATATTGTATAGGTAACTCACATTTTCTTGTCAGGAGAAATTACTAATTAAGCATCTAAAGGTATGGCGGACCTAGCTCTATGTAAGCACAAGAAAGCAGAAATTAGTTGGGGTGGGAGGGTTTCATAGCACAGTCTGAATGGCTGTGGCATCTCTGCTGGGGGGGGGGGGGAAGCACATTAAAAGAGAAATAACAAACCTCCATATACTCCTACAGGAGCTATTGCCATTTACATTTTATTTAGAAAGCTTAATCAGGATTTTTTTTATCACTCCCTTAAAATGTTTTAAAATAAAGACAAAACCTTGACTGCAGCCCTGGGTGTATTTTGCAGAAATCCGTAAATAGCAGGGGCTCTTTCAGATAACATTTTTTAAACCTTCCAGGTGTTGGAACATGGGCAAACAGCTGCATAAAAACAATGGGAGCCATGCTCCTGTAGGTGAGCCTGTCACAACCTAGTATCTTCCAGATGTTATCAGACCACCCCCTTCCAAGTTTCCATGCCTACATAACTCCCATGCAATGTAAGGCTTTCTGTTCACCCACTCACTACTGGGGTAGTTCTTTTGTTTATTTGCAGAACATCAAGAGCATGAGGAGAGTAGGCATGTGTGAACTCCAAGCTGTGCAGTTTAAAATGAAATTCTTGAAGCTTCCTTCAGTATTCAAGACTGTGTGTGTGTGTGTGTGTGTGTGTGTGTGTGTGTGTGTGAGAGAGAGAGAGAGAGAGAGAGAGAGAGAGAGAGAGAGAGAGAGAGAGAGAGAGAATTTCTTTTGTCAAGTAACTTGAGCACTTACTTTTTGGGACGTATCCAAAGTTACCTTGTTTACTTTTGGGGAATTTAGCAACAACACTATCTCATTTGTTTAGGGGAATTTGCAATGATCACACACATAGTTATAAGTATCATATTTATTCACAAAAAAATGGCTGACAAAGAATAATATGGTTTTGCACTTACACAAATATGAAAGAGGCTGTAGCTAGTTTGTACATCTGACAAAGGCTACACACCCCAGGTTGCCTGGACCACATGCTTTCAACATGAGAGGTAAAGATAGGTGGACACAAGCCTCATATAGCGTTCTGGGGTTGGCATTTAAACCAAGCAAAACTGAAAAGAGAATTAGAAGATGAAAAGTTCACGTGCAAATAATTGAGGTTCAATGTCCAGTTCTCATGGAAGCGAGAGGTGAGCAAGACCCATAAAATAAGGAATGTAAATAAAAGTGAAAGGCTTGGCACACAGTGGTTATTTGTCTTAGAATGACAGAATCATGGACTTGTAGAGTTGGAAGGGACCCTGAGGATCATTTAGTCCAACCCCTTGCAACGCAGGAATATGCAGCTATCCCTTGGCGTTATCAGCACCACGCTCTAACCAACATCCTGCCTGAAATAAAATGATCATGAAGAAGCAATTGTGTGGATTTACACCATAATGTGTTGGTACATTTTCACAGCTAGGTTTAAGGGCTAGTCAGGATTTCATCATTTCCTTCCACATGTCAAAACCACGATCTCCATAGGATCTTGCATTGGTGCCGATTTCAAGTAAGATCATGCTGGTTTGGGGTACAATCTCATCAGCGTCATATGAGAACTTGTGTAATTTAGGTGAGCTCGCACCAGAAATTGGGACCATCTGACCCAAAATGGGCACTAATGTCAGTGCTGCTTCTCCACTGGTGGCAGAGGTGGCAGAGTGGTAGTGCAGTGAGAGCATGGCACTTCCTGTTTCACCTCAAACAGTAAAATGGGAATGTACTGCCTCAGAATACAGGTTTATAGGTACACATATATAGGTACCTAAAAGGAACGCGGGTGGTGCTGTGGTCTAAACCACTGAGTCTCTTGGGCTTGCCGATCAGAAGGTCAGTGGTTTGAATCCACACAACGGGGTGAGCTCCCGTTGCTTGGTCCCAGCTCCTGTCAACCTAGCAGTTCAAAAGCATGCCAAAAAGTGTAAGTATCCATGCACTGCTCTGGTTTCGGTGTTGCGTTGCGCCAGAAGCGGCTTAGTCATGCTGGCCACATAACCCGGAAAAACTGTCTGCAGACAAACGCCAGCTCCCTCGGCCTGCAAAGCGAGATGAGTGCCACAACCCCAGAGCTGTCTGCGACTGGACTTAACTGTCAGGGGTCCTTTACCTTTTTTTTTTTATAGGTACCTAAACAAATCTAGTAACAACTCCACTACCATCCTGCCCAATATATATGTGGGGGGGGGGGTGCTGTTGGATAACTTGAGACATTAGTTCCAGTATTATTTACCAGATTGATTTTGGGTATCCTTATAAATTATTCTCACCTTTCTTATTCCCATCCTCCATTTTGCAAATGAGAGTTCAGCTCAGACTTAGTGCTATTCATATGTTTTGGACATGGATTTCTGTAAAGAAGCTCCAAGTTTTTCTTTAGGCAAGCATTTGTCTTGCCTTCTATTTAAACGTTTGTAATCTCTCAGTTGAATAATTTTGCTTTGTGATGTCCTTCTTGTAGTATTATGATCTTAAAGTACATTTTTGTATTGTTTTTGCATATTGTATTAGAGTGGGGGGAAAGCATGGAGATGGGAGTGAAATCAAACTGCTACCACAAACTACAGCATATGTTGTGAAGAGGCAGGCCAGAAGACAGATTGTAGCACATTGACATAGAGAATTAGATCTGCTATAAAGCGTGGGAGTATTTACTGCTAGACTTCACTTAAGAGCACTGTAGCATATTACAATCACAATCAGACAATGGGCATTCACTAATGCAGGGTCACCGACATGGCCGCTGTAGGCACACATGCATCCACAGAGGCCTTCCCTGCTGCCCACAGGGACCTCTCCACACTCCTACTGATATCTGTCTTGAAAAAGGTTTTGGTGTGTGCTTGGTTTGAGTATGCGCTTGACATGGAGTTCTCTCCACAGGCATTTGGTTATCATAGATTTGCATATTAATTTTAGGTGCCCCTCCTCCAAATGAGAGTTGTCACAATTTCCAGTCTTACAGTATACAGTCGCACCTTGGTTTTTCAACAACTTAGTTCACGAACAATTCGGAACTCGAACGTCACAAAAAACCAGAAGTAGGTGTTTCGGCTTGCAAACTTTGCCTCAGAAGCCGAACATCCGGCTGGCTTCCACGGCTTCCAATTGGCTGCAGGACACTGCAGTCAATTGGAAGTCACGCCTTGGTTTCTGAGCATTTCGGAAGTCAATTTGGACTTCCAAAACACATTCTGTTAAAAAACCAAGGTACAACTGTATAGAAAATGAATTGTTCATTCTTCCAGCCTGAGGTATGCTCAGGGATTGACAGGGATTATAGGATCATTTTGAAGTCCTGTGACCCAGTCAGGGGCAACCCATCCTATTTCACCACCTGAAGCAAAACAGGCCTTCACAGGCCTGCCACCCCCTACTGCCCCTGCCGGCCTCGCTTACTGGGGTTGGGCAGGTGTGTCTTCCAGGTTCTAGTGAGATCTCGCAAGAACCCCACAAGGTCATGGGGAGGACTCCAGAAGTCACCACAGCTGCTTCTCTTCACTTCTCTGGTGGGATGTGTGCGCCCATGGAGGTGCCTCTTGGTTTCCGCCTCTTGAGGTGGCTGCTTCAGTCTGCCTCATGGATGGGCAGGCTTTGAACTCAGTTATAGGTGGAATGCTACCAAGGCACAAATAGCAGCTTGTACTCCATCCATTAAGGCCAACCATTTAAGGTTGATTCATAGCAATTTGTGCTGTGTCTATTAAAGCTGCCCAGTGTTACCATTTGTTGTAGCACTTGGCTCAGTTTTGAAAGTAGACTAAAACATTGGCCAGAACAATGACTGTGCTATTGAGCTACATCAGATACTACTGTGATATATTGGTGAGTCTGGTTATCATCAATTCATTTACTGGAAAAATCCTTCTTAATGCCATTTTTCCTATGCACCAAATATTTCTTTTTCTAAAACTATATTTCTCTACCATTGTGTCAATTTAATAGCAATTGTCATTAAGTGATTTTTTCCATTTAGCATCAATTGAAAATTACTGATTTCCTGCTCCAAACAGCAATTAATGTCAATTATTCAACACAGTGCCATGCAGTGCTACAGATTTTTCCATTTTCCACTTAACTTCAATATGTATATGTCACATTTGGCACTTTTTCAAATCTTTGAAAGAAGTTCCAGAATGGACTTGAGGTGGTAATAGCTCTTTAGGATATTAAGTATATGGTGCTAGTCACATTAGAGGAGTAGATTTATGCAGGAAAAGCAGAGCAGAAACTAAAGAGGTTGGGTGGGCATCCTTTTTTTTCTAATTTCACATTTTAGAGGAGAAATTTGTTTATGTTTACTTTATATGCCATCTGATAGCCTAGCCAGGACCCCAGGGCTGATTTTAGCAAGAGAAAATTCAGAATAGTGGTCTTACTCCTGAAAAACTGTTACATATATATTATCAGTCAGTGCCAGAGGCACTATGTCTCTGAATACCAGTTGCTGAGGAGAATGCTGTTGTACTCAGATCCTGCTTGCAAGCTTCGCATAGGCATCTGGTTGGTCACTGTGAGAACAGGATGCTAGATAGATGGACCTAGCAGGGTTTTTCTTATATGCTTCTGATAAGCACATTAGCCTACTCCTAAAAATGAATAGAATTAATATGTGTAGCTATATGACTGTGTCAATCAAAGCATTGCTTTCAATTCAGAATATTGCATGGAATACCAAATAATTGTGACTTCACTTGTGAATGACAGATAGTGGACATTGCAAAATTGTCTCAAGGCCTCTGTCAGGCATGGTCTACTTAACTAGATTGATACTGGTTAGACCTGACAAGACTGTGCTCTGAGGTGCCTTGTATTGATTGATCTTGTTAGTGCATATTCACAAACACATGTGTCTGTGATTACACATGTACAAGAGGAAGATGTGTTTGGGTCCTGAGCCAAGAATGGTGGTGAACCAATAGAAGCACTGGAGCTTTCTGGAGGTGGGGGTAATTGAACAATTTATAAAGAGATTATGTACAGATCAGTCCAGAAATTGCATGGTTAACTCTAAGGGGAAGTAAACATAAATATGAAGATGGGGACAGAAGGGGAAAGGTTTGTGACCTAACTTACCCTGACTGTACTCTTTGCTGAATTGAGCAAAATGTCAATTTTAGATAGTCTCCTAAGTGTACATTATTGGAAGAAAAGCAATCTAATCAACAATAGTACAGTATCAGTATCCCACAAAAGCTTTTAAAACAATGGATATAAGATTTATTAATTCATTTGCCTCAATGTCCATTTTTATTAAAATTGTGAACTTAATTAGTGTTATCTAATCAATTAAAACTCAAACGTTATCTCTATTGTAGTAATGTATAGCATCAGTGGTATTCAATGTATTGTTAGTTTTTATGTTGATGGGACATAATTTTTTATTTAATTAGATGGTATTGATTGATTGATTGATTGATTGATTAATTGATTGATTTAGATTCCATCCCTTTCTCCATGGAGCTGAAGGCACTAAATTTTGGGTTCCCAGGTAGAATAGTTGCATGAATCATGTACCTTCAGCCCATGCCTTGATTTGAAATAAAGACCTACATATCACTGGTAGAGAAAGCATTCACAGACTCTCTGGAGGAGTTCCTTTGCCTTGTGGTTTCACCTTAGGGACTCATTTTTATTGGGCTAAACTTCGGTACTACTAAAGGAGTGAAAACATCTTGCTTGGAAACATTCTTACTGCAATGACAAAGCCTCAGAATCATTTCTATTTTGTGGCTAAAATCCAAGACCATAATCCATGAATGGTACTGAAACTTAGTCTTTCCTTTTTGTGATAAAGCTTGCTGAGCCACTATACAAATAAACACATACAGTTTTAAATGAATAAATCATGCAAATACATGCTAATGTATACTAAGGAGAATGAAGAAAGGAGATTACCATTTTTTCCTGCACTTTCAAAATATGTGAGCGATATTTGCTTTCGAAAGAACAAACTCATTTAGACAGAGTTTATACAGAGCCAAACAAACACGAATCAGCAGTGAAAGCTAATTTTATGTTCAGCAAAGAAGGAAGATGTGCTTCCTGTGTCAATAGGCAAAAACCAATTAAATTAGGCAAACTTGAAAACATGGAAACAAAAAAATATGTTCTAGTACATAAAAGAAGTTTAGGAGCTTCATTCTGCTTGCACATAGTGAGCTGGAGGGGCTTTTGTGAGAATGATGAAGGTGGGATCATCATGGGAAGTAAGATGATAGCAGAATGTAGTACACTATTCCAGTTTTGAACCAAAATCAAGGATGCAATCCCATACCTACTTATCTGCAACTCAGTCCTGTTAAATGGAATAGGATCTGTTTCTGAGAAAATATGCATAGGGTTGCATTTATGCTTTCTGGAGTTATTTGAAGCTAGAAGATCTGGAAAATCTGGAAAATAGCTGTGGGATCTCCTGATAATTCTGTGGTAGTGGGTGGACACAGACTGTTGAATGGCTGACCTAGTTGAAGTTATTAATAGTGAATTCTGTGGAAATAGTGACAGGCCAATGCGTTGAAAAAATTAAGATTACAGTTGGTAGTGTCTTTTGACATCAGCAAATTAGCTTCGCCCCTGAAAGACATAATACTTCACTGAAGTATAGCAGAGGTCTGACTATTCCTCTTGTAAATAATTATTACATTCAAACTAGTTACTGTGTTTTGTAGAAAGAACATACATAAATTTTGCTTTTGAAATTTGAATATACCACAACTTTATCAGCAGTCAAGTGGGACATCCAAAATAATTAGATAATCAGAATTTTTTGTATACTTGAGTGGTCATACTTTAACGGCTCTTATTATGGTGTTAGATACAATGGTTGTCCTGCAAGCATTCTTTTAAATCCTGTTATCATGCAAATTTGCAAAGATTCAGTTAAGCCCAGATTCAGAGGATCAAGTTATAGAACTGTGAGGGCCACTCACTAGAACAATAAACTATTTGAAAATAATCTCCATTTAGCAGCCACCAAAGCTGACATTTCATTACCCATTTTTATCCCAAACCATCAAACCATGAATCATTTCTCTTGCATATCAAACTTTTAACATCAGAATAAAAAAGTATGTGTTTTTTGCAATGCAAACAAATTCAAAAGATGAATTGTCATCAAACATATCACTACAACAATGCTGCAAATTTAACTGACCATTTGTGATCTCTAGAGATGTCAGCAGTTATTATAAATGACTTTCTAGTTAATTACCTGTTTGGGAAATGGAGGAGACTGGAGGTTCACAGCTGCTCGGCTAAGTAGCTTCCGTGCCCACCTCATTCCATTGAATATGATAAATAATATATTGTCTACCACCCAGGCTGCCAGACAGTGGCTCAGTCAAACCCCTTTGAGATCTTGTTCTGTCTACCATGTGTGAGAATAGAAGCAGAATTGGATGGTGTTTAATCTTGGTGGTCTCAATCCCATATGGAAGACAGCAGTGATTTATACAGCAGCTCCTTCTCAAAAGCAACAGCTTTAGAAACAGGGAGATATTAAGTCAAAAGATGTTTTAATTTAAAATGTTTCAATATACAGTGTAATGATATCTCAATATCATTTCAGCTTTTATAATTTTCTTCAAAAAAGGGAATGGGTGGGGAGAGAAAGGAAGGAAGGAAGGGAAAAATATCAGCAAACTAATTTAGGTGAATTATGCAATTGCAGTGCAATGTCCTGCACTACAATCCTATGCACGTTTGTTTAGAATTTAGTCCCACTATGTTCAATGGGGCTTTTGTTGTTGTTTAGTCGTGTCCGACTCTTTGTGACCCTATGGACCAGAGCACACCAGGCACTCCTGTCTTCCACTGCCTCCCGCAGTTTGGTCAAACTCATGCTAGTAGCTTCGAGAACACTGTCCAACCATCTTGTCCTCTGTTGTCCCCTTCTCCTTGTGCCCTCTATCTTTCCCAGCATCAGGGTCTTTTCCAGGGAGTCTTCTCTTCCCATGAGGTGGCCAAAGTATTGGAGCCTCAGCTTCAGGATCTGTCCTTCCAGTGAGCACTCAGGGCTGATTTCCTTAAGAATGGAGAGGTTTGATCTTCTTGCAGTCCATGGGACTCTCAAGAGTCTCCTCCAGCACCATCATTCAAAAGCATCAATGGGGCTTACTTCCTAGTAAACGTGTATAGCAGCTGTCCCCAGTATTGTGCCATGTATATGTTTGGACTCCAACTCCCATCAACCCCAGCTAGCATGGACAATGGGGACTGGAATCCAAAACATACAGAGGGAACTAACAAAGAGCTTACCATAGAGAGAATGCTGGAAGCTTGATGCCAGGGTGTACTTTGTCCAGGAGCAATGATAAGATGACAAGGAGAGGACAATAGCACTATGTCTGATATCCTTCTGCATCTTGGGCTTTTCATACTGTGCACATTATTCTTCCTATCATGCAGCTGTAGTGAATGAATAGTGAGAATTACCTGAAATACTGATTCAAAGATTCAGCACAAACCCTATTTTTATGCAAAAACTCAGTGTTCAGTTGCTCGGCTAAAACAGAATCTCTGCTGGAATCTACTCAGGAATATTTATATTGCATTTTATTATGGAGCCAAGACTACAGAGTTGTAGCATTTGAATTATGCTCCACCTGCTACTGTGAAATTTACAGATAAATTCTTATTAGTCAACTCATCTCTGCTCCTTTTGGGTATGGAAGCCAAAAATAGCTTATTTATGTATTTAGCTTTTAATGGCAAATGTAAGATTTTTAGCTAGGTTGACAACACTGCCCTCCAAGTTCATAAATATTTGTCTCCTCAACAGCAGCATTTATCTCACATAGGCACACAGACCAGTTTTACTTCTGACAAGTTTCTTGTTTATTTATTACCCTAATAACAAATAGACTGTCAGGTTTGCTGGGCCTCAAAGATGAACTAAATCTGCTGACACAACTGATTGGGAAAGGCTGTAAATTTCATTTTAAAATTGTGCAATAGCTTACCTCCAAGGGAAAGTTGTGGAGATCACAATTCTTCTAGTGACCCACATATTAGTAACAGGGCTCTAAAAATGCTTTCCCTCACACAGGGGCGTGGCCAGATGTGATATGGTAAGCCTAATCTCACACACTTTTTATTGTACACACAAGCATGCAGCAATACTGAGAGGCCATGATTACAGAATTTAATGGATTCTGTGAACTAAATACATCTTTGCTATGGGACTACAGTAGGATACTGGTTGTATGTTATGAAAGTCCCCCTCCCCTATATAGTTAGCTGAAGTGTACTGGATAATTCATAAACTGCTTTTCCTGATGTAGGATGCTTCTGTGACCCAGACAAATCCAGAAAAGGTGTTCAGGCAAACATAGTTTTATTTAAATGATTTTTCAGACCGTCATTGAGGTTAAGCCAAATACCCGGACACTGAGGTCCAGCACCGAGGGCCTTCTGGCGGTTCCCTCACTGCAAGAAGCCAAGTTACAGGGAACCAGGCAGAGGGCCTTCTCGGTAGTGGCGCCCTCCCTGTGGAACGCCCTCCCACCAGATGTCAAAGAGAACAACAACTACCAGACTTTTAGAAGACATCTGAAGGCAGCCCTGTTTAGGGAAGCTTTTAATGTTTGATGTATCACAGTATTTTAATATTCTTTTGGAAGCCGCCCAGAGCTAGATGGGTGGGGTATAAATAATAAATTATTATCATTATCATTATCATGAATGAAAGGGGATTATTGGTCATTTTCAGGGTAACAGGTGAATTCAAAGAACTGTGGGCGGTGGCTTACCTTAAAGATGTGGCAGCTAAGGACTTTTACACATACAGACAGAGAGAGACAGACAGACAGACACAGATAGAAAGAAAGACACATGCACAGACACAGGCACAGTCTTTGCTGCCACTTCAGGCAACAGCTTGGCTGGCCACAACAACCCAAAGGCATTCCCTTCATAATTTGGGACAGAGTCCCATGGGAATGATGCCATGTCATGACGCAGTGGTGTTCCAAGGGACTTTCTTGCTGGGAAAAGATGGCTACCTTGAAAGATTTAATCTTCATTGCATGGCTTCACTCTTCCTCCAAAAGCAATGACAATGTCCAAGCCACATACTTTGGCCCAGCATTCGTAGAAACAGGCATATAAAATGAAGCTGACCGTAATTTTCAATGGTTTCCTAAACAGGTATTGGAGAAGGGAGAGAGAGAGAGAGAGAGAGAGAGAGAGAGAGAGAGAGCGCGCTTGAGAGAGAGAAAAGCACTCCAGATTCTGGGGGGTATCAAATCCAATGTGCTAGTTTTACATGTGGTGGTTTTCTTAATATCTCTCTATATATGGGAAAGAATCAACACATGGGATGCCCCCAGTTCCAGCCTAAACTGGTGCAGCCCAGTAAATGTTGCACTCTGGGACTCATCTGATAGTGTCGATTCTTCATCTCATAGATTAGCTGACTAATGACTCCATCACCTGTCAGCAGAGCAAAAACAGAACTAATTAGAGTTCTTACCTGAAGGTGCTCAATCCTGCAGAGACATTTTGAGTTGGTGCAGATGCCAGGGAGAATTCAAAGCTCTTCATCCTCCAGGATAATGGCACTGTTAATTCACTGTGTTAATTCATCTGATCAGGCTTGGGAAACATGGAAGGAAGGTTGGTGAGGAGCATGTATAGAACTTCCCACCAACTGTCCCTTGTTGACAAGGAGAGGAAGGTCCCTAATGAGACTGAATTCAGAGGTCCCTAATGTGACTGAATTCAGAGAAGCTACAAAGCCTGGCATTCTCCAGGCCAAAGGCCAGGGCAGTACTTAGTCAGATCACCCTAGTACACTCTAGAAGGCATGCCATGGCACAACTGCCTCACCATACCATCGGATTGTCTTACAATTTACTTGAGCAAAAGTCAATCCTTCTGCCTGTGTTTGATTTGAAATTGCTTCAGAAAAGACTTCAAATCTCCCCACCCCCGCTCTGTGAAACAACTTGTGTTAGATTTCTCTGTACTGCTGTGCGTTTTAAGAAATGGAATCAATAGTGTCTAGGCAACTGGCATGTCCTGGCTCTTGGTTATCATACTGTTCACAGCTGCTTCAAAATTATCTTATGTGAGGTGGCAGCCATCTTATCAGTTGTGCTGAAGATCTGACTAGAGACTTCTAGCATAAGTGGAGCTGGACTGTAACAATCTGCCTCTACCTCTTTACAGGGAGGTTAAGTAATGCATAATGAACATCTACTTGTCCCTTTGTTAAACCTCCTGTGGTCTCCAGTGTTATACTTAGATTGTAGACACTTTGAAATGTGTATATATTTTAGCTGGATTTTCAAAATTGATGCCAACATGAGGCTTTTGGAGTAAGTCATATGATGATATTTGACTGAATTATATTCAGGGTAGACCCATTGAAATTAGTCCACTTACATAATATCAGTGGGTCTACTCTGAGTATGACTTTGTTGGATACTACCCATAAGGACTAAAATCCATATTTGTTCCTGATGTTTCGGGAACGAATAATATAATCTCACCCAAACTTCATACAGCTCATGAGCAGGGAGCTTCATTCCCTCCCCAAGCAATGCAAAAGAGGATCTCTGTTGGGAAGAATAGGAAAACAACAGCTGCTATGTAACCTGTTTTGCAGTTTCCCCTTGTAAAACAAATCCTTGATATTAACCTGTGTCCTATGACATTTCATTTTTATTTACTTACTTATATTTTTTGTAAATCTATCCCACCATTCCAGTGCCAATACACCACTCAGGCTGGCTCCTAACAATAAAAATATAATAATTGGTAGTATTAGTATTATTTACTAGTGTTCACCCTAAAGTCCTAACGTAGCACTTTAAGCACAACATAGCAATATAAAATATATTTTAAAACAGTCTAAAACAAATCACAAGAATATGCATCTCAAGTGTCAAAGGCCAGATTAAAGAAGTGTGTCTTCAGAATTTAACAATAACTGTACAGTGAAGGTGTCAGATTGTTTGGGAACAAATCCAGAATATATTTGTATCACAAGGAGTAAGAAGTGATACTTGGCAGTTACTCCTTTGGGTGCCCTTCACAGGCCTTACTTAGACTTGCTTGTACACTAGAGTTCTGTAAAGGCATCAATAAGTTTGCTAGAATCAGCATTTATTATAGTAAGACCATATGATAGATGTGGTGGAAGTCTGACCTGTTGCCTGCCCAAAAAAAGAAGGGATGGGGCCATTTGTTTCCTACTCTTCCTGTAAATAAAACCTGTTGAAGAGCAACTTTATAGGTCTACATTGCCTATCTGAATCCAGAAGAACCACTGCATTTGTCAAACAAAACCTTTGGCAGAATACAGGTGCATGTCTGTGGGGAAGGAGTTGCACTACTTTGGGGCTGCCACAGAGAATGCCCTCTCCTGGCTCACCCTGAACTTCTGAGGGTGGTGGAACAATCAAGTGATCTGCTGATCTCAATATTTGAGATGTATACAACAAATAAAATGCGCATTAAAATTCATGGTGAGAAAATTAGGGTAAGAGCCAGGAGTCAGCTTTGCCTTTTGAACAGCAGCCTGAAAGGGGAGAAGGTGGAGTGACTCCACCTGCAGCTGATCAGCCTTCAAGGACACAGAGAAGGCACTGATGAGAACCAGCTGGCTTCAGCCTTCTTAAGCACAGCTTCTAGCAGCAGTCAGGTGCTGATAACAATGCTTGTAGTTCCTGGCTCTACCTTGTTGTTTCCTGCTCATCTTGACCCCATGATCATCAGGTTCCCTGACCCCTGGACTGTCTGGCTATGCAGATTGCTGCTTGCCCAACCCTGGGACTGGACCTGACTTTGGATGCTGAATCTGCCTCTAGACAAATACACCTCAGCGACTCTTCTGGTTGGCTGGCCTCCCACTCCACTGACTTCTGCACGTTGATGCCCAGCAATGAGACTATGACAGGATAATCTGCAACTACCCAGGTCAGTCTCAACTATTTGACCAGATTATCTGCAAGCCACATTCTGAATACATGTGTGACAGGGTGGAGTGGCAGTGGCAGGCCATTGCCACCAACCTCACTGCCACCTTACATCTTCCCATTAGCCACTCCACCACCCTCACAGAATGCTGCTGGTTATAACTGGTAGAAAAGCAATATAATTTCTTCATCAGGAGAGAGTTTGTGCTGTTAACCAAGAACAGAGTTCAACAGACACCACCTTGGTTCTTCTTTCCTGATGAAGCCTAGCCTAACATGAACCATATAAATCCATTAAAGACTCTGTGGGTTTTACTGGTTCTACTCAGTCCTCACATTTATAGCCACTTGGCCCTTACTTTGAGACATTTAAAAATAAACCCTTGGATAACTGTGTTTAAAGTACTACATTTTTTGGTGTGCAAAGAAGAATCTGCTTTACTCATTTTATATTACAACAATTTATTATGCAATGTGATTACATGTTGGCAGCATCTCTGATTAGGACTTTAAACAGGAACTAGCAGCAGTTATGTTGAATGTGGTTTTCATTGGAGAAAGCACAATACCATTGATTGGATGGCGATTATATTCAGCATTAACTCCAGCTCTATAAAAAGATCACAAAGGAAATGGGTCTGGTAGCATCAGATATTTCTAATTGCATGGATGAACAGCACATGTTGTGACTTTTGATTTTAACAATCTGAGTAGACAAAGGATGCTGTAGGTTGGAGCAAAATCATTAATCTCGGTGGTTATTAAACATTTCTCCAAAAGGCATTCATGACTTGTTTTTGACCTTGCATTGTTCAAAAGGGTTAAAACAAAAAGCTGAGTCAAATATTTGCAATGACCAATGAATTTCACAGACCTGATAAATTATCTTTAGAGGCACGCTTGTTTCTTTTCGCAGAGGTGTTTATGACTTTTTAATTCAGTATTTGGTAAATTCAGAACTCGCAATATGGTTTCCTGATTAACAGTTTGTCGTTTGACATTCATAATTGTAGGGTTATGTATCTTGTTTGTGTAACATATGGCTGGTTGACTGTGGGCTTCTACTAATGAAATACAAATGCTACTGTAGGAACAAGGCTCTCGTAATTGCTTTTGTACTGGACTTGTACATACAGCTTTGGATAAGACTCAATGCAGTCCCAGTGGGTCAATTCCTTTTCTTGCTGGGTCCCATTTCGATATAGTTTCTGCCTCTTTTTCCTACTGCCACCTGATTCTTTACCATGTGTCATGTGCAGCTGTACCTTCACAATGTATGCTTGTATTGGAGTGCATGAACACCCAAATACAGATCCAAAACCTAATATTGCTCCCCATATAGCACTACTGAGAATGTGTAGGTGTAAGGAGATACCATACTGTAACTCGCCAGATAATTTCGTTCACACCCTTGTTCCAGTAATTTGTTTCGGCAGGCTGTGTGCCAGTGTACTTACTAGTCAACTGCATAATATCCTATGTGTTTAGGCCTTAACCTCTGCCAAATTCTGATTCAAGTATCCATTGTAGGGAGCATTTTGTTCATTTCATAAGGTGGTCACAGGTAGTGATTTTGGAAGGACTTGAGCAAAGGAGATTAGAATATTCTGAATTGGGAAGTTTCAGACTTGTTTATGATTGTCATATCTGGATTTGGAACAGACAACAAATAATTACCAATAATCACTGTACAATGGGTAGACAAAATCTGTTGTGGATACAGGTTTAATAACCTAGAGCACTGTCTCCAAGGGGCTCAGGGTGCTCTACAAGGTTTTCCCCTATATGTTACCCCCACAACAACCTTGAGGGTAGGTTAGACTGACTGACTGGCTTGACTTTCTGCCTTGAACCACTCATTTAAACAAGAAACATATTTTCTATGTATATTTAATAGTGAGTCTTACTTATTACTGCCCTGCCTTATAGCTGCCTGGTTTCCCTGATTATAATGATAGTCATTTAAAAATAAAGTCTACTTCTGCTCTTCTGGTTGAATGGGTAACTATTGGAATGACTTGGAAAGGAAGGAATGTTTTACGTATTGTGTTGTACCATCTAGAGTCTGAGCGATGCCTTCCTGAATTCACAGACAACAGAATAGCAGAACTGTTCCCAGATGCATTTGAAAAATGCCAGTTCTAAGTGACTGGCTATATTGCTAGTGTAACTCACTTTCAACAGGCTGTGTGCAATACAGTTTAAGTATTTATTCCAAGGTTAATACAGGATAAACACCTTTATATAACACGTACAAAATATAATTCTGTGCAGTGCTGCAGCCCAAACCTATGAGCTGCCACGGAAAGGTCATCCCAAGACACGTGGTTCATTTTGATGAGCACAGGAAAGCTGAGAAGACATGAACTATGATAGATTTTTCTGTGGGTCTGGTTGATCTGGGAATGAGATTTGGGTGAGGAGCTGGAGACAGCTTTGTAGAAAAATCTTTGGTTCACCAGGTAATTTCCCTTGGTTTCCACCAATATTGGGCAAAGCTCCCTCAGAACTACTCACTGATGGTTTTATAATCCAATTTGATTGGTGTGTATTCACAACATAGGCAACACCTGATGTTGGAGAGAGTGCAGAGAGATTGGACCTTACTGGCGCCTTTGGGGAATAAGCACACATTTGGGAGAGAGTATTGCAGAAAATCAGCTTAATTATTGGCCGACAAGTAGAATCAGATCCTACACTTTGTCTTCTCTCACTATTCTCAGCTGCTACTGCTAATCTAATTTTGAAATATCTATTTATATATTGTAACTGCCTGTTTAGTGATACCTGAAAGGGCCAATTACACTGGACTGATGGTAGAAGAAAGTTTTGCATATTGCTATTCGGGGAGTGGGGGAGCGGAGCCCACCATCTTAAGGTCTTTGGGAGCCATGGACATGGAAGTCTTGGCAACCATTTGGTGGCTTTTCATTAAATATATCACTACTCGGTCCTTCTGTGAATGTATCAAGTATGATTTTATTTGCTGGTATCTTTGAGTCATTTTATTTCTATTGCTGCCTCACTGGATTCTGTCATGTTCTTTTCTTTGTGGTCCATCTTACTTTCATAAGTGTTTTCATAATGCAGGGGGAAGTAGGGATAAGTTGTTTGTTGTCCTTTTGGTTGTTTATCCTTGACTCTTTGAATTATGTAAAAGGCACTACATTCAAATACGTATTGCTGGTGTATACATGCACACACACACACACACAGAGAGAGAGAGAGAGAGAGAGAGAGAGAGAGAGAGAGAGAGAGAGAGAGAATGTAATAAGGTAAAATGCCACAAGCCACACAATCTGGAACAGGATTTGTACTAGAGTGTACAAAAATACTGACCTATTGAACGCAACTATTCGCAAACTTAAAGGTCATCATGGAACTGGCCATTTAACAGCATATATAATAAACTCATAGTAATGTTTGAAAGCTGCCAAGGAAAGTGGCATGATGTGGGAATTAATTACCTAACCTTTGCATTGAATGTGTCATATCAGTAATTTGACTTTTATTAAAAGACTGTATAATCAGAAACATAATCACAAATGCAGTGTTAAAGAAAAAATGTGATATGAACCTTTGTACTCGGGTCACACATAATGTAATACAATTTTACTTTCAGCTTAATGCATTATATGTATGAGGTTATGCAGCAACACAAAAATGCAGAGTGAGAAATGAGAGTCAGCTCCAAAACCTCAATAATTAATCCTTAGAGCTGTATTGAATTTTTTGCAGCTCTTGACTTTCATATCAAAATGTACATTTTTACAGGGTACAATTTTTTTATAAAAAAACCCTAACCTGCTGTCAAAATATGCAAAAAATGTAATTTTCTTAAAACTGTTAAAAAAGAAAATGTTCCTATCTTTAACAATAATATCCACAGGTAAGATGGGTGTCTCCTTCCAATTCCATGTAGAAAACAAGCTGCCATTGAGTCTGTTATCCTACACCTACTTACCTAGAAATAAGCGCCATTTAACTCAGTGGGAGTTACTTTTGAATAGAATGTCTACTGTACCTGCACTGTAAGGTGTGATGTATATCATGATGACATCCTCAGCCATTGTTTAATAATATTGTAGAAGCTGACATAACAAATCAGATACCTTACCATTAACATTAACATTAAAAGTGATGGTGCAACCAAGGGCCAAATGCGAGAGAGCCACCTTTTTTGAGATTTGAAAGTAGCTATAGGATGCTTGAATTGGGCTGTGGCTATGATGCTGGAGGAAATGGTTTTAACTCCTCTTCCCAATTTCACAGCTTTGATTTAAATCAGAGTCCTCCCAAGTAAGCTTCCATTAGCTTCCACCACCCCACCCTGCACACCCTTGCCCCTAGTGTGGGCAACCCAGCCAGGTGGGCAGGGTAGAAATAATAAATCATTCATTCATTCATTCATTCATTCATTCATTCATTCATTCATTTGACCTGGGGAAGATGCGGGGGGGGGGGGTAGAGAATGAACCACCCAAAATCGGATCACAGGTCTCCTGAATCATGAATTGTTTGGCCTTGCTTGTGAGCACAGTGCAGTGCAATTCAAACAAGGGTGAAAATAAAAACAGGAAAGGTGGAATTGATGGGGAACCAATTGCTGTGAAAGGGTGGCAATTTTCAAAAGGTAGTGGCAGACCTTCTTGCAGTGGTGAGGGGCCACTTAGGATCGCCGACCTCTAGAGACTAAGGGATTCTGAAAGAGTCCTGAATGATCTGTCAATTTTTTCAGTAGAAAGAACCAGTGAATAGTGCTGAGGGCTTTGCTGTTGAATAGTGAGATGTGGAGATACGTAATGGCTCCAGAGAATACTCTCCATAGAATTGTAGAGTTGGAAGGGACCCAGGGGTGCAGGAATCTCAACTAAATCATACCGGACAGATGGCCATCCAACCTCTGTTTAAAAACCTCCAAGGAAGGAGAGTCCACCACATCTCATAGGAGTCTGTTCCACTGTTGAACAACTCTTCCTGATGTTTAGTGGCAATCTCTTTTAACTTGAATCCACTGGATTGAGTCCTACTCTCTAGAGCAAGAGAAAACAAGCTTGCTCCATCTTCCATGTGACAGCCCTTTAGATATTTAAAGATGGCTGTCATATCTCTTCTCAGTCTTATCTTTTCCATTCTGAACATACCCACCTTGATCAACCATTCTTCATAAGACTTAGTTTCCAGACCCTTGATCATCTTGGTTGCCTTCCTTTGCACATGTTCCAGTTTGTCAATTTCCTTCTTAAATAGTGGTGCCCAGAACTGGACAGAGTATTCCAGGTGTGTGAGGGGCTGAAGCAGCCTTAGCCATCCTGCTAGATGAGAAAGAGATGGGGAGGTTGGCCTTGAAGCTTCTGTTCTATCTCTAGGCAGCTTTCAATGCCATTGACCACAGTATCCTGCTAGACTTGCTCTGTTGGGTAGATACTGGGAGCACTGCACTGACTTCCCATCCGCTACAAGGAGGCCAGGTTCTAGAAACCTGTCACTGGGTGTCTCATCTTTTAAAACTAGTGTCTTATCTTCATTTTTCTAGAATTATGTGGCTTGCGTGTGGGTGTGGTCTCGTATACTGGAAAGGAGCAGAGCAGTCTTTTTTAGCACGCTGTATGGGCTAATTCCCCAGGGTTGCCCAAGGCATTTCAGCACTTGAGGCAAAACTCCCTGACGCCACCACACAATGTGGGTTCGGATTTCATAATTAGACTCCCCCACTGGACACTGGGGGAGATCCTTTATGGATCTACCCTCCTACCTGCCAGTGACACTTTGCATTGGTTCCTCCCTTCAAGAGAAGCTAGTGCAAATCTCTGTCACACCACTGGCCTGAGGTGGGCCAACTCTGGCTAATTCACACAACCACTCAACCGACCTGTTGAAAATATGGGCTGACTAGATCCTTGCAGAGTTCAAACATGTAGCAAAGTGGGTGTGGGTTTGATCTGCCACACACCTGGTTTGCAATGCCACCTTAACCTTACTGTACTCTGCAAAGCCACTTAGATTCATTCAGTCGACATGCTGTCAAATTGCCAATTTGGATGGTGTGAATAGGTCCGCTATATTGCAGAAACTTGCTTTCAGGACACTCATATCTTCTGGTAAATGTTCACCACCTAGCCCTCACATGTGAGCTGGGAGGTATTTTGCGATCATTCATTTTTAGCCAGGTAAGAAAGGAGTTTAGTGTCCAGGAAATAAATGAATCCTTGATTCTCTGTGAGTGAAGCTTTCTGGAGCTAAAATGCTTGGTTTAAGTCTCTAATGTTTCAAAATACGGTGAAAAATAGCAACAACATTGCCTTCTGTAGAAGCAAGGCAGAAATAAATCAGAGGAGTAATTTACTTCAAAAGCCTCTATGTTTGCCTCTTTCCCGTCTCCTAACTGGGAGAACAAAAATGAAAATAAACACCTAAAATTGTCAGGTAATACAAAGCTGTCACAACTAGAGTGATTCTGAATGCATCAGACACTGGATTCACTTAGACTATTTTGAGCACTTGGTGGATATTTTTGTTCCTTGGCTGCATTTCTAGTGTCAGTCAATAAGGCTGGGAGGTTCAGACTGGGAGGTTCACATGATTGGTCCCCAGAATGCGCACATAGGGTCTGCCACTTCCTTGAGAGTATTCCTCCAGATCAAAATGATGCTGCAGTTGGGAGGATTGAGAAGAAACCTTCCTAATGTGTGGGAATCTAGCTGTTCCAATCCTGATCAAAGGCTCACAGCTTTAGGCCTGCTTCTGTTCCCTTCTATTTTCCTCTGAACCCAATACTTCTGGCTGTATCTCACAAACTTTTGAATGGGGAGCCACTGCAGAAAAGTAAAACCACTGCAAAGAGAATGCTTAGCATGGAATTGGTGCTATGCCATGTGCCCAAGGGAGGAGCTGAACCCACAACTGATCCTTCCAGGAAAGTCTGTAAAATAAAAAATAAAAAAGCTTTTTCACATTGGATGCCATATGCACAATGTCAGAGCCTGTCTAACTTCAGTGTACAGTGTGCACTGCTAGGAAGGTGTTGCTGTGTTGAAGAACCGACTCCAAGTCACCATTTCCCACCCTGAACAACAATCACATCTGACCATTGGCCAATCCTGGCTGGGGCTGTTGGGAGTTGCAGTGTGCAGCATCTGGAGGGCACCATGTTGGCTTCCTTGGTGTAGACCCAACAAAGTGGTTTGGGACCAGAGTGCCTGAAGGTGCAACTTCTCCATATGCGTCCATACTTCAGCTTTAAGATAATCAAGCAAAGCTACATTCCATGGACCATTCTTTGGAAATAAGGAAGCCTTGGGGCAATGAAGGAACAGGGGTTTTTTTCTGTGGAGCAGCCTCCTGCTCTAAAAAGACTGGGTGGCTAGCTTGCTGATTTAGGAAGCTGGAGGGCAGGATCTCTCTGTTCAAGAAGGCATTTAGCTGACTGACTAATGCTACTTGCATGGTTTCTTTTTTGCTGCTTTTGTATCGGCGATTTTAATGTGGTTTTTAAAAGTGGATTTTAGACAACTTTAATATGATTGTCAGCCATCTTAAGGACCTTTTAGGCTGGCTGGTTGGGAAACCATTTAACAATAAATAAATAAAATTGCCATCTATTCCACATTAGCAACCCTGAATAAATCCACTTTGCATTGAGATTAATTTTCACGATGAAATGCAAACACGGCATAAGTTGAGACTGACAATCCTATCCATGTCTACACAGAAATAAATTCAATGAGACTTTCCCCCAGATAAGAGTGTATAGGGTTGCAGCCTCAGTAGTCTAATATACTGAGCACTAAGGAATGGCTACTACAAGCTGGGACTGCCTGCTTTTTAACTATGCCATAGCCTGAGTGCTGGATGTGGAAACGGACACATAATTTGGCACCTTGAAAATGCCAGCTTTCATTTAAAAATAAAGCAATGATCTTGCTCCGAAGATAAGCTTCAAAGTGGGTGGGGAATGCCTGATAAAGTGGGATGGAAACTGAACATAAGAGTCCTGCTGGTTCATGCAAAAGGTCCATCTAGTACAGTACTGTTGTCACAGTGGTTAGCCAGATGCCTTTGGAAAGCCTGCAAGCACAAAGGGAGCAGAAGGGCACTCTTCCCACCTGTGATTCCAGCAACTGGTATTCAAATGCATAGTGCCTCTGACAGTGGACAACATAGCCATTATGGCCATTGATAGTCCTAGCCTCTCTTTTTTTTTTAAGTTGTCCATGTTGGTGGCTATCATTACCTTCTATGGGAGCAAATTCTATAGTTTGGACTATGTGCTGTGTGAAGAAGTGTTCCCTGACTCTGCAACCTCTTGCCTCATACATGTGTGCAATCATTTCACAATGAATTAGTGAACAGAACTAAATCGGGTGTGTTGAGAATTTATTATTTCTGAAATGGATTGAGTAAAAAAAATGGGGAAAGGGGCTTCCTTGTTTCAGATGGCAGCGCAGCAAATTTCAGCCAAGCTTCTCACAGCTGCCATTTTGTTTTCTCATAACTTCTTGCGCATTACACTGCTTGCCATGGTGGGGTGACATGTGCCGCACACACAAAAGGAGCATCCTAGCTGGAGGCTGCCCTTTGTTCCCAGATGTGTCCTTGTGCAACACAAGGTCTAAGTCATTCTGCAATTGTGACAAAAGGAGGCAATGGACAAAACAACCACTGCCGATGAAACAGAAGGGGAAAGGAGTGGAGAAAGAGAATGAATGGTGGGTGGTATTCAACAAATGTATCCCATCAGTGCAAGGATTTCCACTTGCACAATGGGACTTTCCCCCTCTCTTGTCCACCCATGTGCACACTCCATGCCCTTCCTCAGTTTGCTCCAGAACATTGGGGGGGGGGCAAGAATTGATTTAGGGGTCACACAGGGGGAGGAGAAGCAGATAAAATTCCATTGTGCTGGCAGAAATTATTGCACTCACAGAATGTTCACTTTGACACTACATTGGATACAGCCAAGTGTAAGTACCAAAACAAATACAAGTTGAGTGAATGGATAATCAAAGGAATATGATTTAACTAATACATAATTTAATGAAAGTAGTCTTTAATCATGAAAACAAATGGAACAAAAAGGTGGGAGGGACTCTTGCATACCCCTACTGCCCGCTGTTGTAGCTCACCCACCTTCAAACACATCTGTATCCTTTATTCTGGAGAAGTTATAGGTGGCTAGATATGTGACTACATTTACCAGTGGTCTTAGACCCTGGGAAACCTCTGCCAAGCCAATCTAATGGCCTCTATGACTTAAAAACAGCTCTGACTTTAATTTATACTTCTGCTACCGTGGAGTGTATTATTGCTTTAAAAACAAATGAACTTTATTTGTTAAGTCTTTCACTAACACAAAACGTGCTTACTGACTGTTAAAATATATTTAGCATTATTCGGAAACAAAAATCAATATATCTGTATCTTCTGCTCTAGCCAAAGGAATTGCTTTTATTCAGCTTCAGGATACATGGGAAATTATATTGCTAAAAGATTTCACACTTCCTACAATGAAGTTTAAACTTTTTCGAGCATTCAGTGCAAGATAACACAATATCCAGGTGGTGATGAGAAAAGAAAGGTTTATTTTTATAGTATTTATAATGTATAGAAGGTTTTTTTAAAAAAAACTGACTGGGGGAAAAAGGCTTCTGATTTGACTTTGTTGACTGCACAAGCCACTATCTTTCCTGGTTTTGCTGAGGAGAACATAGACTTGGATCCCATGAGGTTTAGAAGTAATTAATGCAAACAATTTAAATCTGATGTGGAAAGATGAATGAACTAAACAATGAAAGGTAGATTACTTTTTTTGCTGGCTGTTCACCAACTTGGGTCAGAAATGACACAGAAAAGATTAAATGGCACACTACACCAAGCAGCCTTCTTATCACTTTCATTATTGGAGAATGTGTGCATTTTATTGAGAAGTACATAAATGCATATGACATTCTTCACAAAGAAAATACATCGGCATTATTATCATGTTTATACCATACCAAATGGAAACCTATCAGGAGATACTGCATACTGACTGGTGGGGAGATAGCAGAAAGGAATTGTTCAGATCTGTGCATAAGGCGAGTTGGTGCCATTGTCCATAGTTTTGAAGATAAGGTTTATAGAACGAATCGAAGAAGGGAAAAGGAGATTAGAGGAAACACTGAAGAGAATAACTAAAGACAGTTTGGAGTAGGGATGAAGGAGAAATTTGACCCAGTATGCATTTAAAGTCAAACCTATCAAATTCACATGTTCCAAATCAAAATGCAAACCAAAACCACTATCCTTCAAAAAACACACTTATCCAAATTTTGCAATGCGGCTATCCAATGACTGTTTACAAAAGTGCAGATACCAGGAGAAAGTGTGCATAAAAATGAAGGTGCTAGTGAAAATATACAAAAATGTAATATATGAGTAAATTGCTTGCAAAAATATTCCCAGCACCCTTGACAAACTACAGCTCCCAGAATTCTTTGGGGGAAGCAGTGACTGTTTAAAGTGCTATGATTCAACTTTTAATGTATAGTACAGAGGGGACCTGATTCTCCTCTTCTTTGCACATTGGGAACAAATTTAGGTTACTGAGTGGGGTTATATGTTCAGGACCCTAACAGTGTGGCTTGGCATAAGTGACTTGCAAAGGGAAACACTACATAAATTATAATTCCCTGATTTTTTTTTCCCTGTTGAGAGAATAGCCACTGTTGAGAGAATAGTCACTGTGTAAATGCTAAGAGGTTTGTTGGGTGTCTTTCCTCTTCCAGCCATTGCTTTGTGTGCTCTGCAATGTAAAATGAATTGGTTATGGAGAGGCTTTGCTGCAGTGAGCCAGTAGTCACTTGTGTGGTCATGTGATGCTGGAGTGAGCTGGTGTGGAGAGCATTCATGACAGAGAGAACAGGAACGAGACCAAAAAGAGGTGCCATTTGAGAGGCTGAACGGCACCTGTCTCCGCTCCAGCTGGACTGGAGAGAAGGAGAGCCCTTCAGCTCACCAAATTGCCAGTCCTTTTCTATTCAAGTAGAAAAACTTCACAAAACTGTGAGGAACGCATATTGTACGGATTTCAAAAGAACTCATTCAGTAGTATTGCTTTAAAGCAATGGGGCCTATGTTTCTTTAAAAACATTTATTCAAATGCTTTCTGAATACTGGACTATTCTTTCTTTTTCCCCCAGATTAAATGCACTTGGTAAGACAAATACTTATAATTCCTCGGTTCATTCCTAGTACTACTCATCCTTTGGGCTTTGTTTAATAGTGAAGAATTATCCAGCGCACTTGGAGACTCAAAAAGACACTGTGTGTCAATAAACGAGTTTGTGCTTGCAATACTCAGGAAAGTTGTGTGTGCACATGATTGGAGGGTGTGTGTGTAACTGACCAGGGTGTAATTTGACATGACTGAAGCAGTCTTTGAAAGCTGTGTGACAGGCAGACATTGAGCAAAGTTAAGGTATTTTCAGACAGAATTGAGAGAGCTATAGCAACTAAAATTCTGCCTGTGGTGTGGCATGCAGTTGTTAACAACACAGGGCCTCTGTTAGAAAAGATGGTGATGCTAACTAGAAGGGAAATTTCCTTCCACATTTCTGTTGTCCCCCCTGCCTTCTCTTCTCAATGCTTTCTATCAGCCATATGCTACCCTCCCACTTAGTCCCTTCATGCTGCTCAGCTACTGAAACCAAGAAACAACTAGCTAATGGAGAGGTTCATGTACTTTGCCAGGTTGTTCTTGCACTTAACTTTCCCCTGCCCCCAATCATATCTTCTCAGGCTCAAATTGTTGTCTTAAACAGCGTTTCCGTGCGCTGCTCTGGTTCGCCAGAAGCGGCTTAGTCATGCTGGCCACATGACCCGGAAGCTGTACGCCAGCTTCCTCGGCCAATAAAACCAGATGAGCGCTGCAACCCCAGAGTCGTCAGCAACTGGACCTAATGGTCAGGGGTCCCTTTATCTTTACCTTTTGACCCCAACAAAAGGAACAGGTATTGTAGAGCATCATGTTCCTGTATAGCTTGGAAAGCTCATTGGAGGGAGGATCCTGCTATCGTATGGTGGTTTTGGTTTTCAAAAATAAATACAGCATTTATCCATCCCTGGGAAATTGTGTTATTTTATACCAAAGGTTTCCCACCCAGGTGCCAAGAGAAGAATCCATTTTGTGCTGTTTTTCAACTAAAGAAGCAGTGATTTTCTTATAAAGAAATGTCATGTCTTCTTCCATGGGAAAATTTTGTATTTTTTTCATACTTCTATTGTGTGAGTATATATAAAATGATGAGCTGATTTGAAAGGTTTTCTTGAAGAGCAGCATAAATATGTGGTATGAAGTGAAAAGTCTGCATGCTATGTGTACAAGCAGTTAACCAGACCACCAGTGCCGAAGGTGGAGGGCAGGTTTTGCTCTCCTGACAACAGTGTCACCAAGTACAGTGATATACTTAACAGATGCACTCAGGGCACCTAATGCTATGAAAGCTAAATCTGCTACCTGCTTCCAATGTCCCTGCCTCTTATTCTACTCAGGAACCCAACCTGGGTTCTCCTTCTTGGAGGGAGAAGAACTCCTGTTTGATGGTAATACTCATGTTTTGCATGTAGAAAGCCTTATCTCAGACCCCAGCATCTCCAGTTAAAAGGATCAGGTATTAGGTGATGAGGAAAACGTTCTGCCTAATCATCAGAAGACCTTCAGACCATACTGGACTGTATGGAGAAACAATAACTACCACCAGAAGAACTGCTCATACATTGAAGCTATGTGGGATTGAGGAGCAAGGCTGTACTGAACAGTCTCACTCCTGATGTCACACACACCAATTTCTTAGTTCTCAGAGGATACTGCCCTTACAGCCTGGAGAGCTCAATCAGCAACTAGGAAACTATGGGCTGGGGCTCCTTATTCTATTTCAGTGTAGCTCTCTATGCTTCTTGGTCACCCTAGAGTTTGACAGAATGTTGGCGGTGTATACAAAGGAGACTCTCTTGTCTTAACTGGGGTTGCCCCTGATGTTGCAGCAGCATTCTAGATATTATACAAGAAGATATAAAACAATACCTCCTTTCCTGTATCCCATCTATAGAGTTAGCCAAGAGCAGCTTTCTGGTGTTGCCCTCTGTATACCAAATGGGTATGTGGGGAGGAAGCGAATGCCACATCAAAGTTGTTCTTTTTCTGACCTCACCCCATTTTGGAACTCGTTCTCTTTAGGAGTTCTAAAATGCCTGACTTTCCAGAAATCACTTACCTAAGGATTTGGAGGGAGCAGGGCAGTGATGACTAGTGGACTTTAGTGTTTATTTGATTTGAAATCTTTACCTACACCAAGGCTTCAGGAATAGGATAGGCAACCTGCATTGAATAAATGAATATATTAGTCCCTGTTCAGAAGAAACACAATCCATAGTACATACACTGTATCTCTCTTTATGCTTCATATTTCAAGGAAGTGTTAGTGCTGAGAGATCTTCATCTCTGCTAGCTCTTTCTGGGATGAGCTGATACGTTCAAAGAATCAGCAGATTTTATGCCTGTTGCTTTTTCCTTGACCTGTTTCCAAATCTGAACCCAACATCCATAAAGTCATTCTGTCTCTGCACCAGTTTATGATGCATTCTGAATCAATAGCGTGGAGTGGGGAGAAAATACAAAAAACAAGCTAACTGAGGCAGTGCTGAAGTCTTCAGAGCTATATTCAAATGCTCCTCTCTAGCCGGTTCAATATAATGTTCTGAATAGCACACAGCAGGAATTCATTTGCTACAAATAGCTTTACACCACCAGCATCTTCAATAATTTTGTCATGCAGTGTTCCCTAGATAGGGCCATAATTCATTTAATAAACAGAAAATTAAAACAGAAAATAAACAAAACTGAGTGAAGACAAAGCCTACATAGATTTCCTTCAGCATTTAAAAAGAAAACATTGATCTTTTGTTTTCTATCTTTTTTAGGACCTCTGTTGCAACTCCTAAGGTCACCTTCTTGACAATTCCAACAGGGGTTTATCTTGTACCATTTACTCTGACATACAGCCCAATGATTTATTATTGCTTAGTTCTTGATACTCTTCACTGCACAATTCAATCTAAAAGACACACATATTTCTCAATTCGGGGACTTCTTTATTTTATGAAAAATCAGCTTGGTGCTTTGTGGTAAATGCTAGACTTGCCACATGATCCTAATTTCTTTCTTAAGTATGTTTTCAACATACTGTGTTCCGTTTCCTGCACAGGTCTTTACCAAATGGCATCCCTCCCCCTTTACTTCCAACAATCCCATTGTGCTTACATCCGGAGGGAAGATGAGTGGAGCTGTAGCACTGGAATGTTTCTATATGCATCTAAAAAATCTATAGTGTTATATCCCTCAAGTATTAGTAGCTGGTGTAGGGGTTTTGTTCTTTTCCTGTCTTCCTTTTTTTAATTTAAGGTTTATATTTAGACTAAGGGCTTTACAACATTGGATGCTAATTATATTGCCAGGGGAGACAGAATAAGAAAATACTTGTGCCTTTAACTCCTTCCCTGCTTTGCAGCTCAGTGAACAACAGTAAAAATGGGCAAATCATGTGTGTTTTATATAAGGTTGCAGCGATGCCTTTAAGAATTGCATTGTGGGTAGAAATTCAACATATGCTACACACCTCATCTGTTGATGTCTTACCTGCCACACAGTTGCATGTGAAATTGTGCTTTTAGATGGAGGAGGAGGATTCTAACCCTTGCAATGTGGGAGAAGCAAAAATAAAGATGATGAGCTTTTCCTGCAGTGCTCTCCTATCTTAACTGCTTAATTGGTGAGGCTTTCTTCCTCATGGAATCTCTGATCTAGGAAAAGATTTAGCTGTCTTGCAGTGTTTTAAGGTACAGGAACCCTTCTGAATAAAAGGTGGCAGCTCTTTAAACTGGAAGCTGAAACTGTGTGTCACTTGCACTGCTCACCACTTAAGCAATGGTCTGATGTTCTTTGTTCAGTTGGTAGGAAAATCCAAGGTAACGTGTATCTGTATATACTACTAAAGGTGCAGTGATTGCTTAAGAACATTAGGAGAGCCCTGCTGGATCAGGCCAATGAGCAGTGCTTTTCTTGTAGGAAACAAAGGTGCCGGCACTGCGTACCCTTGAGTACCCCCCAGGAAGAAGAAGAAAAGCAAGGCCAATGACCCACCGAGTCCAGCATCCTGTTCTTACAGTGGCCAAACTGGTGCCTGTAGGAAGCCTGCAAGCAGGACATGAGAACATCAAACTCTGCTTACCTGCAGTTCCTGACATCTAGTATTCAGAGGAATATTGCTTCCCACGGTGGAGGGAGAACATAACTATCATGGCTAGCAGCCAATGACAGCCTTATCCTTCATTAATTTGTCCAATCCCCTCTCTTTTTTAACCCATCCTCATTGCTGGCCATCGCTGCCTCTTGTGGGAGAGGCTTAGATCCTATGTGTATTGGAACAACCATCACTTTACTTTTTCTTACTCAGCTTTGTATACCCAAGTACAAAATACCTGTGTGCTCTACTAAGTACGAAGGGTATGCTGCTCATGTAGAATTACATGAATGACGCCTAAAAAAAACAAAAAACCCCAAACAGCAGCAGCAGTTGAGTGTGCTTCCAAAAACTACTTCCACTTTTATGGGGGGGGGGTTGGGTTAAGAAAATCATGCCTAATTAGGAATATAGAATGCTGCCTTAAGTGTGTGCTCTGCCACTGAGCTATGACCCTCCTCCCATCCACATATGCGCCCTCTTCACACGTTATAGCAGGTAAAGGAATTCGTGTTCCTCCAGAATTATTCATTTATTTATTTATCATTCATCCAAGGAGCTCAAGTTGGCATATATGGCCCTCTCCCCTTCTCCATTTCATCCCCACCACAACCCTGAGGCACTGAGGTAGGTTAGGCTGAGAGATGGTGATTAACCCAAGGTCACTCAGAGGGCTTCATGCCCAAGTGAAGGTTTGAACCCTGGTCTCCTACATCCTACTGGGGCACTCTAACACTAGGTTGATAAGACAAGAATTACTATCATTCCTGATGTTGAGGGTGGTGGCTGGGTCTGGTGGGAGTTGGGATGTAGTAAAATCTGAAGGTCCCAAGGTTTCCCATCTCTGTTACAGGGCAAGTTTTTGGTTTGTTTTAACTTAGGCATGATTCAACAAACCAATCGGACACCTTTCCGCTTAAATATGTTTATGACTCTCTCTGTCTGTGTGCGTGTTTGTGTGTATTTATGTGTGCCTATTTTGCCTTTCTTTACAGTATATGAATATCTGCTTCAAAACTGTGACAGAATGCTTCTTAAAATCTTGGTCACTAAAGTTTTTGCAAGTGTTCCTGCAGGCTGTTTAAACCATTTGGTGTCATTAACCCTCCATGTACCTAGATCCTAGAATGCAGCTGCTTCCTTTAAACTGTTCTAGTCATTAGCTGGTACGTTAAGTAGCTAATGATGCTCTTACAGGATTTGCTGCCATCACACAGGTGCCAGGGAGTAAACATTTTTAAAAGGCATTTTTGTGACATGTCAATTAAGAGCTCAGATTTGCAAATGCTCTCCTGAGTAAGTTTAGTCACAGGTTCAGACCTGCCCTTCACTCAGTTCGAATGTCTCTCTTTGCAGAATTAGGTCTTTAATGAGCACAAATCAATATCAGACATTGGGCTAAAAGCTGTGGTATGGTATCTTAAAAAAATAAAATCTAGCAAAGTAGGACTAAATGGTCCAGCAAGTACTCAGTAATCTATATTTCCACTTGCTGTTTATAAAAATGATGATTTGCCTGTTGTTTTTGCAAGAATGTGGATTTTACCCCTCCGTTCTGTGACCTCATTGTTTTCCCACAAATTGATCGATGTAAAAAAAAAAAGCCCGTCAAAGAATGATGTTTACTCCCCTGCTAATTAGCTACATATAAGGAAGATTAATTGGATATATGTAAAATATTGAAGCCTTAAGCAGCTTCTGGAGTCTCCCCTATTCTCATGGGGCAGGTGGAGGACCCCTATGGAAAAGATGCATAGCAAGGTTAAGTAAGCAATCCTCATCTTTCTGTCCACATCTGTCAGACACCTTTGCGGTCCTGCTGGCGCCAGGAAATCAGACGCCAGCCTCCAAGCACGGAACCAGAGAGGCGCAGGAGGCTGCCAATGTTGAATTTGATACCACAGCAGGAGGTGCCATTTGCTTTCCCATAGGAAAGCAATTCCACTCCTTTCCCTTTCATGCTCATATAAACAAATTGAAGATGATGTAATTGTTAAAGGCGTAGCAGTTTGGGATTCTTTTAAAATATGAATTTTCTCATTTGATTTTACTTGCTTCTCTGGCTGGCAAAGGCTAAAAATATATCCAGTGGACTTCCACATAATGGTGCTTAATTCTGCAGCCACATAGCCTGATCCTGTGTGTATTAAGTCCCACTGAATTGACCAGCATTTCTTCCTAATTGTGCATAGGACTACAGCTCTAGCATGTATATGTACTGTTCCTAATCCAGAACAAAATTGCATATGTACAAAGTCCCCTTCACGTGTACACCCAGTAGCGTGGGAGCTGTTTCATTGTGATGCAAAACCACACCACTGTAATGTGTATGGAAACATTTTAGTGAAATGAGTAGGGCAGTCATATGGGTCTTCCCCACCTTGTCAGCATATGTCATAGTGACAACAGGCAATAGAGTTGTTGCAAAAATGCTTCCTCTCTCATATAACATACATTTTACAAAAGGGCCACTTTGCAGTGCAATACAGTGGTACCTCGGGTTACATAAGCTTCAGGTTACATACGCTTCAGTTTACAGACTCCGCTAACCCAGAAATAGTGCTTCAGGTTAAGAATTTTGCTTCAGGATGAGAACAGAAATCATGCTCTGGCGGCACGGCAGCAGCAGGAGGCCCCATTAGCTAAAGTGGTGCTTCAGGTTAAGAACAGTTTCATAGAATCATAGAATCATAGAGTTGGAAGAGACCACAAGGGCCATCGAGTCCAACCCCCTGCCAAGCAGGAAACACCATCAGAGCACTCCTGACATATGGTTGTCAAGCCTCTGCTTAAAGACCTCCAAAGTAGGAGACTCCACCACACTCCTTGGCAGCAAATTCCACTGTCGAACAGCTCTTACTGTCAGGAAGTTCTTCCTAATGTTTAGGTGGAATCTTCTTTCTTGTAGTTTGGATCCATTGCTCCGTGTCCGCTTCTCTGGAGCAGCAGAAAACAACCTTTCTCCCTCCTCTATGTGACATCCTTTTATATATTTGAACATGGCTATCATATCACCCCTTAACCTCCTCTTCTCCAGGCTAAACATGCCCAGCTCCCTTAGCCATTTCAGATTAAGTATGGACCTCCGGAACGAATTAAGTACTTAACCTGAGGTACCACTGTACTAAATGAGCCAAACAGGAAGAGGCATCAGCCCATATGCAGGTATTTGAGTCATGCTTTCTTTCTGAAGTGAAAGACCTTTTTGACAAGAGACACAGCAAACAAAGTCAGTGTGATATAGCAGAGCATCAGACTAGGACCTAGAAGAGCAGGACTGAATCTCCACTTGACCATGAAGCTCACTGGGTGACCTTGGACCAGTCACTCACTGCCTCTCAGCCCAAGTTACCTCACAGAGTTGGAGGGAGTAAATGACAAGGATGTACGCCATCTTGAGCTTCTCGGGGGGGGGGGGAGGCAGGATAGCAATATGGTAAAGAAATAAACTGCACAACCCTACACATGACTACTCAGGTGTAAGTCTCATATACAGTGGTACCTCTGTAGAGAACAACCCTGTTTACAAACTATTCGGTTTACGAACTCCGCAAAACTGGAAGTAGTGTCCGAATGGTGGAAGGGGACCGGCGGTGGGAGGCCTCATTAGGGGAAGTGCGCCTCAGTTTAAGAACAGCTTCGGTTTAAGAACGGACTTCCGGAACGGATTAAGTTCGTAAATTGAGGTGCCACAGTAATTCAATGGAACCTAGTTCCATATAAATGTGTAGGGATTGCAGCCTCTTTCACCCCAAATGCCAAGTGTAAGATTCTGCTTTACCTGCCTTGGGGCTGCTTTGCACATAATGGTAAACCAGAGTTAAATAAAGGATGACTTACCAGAAACAAGCAAGTGCACTGGAGTGTTTTGCTCAAATTGTGCCTGCCTTCTCATCGATTTGCCACACCAGGGGGAGACAAACCAGAACACTGGCTTAGTGTTACATGTGAACACTTGTTTACTAAAATAATAATAGTAATCCCCAGAAGAACAAGCCAGTGTCCTCCCGGTGTGGCAAAGGGAGAAGGTGGGGTCATACTGATCAGTGCTTGCTCATTCCCAATAAACCAAAGTTTCCTAGCCCTTATGTGCAAACCAAGTCACAGCAAAGACCATTGTTAGTGTCACCGAAAGTAGGGCAAATGCTTGGTACTGGACTGCCTATTCCCTTACTGCTTTGACAGAGCACTTCCATAGTATCCACAAAATATTTGCATTTCCTGAACCTCCAGCTGGCTGAGAGAATACGATCCATCTCTTTGTTCTCCTGTTTAATAAAAAGACACGAGTACATAGCTTTTCCCTGATATTCTTTGACATGCTGACATACTAGTTTTTTCCAAGCACAACCATATCCTAATGGACTAATGCTGGCTTCTTCTAAAAGCTGTTTTTGTTAATTATCTGGCCAGGCTGTGCCTGTGCTTTTGTGTAACTGTTTTTACAATAAATTGTGCCCACACTGCATTTTCATGTATTAATACTTCATTTTTTAAATAGCTACATCTTCCCAGAACTCCATCCTGAGGCAGCGAGCTACCAGTTGTCATATTGTTATGCTTCAGTCTTAGCTGACAACATATTTTTCAAATGTCCCTGGTTTTGCCTTTAAGTTTCCGCTCTCATTCTTGACCTAAAGTTGTCCCCAAGCAAACATTAAAATGTCAGATTAGGGGTGATGGCTCAGCTTTACTTCAGATACCATTCCTTTCTCTTTTCAATATATTTTTGATACCATTTGTCTCTCTCTTCTTGCTATTTGTTTGATTGGGCTTCTTTTTAAACTGATTTTTAAAATGTATATTAAATGTCTAGAAACATTCTGTTCAGGGACATATGCTACTTTCTAGCCTAGTCACAAATTAATTTTTAAACAGCAAGTCTCTAGCCCATGTGAATGCCAAAAATAAATAAATAGCTAAACTATCTGGTCCAGATTTTCTCTCCATCAGCCATGACTGGTGGCCCACCAGAGGCTTCATAAACCCTTTTTTTTGTTGCCTGCCTGGATTGCAAAAATTGGTGTGTGTGTGTGTGTGTGTGTGTGTGTGTGTGTGTGTGTGTGTTAAGCACCTGGCAGGCACAATATATATGGCTTGTGAGTTTCATTCAGCTTGGTGAGTAACAAGTTGTGCTGGTGAAATTGCAGAAAGGCGAGACGAAAGCTTAATGTTGTCAAAGTGGAAAGTATAGTCAAGGGATAGACTTTAGTGTCCTGTGTAGCAGAATTAACTATATAACAGAAGTACATAAGCATTAGCTTAATTTTAATAATTACAGAATTTTAACAATCACCAAATTTAGCTAGTATTGGCAATTTATTTATTTCTTAATTGGTTATTTATATTTTTAGCACAAAAGATTAGTGTAAGCAGCAATTGTTTGACATAACAAATAATCCATAGGGAACTAAAGCAAAGTTAATTTGCAATTGCATAAAATAAACCATATACTGTACAGGATGAGTTACTTTTGGCTATTTGAAAATACCTTTATCTTTTTACCCACAATGCAATGCTGTACACTTACCTTGGAGGAAAACCCATTCAACTCAGTGGTTCTTACTTCTAGATAGCTGGGGTAGCTCAATTGCTAAAGGATGAGATTCTTAATCTCAGAGTCATGGGTTCAAGCCTTACATAGGGCAAAAAATTCTTGCATTGCAGGGGGTTGGACTAGATGACTCTCATGGCCCCTTACAATTCTATGTATAGGACTGTACCATCTTTATCAAAGGCCTGCCTTTGTCACTCCCCTTACAACTTTTAGATACTGCTTTTCTTCTAAAGAAAGCACCCAAGTAACTAATTGTTAAAAGGCCTGTTTACAACACTTTTGCATCAGTCTGTTCCACACCAGTTATTTGCAGATGTGTCAGCAGGCTAAAGTTTGAAAATAATGTTTACTTTATCCTGATGTTTGCTGTAGGCATTTACAAACAGAAAATTCAAATTATGAGTGTGATATATGCAAAGTGGTTAGAACATTTGTCCAGGCTTCAGAAAATCTAGAGGTAAAAATATGCACATTCTACTTTAGGAAAAAGTTAAGTTACTATATAGATGGGGATATGGTAGCAGTTTGAAGATTCACATTGCAGATTTAGCTTATTTCCAAAAGCATGATAATACCATAATGATACCAGTGTCCTTTAGCAAAGCCCTGAAGCTATCCAAACTATATCAGCACCATGGACAGCGGCTAATGTTTCGACAAACCGCCTAAGGCCTGAATGAGTCTTTTCATATACAGGCCAGATGTTCACTCTTTCTTAGGCCAGCTTAAGGCTAAAACAAACCTTTTCAACCAGGGTTTATCAGAGTTTCTAAATTACATACTGGGAAGAAATTTAATTGGTTTAATTAAGAAAGTTTATTTCATGGTAATTCAGTTTTGTTATGCTGCAAGATTTAATGTGTCCTCTGGTAGAAGGGATTTGTTATAAATATTCATAGCAATGTTTTTTTCTCCAGCCCAGCCAAAAAGCAACTGTATGGAGAAAATGTGAATGGCTGTAAATAAAAAATGTAGAATAGTTGTTTTAAAAGTCAGAAGGATGTCTGGTTTATAATCTTCCCTCATACTGCTATGCTTATTTGTTTATGTTGATATAATTAAATGTTATCTGTCTCTATCACTCTGCACTTACTTCATTGATTTGCTGTATATTCTAGAGAAATGTCATCAAGATGAACAGACAGGAAGGTTAGAAGCTGATTTTCTTCATTCCCCCAAATTTAGTCATTACTTTGCTGCTTGTTCAGTTTTTATCACAGTTTAAACACAAAGGACATGACTGACCAAAGTTAAGCACTTGTTCTCAGCTCTCCCATTCAAATCAATGAGACAACTGGTCCAGATTCAACTAAACAATTGCACTAGTGGGAGCCAGAGCAACAAGCCCCACTAGCACAATGAGGCTTCCCCCTCTTCCCCTGGCACCCCCACAAATCAGCCTGAGGGGCGCCCCCTGCTTTCCAGCCAGGCCAACATGGTGGGGCTGTGGATGCACTGGTGGCTATGCCCTGTGACTGCCTGGCTGGGATTAGAATTGCTCTGCTCTTTATTAGCCATGATAGTGAAATCGAACCTCTATGTTGAGACTCTGTATACCTCTGAAGAGCAGGTGTTAAGAACAAAAAAAAAAAACATGCCTTCACTTTCATGCCTCAGTTATAAGCTTCCTGGGGTATCTGGCCAGCCATTTCCTAGAGACAGGGTGCTAGGAGATATGAGCATTGGTTGAATGCAGTAGATGAGTTCCTCTGTCACAGGAGGAAACTTGCAGCCCTCCAGTTGCTGAAATACAACTCCTATCACCCTGGATTGTTAGTTGTGTTGGATGGTGCAGATGGTAATTTGAGTCCCAACAACCTCTAGAGGGCCACAGGTTCCCTCCCCATGTCTTATGGCTGTCTGTTATGTTCATGTGCCATAAGGTAAAGGTAAAGGTCCATTAGGTCCAGTCATGACCGACTCTGGGGTTGTGGCGCTCATCTCGCTTGATTGGCCGAGGGAGCCGGCGTACAGCTTCCGGGTCATGTGGTCAGCATGACTAAGCCACTTCTGGCGAACCAGAGCAGTGCATGGAAACATCGTTTACCTTCCCGCTGGAGCGGTACCTATTTATCTACTTGCACTTGACGTGCTTTCGAACTGCTAGGTTGGCAGGAGCAGTGACCGAGCAACGGGAGCTCACCCCGTCACAGGGATTCGAACCGCCAACCTTCTGATCGGCAAGTCCTAGGCTCTGTGGTTTAACCCACAGCACCACCTGCGTCCCATATGTTGGGCCAAATGGGAAGATGAAATCATGGATATGTTAGTTGCAGGTGTGAGCTTTTCACTCATGTCTACACTGAGATATCCTGATGTAAACTTAAAAAAATGGCTGCATATGATGTTGTACGTGATAAATTTCCCCCTGTTGTTATTACTCTGGGACTGTGCACTCCAGCCAAATTTCCTCCAGGGAAGATGCAGTGCTGTTTGTAATTCATGCCAAACAATACCTACTCTTGAGCTGGCAGGACATCTTTTTTCTCAATTGGTTAAATTAAGAAGAACAATGATCTCTCCCTAGATTACTGAAATCCATAAATAAGCTGTCTTGACAAAGTATCTCTGCCAATTCATAGCAGCCAATTTGTAAGAGAGGAGATTGGATTGATGCAAAACATATTTTCTTTAAATCTTTGATGCATTTATATGGGCATTTTAGGCAGCATGAAGTTAAGACTGAAAATATATGTTCCTGATACCAGGTTCGTACATCTCACAAAAGGCAGCTTCATCCAGCCAATCTTAACCAGAAAATATGTGCCTGATTGACAATAGCCAAATAGAGCTCTCTTATTATCAGCATTCAAAAGTCAACACCGAAAAGATAACAGAGTAGGGAAATAACAAACCTTCTCACTCTGGGGACAATCCAGGCAGGGAGGGTAACATGAGTCAAACTCTTTGATAGTGTAATGCAGAAAACTTTTTAAGTTAACTTTTTGATACTGCAGCCAGCACTGAATGTGGGGCTATTTGTCAAAGCAAATCCAAGGGCCCCATATTATCTCTGACCTATACAATACATTGCTTTACCAGCACTCATGCTTCAAGGCAGGCATACAAAAGTTATTCACAGGCACACATTTTTGAAAGCATTCATCCCAAACACTCTTATAAAAACAACGTAAGGTAATGATAGCTGATATCATTCAGGAGAAATGCAAGTACTACCGATAGGAAAAATGATTTAAAAAACAGGAGAGACTGGAGTGTCCCAGAAAACTACAGGTCCAAGCAGAATAGGAAAACCGTTTTTTCCCCGGGCAAGTCGACTTGCGTCTTAAAGATGTCTCTATGAAGGTGCATTAATGTGATCAGAACATTATTCAGACATTGACCTTAGCCGCATTAGGACCCTTTAACCAATGATCAGACAGAGGTTAATGCCATCAGCTCCTTGGAAATGTCTCCATCCACCACTTACATACCTCCAAAGCAGTGAGATTGGTTGAGGTTACGGCTGATGAGGCAGGCACTTTCAGACTTCCATGTTCAAATGTTTCTCACCTTGACTATCTTCAAGTCTAATCTATAAACTTTCCATTTGAGGGCACTTAATATTTGACTTTCTGTGTGTGAGTGCTGCTCTATTAACCAAGAACTGAAGCAAGGATTGGGCCATTGGGTCTGTTGCTGCTGTTGCTGCTGCTGCTGTTATTATGGGCTCCTTTGGGAGGAAAGGCGAAATATAGGTTTATTACTTTCCCCCACTCTGTTCTGCCTGCAATGTATGCAGCAAACAGTCTATGAAACAAAATAAATACTTTCAACTTTACTAGAAGTCTCCAAATTGATTTTATTTATTTTTTGTATAAAACTAATGAACTCAAAAGATGTTCACAAAGCAGATAACATTAGCTGGAACTATCTGGATTTACTACACATCCCTGCAGTATGCAGTCTTTCCCATGCTGACTGCTATTTTTTATACATAGACTTTCTGTAATCGATTATTTATTGTTTATTGGGAAAGTGAAATTTGATTGATATTTGCTTCTTTGTTACTTATACTTTTTTCTCTCCCCCCCCCCCCCGGCCCTACAAAGGAAATCAGAAATTGTGTGTTGCAGTAGCAAAATAAAAATAAATGCTACTTTGGAAATCCATTATTGGATCTCCTGTCTCTTTCTCTTAAAGCAGCCATGGGAGGGGTGATGAATGGATCAGGAGGGCAGCACTGTATACTTTTACCAAAGTAAATCACACACTTTCTTCTTGAAATTACTATTTGCATCATATAAGAGGAAATATACTTGTATTTAAAGTATAGAGCAGTGGTTCCCAATTAGCTAATTACTGAGGGCCCCCTATTTTTCAAAAGCCAAGCCATGGACCCCTTACTTCTGCAAATTTTGGTAACTATGGTAGTTACCTCTGCAAAGCATTTTTTGAACAAAATGTGGGGGCCCTAATAAGCAAAGGATTTTAGGTATACTAAAAAACAGACTAGAGCCGAGTGATATCTGGTTTTCAACATCATTATATATCGGCAGCTAAACATCGGGATATTTCTGGTATATCATGATATCTGAAATTGGAGATTAGGCATGGGGATGAGGTAAGGACCAGTCATGGCTATCGGTGGTGCCTTGGAATCAGCTGTTCTGCTCTCCCTTGCTTGAGGAGCGATATATTGCCGTGTATTGCTGGGTCAAAATTGTTATTGTGGTGTGATATCAAAACCGATTTTGGCCAATATATTGAAAAAATGCACAGCACTAAAACAGACCACCATCCCCTCCAGACTGGCTGCCCCTGCCCTGCATGACTTCAAACTTTTCCTCTTACAGACTCAGCCCCCTTATGCACATTTTCATTCCTGTAATCAAAGGGTGGCAGGCCATTCACTTGTCTGAAGTTTCTGGTCCCGGATTTGTGGAATGAACTGCAGGTGCCCATTTAAGAGTGGAAAGCACTCTACATACACCCCAAGGCACAATGTACCTTATTAATATTTTGTCTTCCAAGCCTAAAACCATGAGAAAGCATTGCTAGGGCCAAGGGCTTGGTGGCATGTTTCGATTGCCTCCTGCTGCCCACCCCTTAGCTTTTATATATAATGCCCTCTTTGCTGATGGCCTTTAAGTTTACAGATGTTTGTTAAGCATATCATCATCTCTTCTTTCCCCAGATACTTTTTCATTGTAACTGAGAACATTTTAACGTGTTGATTGTATTGATTTTTTCCCCTTTTGAAGCAGAAATAGCAGGCTGCTCCATTTCAAATGAAATTTCAAGGACATAAAGACTGCTAGAATGGAAAAAGCCATTTAGTTCAACAACCCTGTTCCCTTTATTTTTATCTCAGCCAGACACAGAAAGAACCGAGAAGAGCCCAGTTTCCCTCTCCCTGCCCTTTATCCAAAGGCAGAATCCTGATTAATCTAGATCCCCAGATGAACTGGGAGGAGTCGTGCTGAGGGCAGAGGACACAAAGAGTAAAATAGACTGTGTAGATAGATACACATGACACTGGCTGTGTTTATAATCCTTATATCTGAAAGCACAAAAGGGACTTGGAATTGTCACGGCCCATTTCTAAAGCCGCTGTGTTGCAGCAGTCACCTTTGCAGTCCAACGTTAAAAGTGTTGAGTTCCACACTAGGGCTAAGCTCCTTGTGAAGCACAGGCACACTTTATTTGGGTCTCACTCTATCTCTGTTGTCAGATGCACCACAAAATGCCCTCCAGCTTTTTGATTATCATGAACTGCCTTAGTTCTCACATGCCTGAACATCATTTGATTAGTGTGCACTCAATGTCTTGAAGCATGTGCAAACCAACTGGGCCAAAAGGTGTTGTGCTTGAAAGAAAAGTAATAAGAACATTCCGTGGCTGGAGCATCTGAATTCACACAGGCCATTACCAATATCACGTCACACTAGGGGTTGCCAACGTAGTGCCCACAGGTGCCAGTGCTCCCACCAGTACCTCCTATGGCATCTGCAGAAGGTCTTGGTACATATACCCTCAGATATCTGCAATACAATGCTACTTGACCATCCTGCTCAGATCCCGTTTGCACTGGCCCAGATTTTCCTACACTGAAAGTGCCTCCTTAAACATGTAAACACATTTCATGAGTTGCCAATATTGAGTGCCCAATTTCCTGAACAGAGGAGAGATGCAAACATGCGGTAGTGGCTCATGTAGGTGCCTTCCCCACCACACCACACCCATTTTTGGAGCAGTTGATGGAGGATGGGCATATGCCTTTTTCTGCTTTTTTAATGAAATCATTTTTATTGGTTTTACAAATACAAAGTACAAATAGTAAAAACATATCTGTATAAAGAGATTTTCCGAATCTCGAGACTTTCCCCCTCCATCCTCTCCATGGGGTCTCATTTTAAACATCTACAGCTGCATATTCATCCGTACTCCAGTTTTTATATCAAAGCATATTATCCATAGTGATATTTACCCTACAAGTGAATCAAAATCCTGCTCTTGTTTTCATCTGCTCACAGTGGTCTCCTAAGTAACTTATAAATTTTTCCCATTCTTTTATTTTAAAAAAATTATCCTCTTCGTTTCTGGTTTTTCCAGTCAGCTTTGCCATCTTGGCATAGTCCATCAGCTTGGTTTGCCATTCTTCTCTGGTAGGGAATTGGTCTGCTTTCCAAGACTGGGCTAATAACATCCGGGCAGCTGTTGTTCCATACATCTGCTCCTTTGTTATGTTGGTACCTGTAATTCCTAATAGAAAAGCTTCTTGTTTCTTAACATAAGTTATCTAAAGCATTTTTTCCCCATTTCATTATATATCATCTCTGGTTTCGTAGATATGGCAGCCACACACACCCAGGCAGCCACTGTGGAAACACACTTCACAGCCAGCTCCTTTGCCATAAACATGTCCCATGTATAAAGAGGGATAAAACTTTGACACAGACTGCAGTGCACAACCCTGACCTGCAATTCTGCCCATAGTATTAACAAGCAAGAGAAATAACTACCTTTAAAATGCAGGTGTCAAATCTATTGGTAGGAAGTTATGGCTAGCTTTCAGGTCAAATAACTAACTTCATCCAGAACTTCCTGGATCCATTATTAACAGCTTTGCAGAAAAATGAACTGATTGTGGCTTCCATTTCTCTTTGCCCAAGGATAAAATTATTCTCTGTGGAATGTAACAGCAATAGTTTGAGAGGGAGTTAGAAATGAAACCACAAAGCGTCTCAAACATTGTATTGTACAGGGCTCAAAATTAAAGAGAATACGAAACCAAAACAACTATGGCATATGTGTGACAGAGAGAGATTGCTGTTGCTCCTCAGCATTCGGTGTTGAGCTTCCTCTGAACATGGATGCTCCATAGAGCTATCATGACTTGTAGCCATTGATAGACGTAGGGTGCTTCTAGACTGTCACTATTTGGGATTAGGATTCAGTCACACTCTGGCAAATTCAGGTTACACAATCAAAGCAGATTTGATGCTCAACAGACCAACGATCCAACTTTTTGCAGTAAGGAAAGTGGCAGAAATGCTGTGTGAGGTAATGCTTGCTTTGATGCAATGGGCTTGTCCACACTTGAGCAGTATTTACATGTTAATCCACTCCCCACCCCCCATTCAAATTAGACTGAAGTAGTCCATGCCCACACATATTTGAATTTGCATAGCGAGGAACAACAACAGTCTTTCTGGCCAGAAAGAACTCTAGGTTCTATTCAAGGCAACCAAATGAAAATATCCCTCCCTAGAGATGATACAGGCCCATACTTAGGGTTGCGAGACCTCCATTTTTAAAGGAACATCTCTTGTTTTTAAAAGATTGTCTCTTTGCTCAGAGCATGGTTTTCTATAGAATATAACAGATGTCCAATCTTTCAGAGCACTGCTATCCGCAGCACTAAATTTAATTAGACCTCACAGTGCTATTGTGTCCTTTTATCTATTGGATTTTGATCTAGCAAATGTACCTAGAATAAAAGCTCCAAACCACATTCATGTAAAGTGCACAGCCCTGTGAATTCAATAGACGTTTTGAATGCACAAGGGTTTTAAAACTACTTTAAGAGAGAGGCCGACAGACAGATATTGAGAGTGTTTACTCAAAAGCAGATCCCACTAAGTTCAATGGGACTTAACTGGGTTTGTATAGGATCACTAAGATATTCCCTTGGCTTCCCCAGAAGAGACAGGCAGAAAGTAATTTGGGATTTACTGGCTTTGAGCAAGAGTTTTTCACTCTGTTGTTTTACAATAGAAAAAACAAAATGACCCCTGCAAATTATGCTTCTGGAATGGGAGTGCAGGTTGCCAGGAGTGGAAAGACTGTGAGTTCAGTTTAGTTCTGAGACACAAGACACATTCCTGGGCTCAGAATTCATTAATTCCAAGGGTTGTCATTGGTATTTGACTCCTGTGGTGGATCTTGGTGCTCGAGTAAAATAAATAGATAGATTGCACAAATCTGAAGGTTGCCCAGCCCAGTTGCCTATGGCTATGGTTAAGTGTTCATGTGAGTCTAGCCTCATTATTTTGCATGCTCATGCACATAAGTGCTCTTCATTCTGTAAAATACAGAGATACTCTTTGCTTTAGAACATTTTTATTTCCTAGCAGGGTCAACTTCCAAAACAGAAACTATTTTAGTCTTTTGAATTTAACACAAAATAAATGAACCTGTGGGTCCTAGAGAAACTGGAGGCTTAAACAAAAGAAATAGGGTACGACCTTTCTGAAATAAGACTCAGCTTTGCACAAGGTACCTCAAAAGAAAAGGAAATCTCAATATATCACATTCTTCTGAATATCAGGTAGTAGCCTATAACATGCCAACCAGAAACTGCAACCTTGCTAAAGAAAGGAAATTAAACTCAGCAATATAGTTAATTAATTTTTTGTGTTAATCCTTTTAAGAAAAACTGAGAACATGAGGCTACTGAACCAGATAGCAATGTTCAGAGTTTTGGCTTCCAAACATTGTTTTTGGGTCAAACGTTCAGATGCTGAGTGTGAAGGGAAGTGACCAAATGTATTCTTTTGTCCTGCAGTGTAATGTGCTGTTTCCAAAGCTGCTGCTGACATCTACTGGCAGCAGCCTAAAAGAACACTCCTCTCATGAGTTTTTTGTTTTTTTAACAGAGGAGCAGCTATATGTCATAGAATCACAGAACTGTAGGGTTGGAAGGCATCCTGGGGGTCATCTAGTGCAGTGTTTCCCAACCTTTTTTGGGCAAAGGCACACTTGTTTCATGAAAAAAATCTCGCGGCACACCACCATTAGAAAATGTTTAAAAAATTAACTCTGTGCCTATATTGACTATATATAAAGTAACTCTCTTTAATAGGAATCAAATAAACACAAAGAAAGTATTTTATAATTACTTTATTATGAAATATTAAGTTGCAGAATTTATTCAGCACACAGAAAATGGCCTTTTGGGGGGTGAATGTGGATGAAGCAGGAAGAGAACTTAAAAAAAAGGCATGCATGAAATCTAGCCCCAAACACACACACGCACACTTTCCCCAAAGTGGTTGATGACGCAGGATATTTCCACATGCTTCTAAAATGCACATTAAATAAAACGAGAGAGAGAAGTGCACGCATTCACCTGCCAGCCTCGGAGCTGTGGAATGCAGCGACATGAAGCAGTCTGTGTCCTTCCAGGCGCCAGCTCAGACCTGCCGTGCTGTTTCGTTCCCCCGGCGTCGCTGCCTTCATCCAGCCGGATGCCTCTCCTGCCCAAGGGACGTGTCAGCAGCCACCCGGCGTGGGGTAGAGGCAGGACGGCCCCACTTCCTGCTGCCCACAAGGCTTTGGAGTGAGAAACACGGAGGGGCAGGAGAGTGGAGGTTGCCTTAATTGGAAAAAGCAGGGAGGTAGGCTGGTGTGCCGTGGGAGGGAGGCGGGCGAGTCGGGCGGCGAGCACACGCGGGGCGGCGAGCGAGCTCCCTCCCACATCCCATCGCTGCTCGCTTCGGCCGGCCTACTGGGCTGTCGCAGGCGGAAGGCCTGCGCATGCACGAGGTTTTCGCGCCTTCCTCCAGTAGGCCGGCCGAAGCGAGCGGCGATGGGATGTGGGAGGGAGGGAGCTCGCCGCCCCACGTGTGCTCGTCGCCCGACTCGCCCGCCTCCCTCCCACGGCACACCAGCCAACGTCTCGCGGCACACTAGTGTGCCGCGGAACACCGGTTGGGAAACACTGATCTAGTGCAATGACGCCTGTTGCAGGATCTGGCCTAACTAGCTGCCTCTCTGCCTCTCTCACAATTTTGGAAGACTAGTTGAGACAGGCAGACAGCTCAGGTCAGCAACAAGCCACCGTTTCTACTTCCAGCTGAGGAGGATGAAATAGCTCCAGGGGGGAATATATAGGGGTCAGTTTGTGCTGCTCCCTCAGCATCCACCACCTGAGATGGTCACTTCACTCTGCCTGGTGGAAGAGTTTGCTGTGATAAAACACATCTTTAATACATTATCTTTAAAGACATTTATTCAATGAACCCAATTCAAGAGTATTCCTTAAGATCAAGTTCTCTTCCTCAAGAACAACTCTGCTTTATTCACATTAAAAGTATTCACTTGCACAATGCTTAAAAGTGTACAATTTTATTTTATTTTATTTAAAAAAAAAATAAAGTTTTGATGATACAGAAGGAAAAAAGGAAATATATAGACACACAAAAATAAACTACTATTATTTACACAAACAAAAATCCTTCCTTCCCGTGACTTCCCATCACCATACCCCACGGCTTCCCTCCACCACACCTCGACTTCCATATATTTAAAATTCGGTACAAACATTGCAATCTTTTAGGTTTTAAATTTTAATCTCTTTATAACGTGAGTTATTAATGCTTTCTTTTCCACTTTCCTCCTTTAGTCTAAGCATATCAGCATATTCTTTTCTTCGAAACATTGCCATTCTAGTCTAAGTTTTTTGTTTGACTGCATTCTTATATATGCAGTTAGGGTTGCCATTTCTATAAATTCACTTACTTTATGTAACCAGTCATCTTTTGTAGGTATTATCTCGCTCAAACACAATCCTGGTGGCTGCTGTAGCATATAGGAAAATTTCTCTCTTTTTCTGTAGTATGTCTTTCTCCAGCAGACCTAATAAGTATGCCTCTGGTTTCTCTTGTATAGGCATTTTTAACATTTTTTTTAAGTTCTTTGTGAATCATACTCCAGTATGCCTTAGATTTTTTTTTGCAGCTCCACCAGGCATGGAACAATGTTCCTTCTACTTTTCCACATTTCCAGCCTAGGTTGGACTTCTAATAGTGTACAATTTTCTTTACCATATTTAATCAACCTGCAAAGGAACACTTAAAATAGATTAAAGTAGGAAATGCTCATTTGCCAAAAGCCAACCAGTGAACTTCAGGACTAAACAGATCTGTGTCCCAAGGCAGTAGCCTAGACACTGTCCCACACTGACCATTCAGGTGTGTTTTATCACATGGGAAGTGCAGTACATTGTCTTGCCATACCAGGAACTGCTTGTGTTTCTTCTAGTTTCAATTCTACAATTGAACAACCACCAGCCCAAAGCATGGTATTCCCTCTCTATAAAGTGTGTGGCATTAAAGTTGTGCTTCTTACGCACCCTGTGTGGGGCTTCCTCTTCATTATACTTCTCAGAAATTACTTGGGATAAAGGAAGGGAGTGAGGAGTAAATCAGAGACGTTAGAAAAGAAAGGAAATGGAAGGATTCTAAATGTTTGATACGCCCTCATTAAAAAGACACATACTCTGTTGGACATGCAGTGCTGAGGACTGGGAGTTGGAGCAAAATGCCTAGCTGTGGTTAGCAGAAAACATTAAGGCAGGTGCAGTTATTAATTGGTCCTTTCAGCTGGACCGCGCTATCCCTCCATCCCAGAGTCTGCCTGCCATTTGGATGCATCTGCAGGGATGTCGGCTTTCCATCAGGATAACGAGGCAGGAAAACGAGAACTGGCACTTGGAAAGAGAACTCCATAAACCGTGGCACCAATGACAACATGTTGTGTTTAAAAAGGACATCTATTTTTATTCCAGTCCTTTACTCTTAGGCCCAGTTTCCTCCAACAAGCAGATGCTGGCTTCTCATTGCTGGGAATGTTTTTGTATGTTGGAGCACATTCAGTCATATGTGAGACCCCCACCTGAAGTCTGAGGCAACAGTGCCCAGATTATAGGTTTCCTGTCTCTCTGCTGCAGACCCTCCAAGTCTCCCTATTTTCCTGGGACGTCCCTGATTTAGAGAAGCCGACCTGGTTTCTGATTTGATCCCGGAATGTCCCATTTTTCCTTATGATGTCCCTATTTGGAGGGTATGAAGTTGGAGGGTATGAAGTTATCCAAGTCATCTAAAGGCAATCCTGTATAGGGAAGCTTTTTTAATGTTTAATGTTTTATTATGTTGTTATATATGTTGGAAGCTGCCCAGAGTGGCTGGGGCAACCCAGTAAGATGTGTGGGGTATAAATAGTAAAATTATCCTTAGGAATGGGAAGTCCCTAATTTCATCAGAGAAACGTTGGAGGGTATGCTGCTATGCTCCAGGGCTGGATTCACTTGCAGGGTTGTGGGTTCAGGGCTGCTGGCACAGTAGCAGATTCCCTCTTCGGACAGACATATAGACAGAGAATCTGAGTTTGGTTGGCTTAATTCAACTTTGCCTGGAGAAAGGAAAAAGGAATTGAAGGACTGCCATTTCTTATAGATGCACACACATATTTGATTTCATTCCTCCCTGACCTCGTGCCCTCCAGACTACAACTCCCGTAATCCCTGTGCATTAGCCATGCTCACTGGACTTGATTGAAGTAGTAGTCCAAAACATCTGGAGAACCAAATGTTCCTCACACCTGGCCTATCCTGCAGACTATGGAAACAGCCATAAGAGCCCTGCTGGATCAGGCCAATGACCCATCTAGTCCAGTATCCTGTCCTCACAGAGGTCAACCAGGTGCCTATGGGAAGCACAAAAGCAGGATCTGAAGGCAACAGCACTCTCCCCTCCAGCAGTTTCTAGCACCTAGGTATTCAGAAGTATGATATTCAGACCATGGAAGCAGAGCCATCCTGGCTAGTGAGCACTGATAGTCTTATCCTCTTCTGAAGTCATCCCTGCCTCCCGTGGGAGTGAAATCCACAGTTTGACTGTACTGTGGGAAGAAGTACTTTATCTGTTCTGAATCCTCCAACTTCATCAGATGCCTATGAGTTTTAGTGTTATTGGAGAGGAGAGAAAAGAGGTAGACTTGAAGAACTGATATCCCTTGGTACCACCTGGGAAGTGAAAGCAAAGGCCACAGATAGCAGCCGTGGAAGAGGAGAAAGTGGAAGCAGAGGCTGCATCAGAAGGATATGCCCAGGATAGTTCAAAAGAGAGAGGAAATTGTTATAAATACTATCATAAGTGTACAGTGATAGTGCTTTAAAGAAGCTAACTATTTGCATGGTTCTTTTCCCAGGCAAAAGAGAGACAAGGTTTCTTGCTGCTGTATAATTTTTGCCTCTCACTGCTGCTTTATACAAATGGGAAGGCTGGTAGTTCAAAACATTTTGCTACTTGGCTTTTGGAGATACGACTGGCAGTTTCTGTTCCTTGGGTTGGTAAGAGATGAGAGAGCTATGGATTGGCAGAGGACAAATAGGATTTCGGTTTTTCTCAGCTTGCGGTGGGCTTGATAAAAGTCCTTGGTCACTTCTACATCCATTTGGAAATATTTGAGAAGGAAACCCGGATGAAACAGGCACTTGGATGAGAGAGGTGCCTTTGAACGTGGTTTGTTTGCCCCATTCCAGAGTAAATGAAAGCCACGCCAGCAGTGGATTATGGGATATTTGCAAGGTGTCAGCCACATGCCGATTAAGTGTTACCATGCCAAGGTTAAGAACTTTCTTCAGGAGTTTCCCTTAAAGCCTGGGCCACTTGTTTTGTTTGGGAAGGAATGGAGAATGATTAGGCTGAGCAGAAAGATAAAATGAACCTGAAGACACTCCATTTCAAAGAACTTCTTGTGACTCTTCCATTAAATAAAGCATTTGAAACAAAGAAGGACATGCAATTGGATGCAAGAATTGTTACAGAAGTAAAATATCAAAGCTTGTTGTGTTGTACAGTTGTCACTGCACAGATTAGGCTGGCTAGCCAGCACAGAAAATCTACATCAACAAGGTGGTAAAAAGGGTAAAAGGTAAAAGTAAAGGACAGTTAGGTCCAGTCAAAGGAAACTGGGGGGTGCAGCACTCATCTCGCTTCAGGCCAAGGGAGCTGGCGTTTGTCCACAGACAGCTTTCCAGGTCATGTGGTCAGCATGACAAACCACTTCTGGCGCAACAGAACACCGTGACTGAAACCAGAGCGCATGGAAACACAGTTTACCTTCCCACCCAGCAGTACCTATTTACTTGCACTGGTATGCTTTCGAATTGCTAGGTTGACAGGAGCTGGGACAGAGCAACGGGAGCTTACCTCATCGCAGGGATTCGAACTGCCGACCTTCTGATCGGCAAGCCTAAGAGGCTCAGTGGTTTAGACCGCAGCGCCACCTGCATCCCATGGGTGGTGAACCAGATACGGCCCTCTATACCTCTCTATCTGGCCCTCAAAGCTCCCCCAAGGCCACATCCCCTCCTATTCCCAGATGAGACTCTTCACCACTCTTGCTTTGTACCCTGAGTGTTTTTGCCTGGCTGTAATGTTTGTTTGAACTCTGATCAATCTTCTTGTTTGCCTGGATAGAGATGGTTTGGGGGGGGGTGTAAAGAAGTCAACTGTATAAAGGTAAAATTCACATTCACTGCTCTGCTCACTTTCGCCTACTGCTCAGTCCAACTCCTTTACAAAGAGTGCATTTGTCAGCACCAAGAGAACCCTAAAAGGATGGCACATGTAATCCAAAGTCACAGGAGCTGATAGCATCAAATAGAATTTAGTGTTCCTTGGCAGAGGTTTTGAAGGACAATGAAGATATTAGCTAATGTAGGTGGCTCAGACAAGTGAGCCATACTGCAGGCTCCAAAAACAGGCAACAATCCTGGGATCCCAAGGCAATTTGGTCAGGAAGAATTTTGAACAATACCAAATGTTTGGAACTAGTTAGACGGATACATTCGAAATTCATCAGGCAGTTTTGAAATGTCATGAAAACAGGGGTTTGGGCAGTCTTTTGGATTAGATCTATATAAATTAATTTAGCCTGGTGTAAGGCCAGAAAGCTACATAGCTCATGCAATTTGGCTGTTTTCACTACTGAAAGTTGACTGCTGCTGGATAATTAAAGCAGACAGGAGCTTGAAAAGTCATCAAACAGTGAAAGGACATTTTACGGAAAAGGGTAAGGAAAACGGTGTGTGAATCCAGAAACAAAATGTTACCATTTACACTGACTGGATAACTGAGGGAAAATGGGGAGGAATGAATGAAAAATCTTCCAAGAATCTATTAGAAAAGAAGCATTTTATGAAACAGAAGGAACTGACCAGCTAAACTATGAATGATTCAGTTGTGTGCAAAACCTGAGGGCCTGGAACTCAAGAATGGGAAAGTCTTTTTTTCAGCAATGTGCTAAAACATCTGTGGAACAGTGGTTGTATTGGGCCTTAATGAAACAAGAACAATGTACGGCTCCCTCACGTCTGTTTCTTTGAAGCTAGAGAATATTATTTTTCCAGGAAATATACAAGTTGGGTGTTGTTGTTTTTAAGTGGATTAGTATCCACAAGCTCAAAGTAAAAGGGTTTTTTTGTTAAATGTTGGGGGGACAGCTTTGCCAGTGCTGCAAATTGTAAAGCAGCTTTGAAAATGCTATGAAAAGAAACTTGTATACCAGCAAATTGCAGCATTCATAATCCATAAAAGAGTCTCTACACAGCTGCAGAGCAGAACATTTGAGCTGCAAAACTGCACTAGGGCAGATTTCTCTCAACAAGCCTGGTCATTTCAGTTTAGTTTGCCAGGGAAAATGGAATCTGTGGGGCTTTTTGGAAATACATTCCCCAGCTAAGTATTTAAGGTACTGTAAGGAAATTCTGTACAGCCTTTCCTCTTAAAGCCTAGGATGAAGAGCAGCTAATCTGAATATTGATTATATAGGGTAGGAAATGGATTCTCCTTTTAAAATACACCACCTTTAAAAACACACCACCCTAATCTCCACTGAGGGAGTGTGTGAGATTTTGGGGGTTCCAGGTACTTACCCAGGGTCTGGGTTTCCTTTTAGAAAATGAGGCACAGAGGAGACTGTGGTGTCTTTAGGATATATGATTTATTTACACCACACACACACACACACACACACACACACACACACACACACAGCATTGGCACACCAAAAAGTCCCTGCTTATTTCATATGCCCTGTCCTCTCTCCAGCTTACATCCCTGTTAACTCCCTTCTATAACTCTAGCTTACTCTCTAAGAGACCATTGCTTTCTATCTCCCCTTCTTTCTCTAAGCCAAGGTGGTCCATTATGCAACCCTGGGGCCACATGTGGCAGCCAAGACCTTTTTAGGTGGCCCTCAGCAACATTTGATGCCCACCACATGTGCACACACCCCTCCTGCTGCCTTCCCAAGGCTGGGTAAGTGAGACACTGGGCTTTGGGGAGGAGGCATGAGGGTCTGACAGGGTCCTAGAGTCCTCCTTCTTCCTTTCCAAAGCCTACTTAGCGCTTTCCCTGCTTTGGGACCCTTCCCAATGGGTGAGAAGGCTTTAAGACCCTGCCAGAGCCTCACGCCTCCCTCCCAAAGCCCTGAGCCTATTTGTCAGTGCAGCCTAAGGCTGAAATCTTCACACTTTCCTAAGAGTAAGCCTCAAGGAACACAGTGGGATTTGTTTTTGATTAATCATGCAAGGATTCTGTTGCAATATGAAAATCAAATTCAGGAGAAAAGCAACAAACTGGGATAAATTGCAAGCATCATTCCTAAAGGATATGCATGCAAAACCTAAGGGATGAATTAATAGAGAGACAAAAAAACTGAAAGATGGATTTTCAGCTGAAGCCCACTTATTTAATGCAACTTAAACATCCAGGAGAGGGATGTGGGTGGCGCTGTGGGTTAAACCACAGAGCCTAGGACTTGCCGATCAGAAGGTCGGCGGTTCGAATCCCCGTGATGGGGTGAGCTCTCGTTGCTCAGTCCCAGCTCCTGCCAACCTAGCAGTTTGAAAGCACGTCAAAGTGCAAGTAGATAAATAGGTACCGCTCCGGCGGGAAGGTAAACGGCGTTTCCGTGCGCTGCTCTGGTTCGCTAGAAGCGGCTTAGTCATGCTGGCCACATGACCCAGAAGCTGTACACTGGCTCCCTCGGCACATGTGTTAAAAGCAACACTAGCTTAGCAGTGTTTGTGATGCAATTACAACAAATCTGAGAGGTATCTTTGACCCAGAATGAGTATGGTGGCTCAGTTCAGTTTTTGCAATGGTTGAACTGCAAGGCATGCAGGTAATTGTTATTTGAACTTAGCATTGCGTCCATTCAAAGTTAAGTTCACATTTCTGGGTGGAACAGTGACAAAGATGACAGAACCTGGGAGATGTTCTCATGTGCCAGGACAGTGGAGCAGTTCATTCCCTGGCAGACAACCAGCAGTGTCATAGCATAAGGGAGCTGCAGGACTCTTCCTATTCAATATATAGGTCACTTCCCATGTGAGCCAGGCAACCCCAGTTGCACAGAGGCAACACTCACATGATATATCCTCCTCAAAAAAAGGGAAAGGGAAATCACCCAAATTGGGTGTGGTGGCTAGGAGCTCACAATAATGCAGTGGTGTTTGGAACTCATTAGAACTGGTAGGGCAGGAGGCAGGAAGGCGAATGGTGGGCGGAGTCAGAATCACTGATAGGCACACCCTACGAATTCTAGTCCTCCACCTCCATTCTCCCTATAAGGCAATACTGAGACATAAGGAGCTGGAAGCTGACAACCATTACTGCCCCCTGGAGTGGTTCTAAGTACGAAGGCAGGTAAGTGGGGGCTGGCTGAAGTTGGTGGGGCCCTATTCACCCTAGTCAACCAACCTACACGGCAAGAATGGTTTGGTTTACACTGGAGGCTGTCAGTCACTTGGTTTGCACTGCTTGGAGGGCAGAAAGGGTGTGATGTCTGATGTTCATTTCTGAAGCACAAAATTCCCACAAGTTTCCACCTATGACAACTGAGCTCTTCACCCACAAATGCTATGCAGTTGTGCTTTCAAACAAACAAAAATACAGGTAAAGAGGAAATATATTTCACACAAAAAAATAAATGTAGCCTAAGGGAATGGAGCCACATTGCATAGCACTGGAGTGAGTTCTGATGTCTCTGTGGAAAAGCCGTTGTCATAACAAGCTGGCATGCATTTATAGTTGGAGAGACGGCAGCATAAGAAAGCAAAAAAGCAAAGGGGCCAGCAGCTTATTAGTTTATAGATGAAGATGATAAAGGAGTAGCAGGTAAAAAAAATTCCCAGAGGGTGATCTGAAGTGAAGCAGACAGGGAATGTAAGTGGATTTGATGAAAAAGTTAATTAATTTATTTTAGTCAGTATGTTGGTTTTGGCAGAAATAGTCACTACTATCCTAAGCACAAGCTGTTCATTTTAGTTTAAGAGGAAAGAGGGTGCAGTTTAGCAGAATATTTATGCACATGCTACCTGACCTACAGCACATGATCTGTTACACTAAAGCAGTGGATCTCAAATGACACTGTGGTCCATCAGTTCATTTTAAGGCCACATTTAGTCCAAGGATTCCCTCTTTGCTAAAGCTATCAAAGGTAACCACACACACACACACACACACACACACACACACACACACCATTACATTGCATGAATGTCCTAAACATACAGGCAACAACCATTTTGTGCATGTTCAAAGTGTGCATGCACACATCGCTGCAACCCAGAGGAGGGCAGAGAAGGAGGCAGGGAGGGCTTAGACACACTCCATCAATCTGCACATGGGTCAGAAACACAAACCCCGTGCAAAACGGCCATTGCCTGTATTACTACTCCAAGCATTGCTCATATGTCTTGGGACATATTCTGGGAAGAAAAAGGCAGCACAAAGATACCGTGCGTCTATGATTGGACTGAAGGGTTCCAGTACTAACTGAAATGAATCAATGACGATTTCTGTATGGCTTTTATGACAAAGTTATAGGTCCTCCAAAAAGCTCAAGGCCGTGCATATGGCTCCCTCTCCTTAAAAAAAAATCAAAAAAAAAATCTCACACCAAACCTGTGAAAAAGATTAGGGTGTTATAATCCAAGGTTGCAACTACAGGGGAAGCAAGGTGTTAATGTTGTGAACCCCTCCATCAAAGGCTCAGGTTGTATATATGTGTAAGCAAACCATATATATCATAAAGACACCACAGTCTCCACTGTGCCTCATTCTGAAGGAAACACAAATCCTGGATATCCCTGGAATCTCACAGCACTCAGGGATTGGGGTGGTGCATAACAGTATCATGGTGCATTTAGGATCAGCAGCAGAGTTTTGAATACTAATGATAAGGAACAAATTGCTTCCCTAATCATAGATTACAGAAACACAGTCAAACATTTGTGAAAGGCACCCCAAGATATAACCTGTTTTCAGTGCCCAGGTCTACCCAGCTGAGACTGTGCATCGGCCCCACTGAAAACAATGGGAGTTGAGTACTTAGATGTGCACTGAACATCCACTGTGAAGTAAACTCACTTAACTTTCTCTGAATTAATTTTTGAGCCAAAAGCACAATGATTTTCTTAGCCACCCTCTGCCCCTTTAAGCAGCTGAAGAGGAGAATCCTGTTACAAAGCAGTGAATCAAAAGAACAAAGGCAGGAGGAAATTAAAGTAAACCTTGCAATACTGAGCTGTTACATGCATCAGTAGATCAGGTCTAGTGGAGAGTTCTGCTGCATGGAAATGTAGATGTTGATATTCTGCTCACTTACATTCTTAACAGAGAATGAACAAAGAGGAGGAGAATGCCACTACCTCCTTGCTAAATCCAAGAGAACCTGCCTCAGGTACTTTCTTCTTACATCAAGTTTCTTAAAGTAGAATCCACTGCCTTGGTATCTGATGATCTAGGGGAAAGAGCCCTTAGGAACAATGGGACTTGAACCTTGTGTTGACATAAAAGCCAGTGGAATAGCCATTGACTAATTTCAGGTTGTACTACAGCCTTTCAGCCCATCCCTGGAGGTTCAATCCCTTTGTGACATTTTTGTGCACCTTCCTGCTGGCATTCAGAGGCATACTGCCTGCAGAAGTGGAGGGAGAACACAGGATTCATGGTTAGCAGCCAATGATATCCTCCACCACTTTGTCCAATCCTCTTTTAGCGGCATCCAAGTTTATTTGTTGGCGGAGAAGTCTGTTCTTGATACTGAATACAGCTCCACTTCTGGAGTTTGTAATAGGAAAGTCACTACCTCATGAAAGAGGTACTAGCCTTCCCACAGTGTAAGCACAACACAAGGAAAAATCCTGGGGGGAACACTGACCCTTTTTCAAGCTGGAGCATCTACCCACCAGCAAATCTACATGTAGGTGGTCATCTCCCCCCCCCCTGTTCTTTCAAGTAGGAAACTGCCTGGTCAAGCCACAAGGGCACTTTTATACTCTCTTTTTGCTCCTCGGCCAAATTTTTAGGAGCATTGTAATTTGTAAAGCACACCTGAGCATCTGTTGCGTCTCTCTTCTTGCCTCCTCTCACCTCATTTCTTTGCCTGATTATTAGGACCTTCATCTGAGGCCCTGATCAGTGCCCCCTTCCTACACAAATGTGGTTGGTGGCAGCAGAAGACAGGACTTTTTCTGCTGTGGCACCTCTGTTGTAGAATGCCCTTCCTGAGTTCATTTTGTCAGCATGTGTAAAATGCTGTTTTAATGGAGACTAGAAATTTTTCTCACCAGGCTAACACATGTAAAATTTTGTAGTTCTGTTAGTGCAAGGATTTTGGGCTGCACAATGCAACTTCCCCTCCCCTTCCTAGCCCCATATGTACATGCCCTAAATCTGTTCTGATGGCTCCCCAAGCCTCCAGAGCAGATTGGGGGGTGCAGGAGCACTGGGGAAGAGAAAGGATGTGCCATTATCCTTTGTAACTGGATTTGTAACTGGCTGACTGACCGAACCCAAAGGGTGCTCATCAATGGTTCCTCTTCATCCTGGAGAAGAGTGACTAGTGGGGTGCCACAGGGTTCTGTCTTGGGCCCGGTCTTATTCAACATCTTTATCAACGACTTGGATGATGGACTCAAGGGCATCCTGATCAAATTTGCAGATGACACCAAACTGGGAGGGGTGGCTAACACCCCAGAGGACAGGATCACACTTCAAAACGACCTTGACAGATTAGAAAACTGGGCCAAAACAAACAAGATGAATTTTAACAGGGAGAAATGTAAAGTATTGCACTTGGGCAAAAAAAAATGAGAGGCACAAATACAAGATGGGTGACACCTGGCTTGAGAGCAGTACATGTGAAAAGGATCTAGGAGTCTTGGTTGACCACAAACTTGACATGAGCCAACAGTGTGACGCGGCAGCTAAAAAAGCCAATGCAATTCTGGGCCTCATCAATAGGAGTATAGCATCTAGATCAAGGGAAGTAATAGTGCCACTGTATTCTGCTCTGGTCAGACCTCACCTGGAGTACTGTGTCCAGTTCTGGGCACCACAATTCAAGAAGGACACTGACAAACTGGAACGTGTCCAGAGGAGGGCAACCAAAATGGTCAAAGGCCTGGAAACGATGCCTTATGAGGAACGGCTAAGGGAGCTGGGCATGTTCAGCCTGGAAAAGAGGAGGTTAAGGGGTGATATGATAGCCATGTTCAAATATATAAAAGGATGTCACATAGAGGAGGGAGAAAGGTTGTTTTCTGCTGCTCCAGAGAAGCGGACACGGAGCAATGGAGCCAAACTACAAGAAAGAAGATTCCACCTAAACATTAGGAAGAACTTCCTGACAGTAAGATCTGTTCGACAGTGGAATTTGCTGCCAAGGAGTGTGGTGGAGTCTCCTACTTTGGAGGTCTTTAAGCAGAGACTTGACAACCATATGTCAGGAGTGCTCTGATGGTGTTTCCTGCTTGGCAGGGGGTTGGACTCGATGGCCCTTGTGGTCTCTTCCAACTCTATGATTCTATGATTCTATGATTATACCAATGGAAATCCATGCACTAGTGGAAATACTTTGTTGGGTGCTGCCCATTGTTTTTATTACTGCTTTCTTGCATGGTTGGTTTTTTTATTATTGCTATGAGCTGCCTTGACAACTAAAGCTTTAGAGGCAAGATAAAAATATTTTTTAGTAAATAAAATAGCATATTCCTATAATTTTGCTTCCATTGAGTGCTTTGGCAGGATCCCTTATTACTGAGCCCAATGCACTTCTAGGAATATCAGGCCCTGATCCTGCATCATAGTATTTATATAACTAAAAGTTGACATCACAGTCTTTATATAACTACTAGAAACAGAAATATGTCAGTTCCACCTTTAAGCAAAGCTAGAACTAAAAGGTAGGTAAAAGGAATATTCAATGAAAAACTTGGAGTTCCAAGACCTTCTGACTAGTAATATTTGTCCTAAAGGGCATGAAATATTGCTTCGCACTCTGTAGCCACAAGGCTATTTTAAAAAGTTTGCTTGAATGGACAAAAATGCTCCTGTCAGATTTTTTTTTAAAAGTACGGATCACATAATGCCAAAAGTTGGCCATACTTCTTCCTGACTGTTCCAGCAACACATGCACATCCCGATATTGTTTACGCTCCTATCGCCTTAAAATTAATAGCTTTCCATGCATCTTTTGACTTCTCCGTGGCTACAAGGAAAACATCTTAAATATATTCAAGGCTAAGTGTCATTTAAACTGCCTCTGATATACATGTATTATAGTAAATTACCATAAACATGCTATGTGGTGATCGAGACAAATGCCCAAAGAGAGAATATGCATAAACACAAAAAGTAAAACTGTCTTATACATATTTAAGGGGATACATAAAGGAGAGATAGCTGTAAAGTTGGTGCAGGTAATAGAAGATATATGTTAAACTTCATTGTGATAAAACTGAGGTTTAAAAGGTAGCATATAAGTTTTAGATGTTTATGCAAGACTACCGTTAAAGACTTATAGCCTTTCTGTTTAAATTTAAGCTGCCCACATAAGATTCTATTTAATATGGAACACAGCCATTGCATCTTCCGCTAAGGCTTCCATCCATCTATGCCAGTACTTCTTGCTCTGTGGAACGGTTGGATTTTCAATCCATCCTTTAACCCAATGTGCTTTGAGAGAAAATGGACCAGAAAGACATTCTTTTAGATTCAGTAAAGAGAGGGGAAATTGGTAGGAATATTTGTAGGGATTAAGATAAAACTTAAGTGTGTGGTTAGTTGTTTAACGCCAGGTGATTAATGTAGAACTGAGGTGACCTATTGCCTGGTGACTTAAGATGGTATGTACAGCATACATGTAAAGTACACACACACTTAAAAATTCTGGGAACTGTAGCTTACCCCTCACAGGGCTACAGTATATACTATTTATATCCAAGGCCAGGTCAGAGAGGACCAGCTGGGATCCTTCTAAGAACACACATAGAGAAACCTGTGGAGGAGAGTACTTACTCCTCATCCATCCTTTATGTGACTGGAATGGCTTACAAGCAGAGGCATCAGGGTGCAGATATAAAGAGACTGGCTGTGATTGACTATGCCCACAGACTTAGAATCTGGCCAGCTCCGACAGCTTGCTATCTTTCAACTCCACCAATTATCCTTTGTAATCCCTCAACATGTAGTTCTGGCAGCATGGAAATCAAGCTACTGGGCTTCTGTAATCCAGTGGTGGGCCCTGGCCAACTGGAAATATACGATGCTTGCCTTTTGAAAAGTGTGCATTCACACTTTCCAAAGTGAACCATTGGACACCTTTCTCAGAATAAAGATGTGTTCACTGGTATATGGGAAAGAATGCCCTATAGCTCCCATAAAGTGACTATCTCCTGGCCTGCATGATCTTGTATGATTTTATCATTGCGCAGGTTCAGCATTAGAAACCAATGCTTCAACTTCCCTCTCCAGGCACAGGAAAATGTACTGCCAGTTCCAGGGAGTAACTGGCTTGGTGCAATTCACTAGCAAGCCAGAAAATGATTTCACTGTGCTAAATGTGGAATTTGCACACATAATATGGAAGCTATATGTGCAGTATACATAAAACCATTTGCATTTTAAAATGAGCATCTTCTGGCTATTTTACTCCTTCTTCATAGAGCCTCCTATACATCTTAGGGAAGGACAAAAGAGGACGTGTTTGTTATTTTTCTTTCTGTTGTTAGTAGTGATGCCCACCATTACATGTATAATAAGCTCCTAGTCCATTTGATATTTATCCATTAAAATATGCCAGTTTCAGAATGAGTTTTATAGTGTATTTCCTCCTGAATTTGCAGTAGATTATATTATTATTATTATTATTATTATTATTATTATTATTCACAAATAGCAGCACACTTTCAAGATTTCTACACCTTCCCGAATGCTTATTTAAAATAATTTTTAAAACTCCAACAATAACCCACATAGATTAATCAAATTTTACTTAAAGGAAAACCTGTAAATGGTAAAATACTTGGTGGTCATGGGAGATTCTCCTTACCTAGCCATTTGGGGATGCCACAGCTTAAGAGGCAGGAAATTAAAAGAAAGAATATTCCCACAAAAGCTTTCTTTTACACTCATTTCATCAATCCATTATAAGAAGGCTTTGGGGTAAACATAAAGGTTCCTGGTGTGTGTGTGTGTGTGTGTGTGTGTGTGTGTGTGTGTGTGTGTGTGTGTGTGTGTGTACATTGCAGTTATCACTTAAAGGCAAGACAGAATCATTTCATTGTATTGTTCTGTTTTAATCACAAGGCTATGAGTAAATTTGGTAAATACGAACAGGCCAGAGAGGAAGTGCAACCCTGAATCTAAAAAGAGATGCAATATCAAATATTCAAGAATTAGAGCCAAAGGGCATATTGTAATCCCCCTGCTCTTCCAATGCACTTTACACATTGATTTCTAAATATCCCGTACCTTCTAAAGGCTATTTTACAGTAATTGATTCCTCTTTTTTCCTCTCCCTTGGAAAAGAAGAGGAAGAGAGCAAAGTTTTCTCTCCAAATTCACTGATCCTGCTTCTTCTCCTCACTTTGCTTTTTTGTGTCCTCCCACCAAAATGTGTACATTTTCCTCTCCATTAAATCAGCTGCCAATCCATCCATAACACAAACTCTCAAGCAAATAGATATGGAATTGCTCTCTATACAACTAGGAAAGAATATCAATCTTTCTCTCTCATAAAGGAATCATAGTGAACATTTATCTTAGTCTCACTAATAAAATGCGTTTTGCAAAAATTCATCCTCCATGTTAGCCAAAGCTAGTAAGTCAATATGACAGCAAGGAGAAATTCAGCCCTGTTTGTTTTTCATTCTCCCAAGCAAGGGTGTTACACGTTTTAAAAAATAACCCTCAGTTGACTGAAAAAGTGACAAATATATATATGTGGCACTTCCATCATTTCACAAAGAGGCCCCCAAGCTTAGAACTGTCAGTCATGAGACAGATGTACAGTCCTTCTCCAAACTTCTAATTCATTACCTGCAGGTCCAGATACTAATTAGGCCAGAAGTAATGCCTTGTTTATTATAATCAGCTTGGAAGGGTACAAAACTCATGATTCAGGGCTTCTGGCAAATACTGTCCGAGTTCAAAAGAGAACTGTCACTGGATTCAATTTTCTATTACCATGGAAGGATTTCTGCACTCTGCTATAGAAAGCCCCGTTCCCAGAGTCTGGAGGCCAAATAAGACAACAGAGGAAATGTGTGATTGCATTTTCCTTATCAGCCATGGAGACCCCAAACTGCATAATGACTGTGGTACACAGGGAAGTCAATTAACCGTTTCCTTCCAAGGAATAACCACACACACACACACACACACACACACACACACACACACACACACACACAGTGAATCTCCTGTTAGCCCCTCATAGAATAAACTTTGGAGGAATAGGTATTCACTGAGACTGCAGCATAGGAGGAAAAGTTTAAAGAGCAGCTTTCTATATGTCACCATCCTCATCCTGTTCACGAGGTCGGATCTAGGGGAGCATGACCAGTTTGGCTGCACCAGGCACAGGGCTTCTGGGGCTCATCAGCAGGTGTCTCAGCAATGACGTCCAATGGAGGTGAAAGGCTGTGGGTGCCAGATTTTGCTGTTGCACAGGGAGCCATTGAAAATTGAGGCACCAAGACCGGCCACTGCTCTTCACACACCTGGACTACCATTCTGGTTTCAAAAACAGTTCTATGAAATGCAGTCTCCTGTTTTTCACAATATTGCATAGTTTTGCCTTAATACTGACTTACCCTTTTGGGTCACTGGTCTGATGCAGCATGGAAACACCTACATTTCTAGCAAATCTGTATATTTAGACTTAGTGAGAGCAAGACACATATTGGAAGGGACTAGAGAATTAAACCAGAGGCAGATTTAGGGGAACGGGGCTGGTTTGGCTGCACTGGGCACCAAGCCGAGTGGGCACTGCAGGGGGCGCCACAACAATGACTAACAATGGAAGATGAGAAGCAGGAGGCTCTGAATTTCAGTGTCACACAGGGCACTGCTAAAATTTGAAAGCTTACAGTCCGCCACTGATTTGACTGAACATTTCTAGAGCTGAGCTGGATAGTTTATGTTCTTATTTATCCATTTTCACCAGCCATGTCTTCTATAATAACATATGGAGGGCCACAGATTTCTCACCCGTGCGCTAGATGGATCTCATCATCATACCTTGCAAGTGGGAAAGTCCATTTCACACATTGCATAGTGGCAATGTGTTTACCATCCTGTGCAGACATAGGATGATCCTATGGCCAGTCCCAATGAACATGTCTGTATAATGCACATTTGTCACATTCCATATTTTTGGACAAATGTGCATGTTAAAATATTTTATGTATATACCTAAAATGTGTAGCGCATGAAGCAGGAAATTTAAATTGGGTTTCTTTTTCCCCCTTCACCTGTCTCTTAACAGATTGGTTCATTTCATTTTACTAGAGCATATAATCTGGATTATGAGAGTTGATCCATGTGGAATAATGAATAAGAAGGAATCTGCCTGAGATGTGTGGAAGAAATAGATTGCCTTTGGGCCCCATGCAGCTGGCCCTTCTATATAATCCATAAAGTAAGAAACTCTTTCTCAGAGGTGGCCAACTCAAAAGTAACCTGTCATGCTTCTACTGCTAGAAAACACAGGTTGTGTACATAATTATAAAATAAGTCTTAAATTATGGCAATTTGTTGATGAACCTTCCAGTCAAGACAAATTCATTTTTTGCTCACAGCTATTTTCCATTTTACACTTCTGATGGAATACAGTATTATTTTTTTAGATATTCTGGTTGCATAGCATTTTAAAGAACTCTGAGAATTAAAGACATCTGTATTTGCATACACACGCAGCTGTTTAGCCTGACATTTACACATGTAAATTAGATGTTCAGTTGTCATGCCCGTTATTAGCCAATGTTCCAGGGGTGGACACCCATGTATATTCCAAGAAGATTATTGCCAAGCCTCATGAACAATACATTCATCTATATAACATATATTGTTGAAATACCAGTGGAATGCTTCGCCCCCTCAATCATAGATAAAACTGACATCACTGAAAGCAGAACAGTAACATCAAAATGTTACTGCAGCAGAAATTCCAGCTGGAGTCTTAAGGCAAGGCAAAGCCTGAAGACCCACCACCTGGAGTAACTTCTCTAAACTTAGCCTTCAACTAGTAAGTTTCAGATTGAGGTAACCACCCATTTTGTCAAAGCTATATGAAGTAAGAGTGGACTGGAATACAACTAAAGGAGCAGGGAATTATACCGCTGCAAATTTGCTGTTCCTTACCTCTGGGAAGTGCCTATCAATTTTATTTAGATATTGACATACATGTTTATCCCATTCTTCTCCCAAGGATCTTGAAGCAGTGTACACACTTCCTTGCTCCCCATGTTGCTCTCAGTTACAACAACCCTGGGATCATGAGCTGAGAGAGATGAGTCCAGTGTCACACAGTGTTTCATAACTGTGTGGTGAGCTGAACTAGGATCTACTTAACTTTGATTGACACTATAAGCGCACAGCATTCAATCAAAGGAAGATATAAGGCATTGCTCCTTCCACAGCTGAGGAGGGAGACCTGGCTTGTAGGAAGACAACTGGATCTTGCTGTGAAATATTGGTAGAAGCCAATATTCTTTGTCAGGACCTTAATATTTCATACTGTCTTGATCTGAAGTGTCTTCACTTTCCTCTTGGAGTCTATATTTGAGTAAGCATGCACTTCTCAAGAGACAGGTCTTATGAAGCAGATGTTATGCTTCACAGAACTGTAGCAAAAATATTCATATTCAAGGCAGTAAAAATGCAGGATGTTAAGCTGAATTTGATAACAGTAGCATCTGACATCTGGGTCCTCCTGAATGTGGCCTTAGATGTCTTTCTTTACAGATAGGGGAAGAAAATAATGCCCTTTGAAAAAGTATCATGCCACAGGAATTGCTCAGGGCTTGTGTGAATATAGCTAAAGATAAGATCAGTTTTCTAAATCACCGGGACAGGCCTTTAGTTCCAAGATATTTCTAAAAGCAAATTGTAGTATTATCATTTGGTAAACACTGTGCCTTTAGAGCTGACTATGTGTATATCTGCTGTAACATATATTGAATGGTAAATGAAGATGAGAAAACACATCATTCTGTTATTACAGTGCAGAGCACCTTCAGTTAAGAAAATTTAGAGCATGCAGGTAGCTTCTTTGTGAAGGTGCAATGGAATCATAGAATTGTAGATTTGGAAGAAGTCCCAAGGGTCATTGAGTCGAACCCCCTGCAATGCAAGAATCATAGCTAAAAAATCCCTGACAAATGGCCATCCAAATCCAGTTTAAAAATTTCCAGTGGAGAGTCCACCACCTTCTGAGATAGTTCGTTCCACAGTCTAACAGTTCTTACTTCTTTCTGACATTTAGACAGAATCTCCTTGTAATTTGAATTTGTTCAGGTCCTATCCTCTAGAGCAGGAGAAAACAAGCTTGCTTATCATCCATGTGACAGTCCAGATATTTGAAGATGGCTATCTTATCACCTCTCAGAATAAACACACCTCACTCCCTCAACTGTTCCTCATAAGGCTTGGTTTTCAGACCCTTTATCATATTGGTCACCCTCCTCTCCACACATTCCAGCTTGTCAATATGGCAGCCTGTCAAACAGAACGTTGTTAGAATAGATTCAGAATACCCAAGGCAACAGAATATGTGTAGAAGTATATTGCAATGAATCTCAGTAACAGTTTTTAAGGACCAAACTAGATGCAAAGACAATTTGAGTGAAAGCAATTCATGTGCACATTTGAAAATGCAAATGTTTGTAAGAGCTCTAGGATCAAATGGCACATAATGACATATGGCTTGCTTTAAGTAGCCAGTACAGTGGAGCTTCTTCCCATGCAAGTCCCACGTATGGGGGACCCAATTCAGATCAAGACCACTGTTGGGAAGAAAAGGTAAAACCCCCTAGAACCCTCATAGCAAGATTGCAATCTGGGTGAGGGGTCACATGCTGAAAATTTTTGAAAGAAAAACTCAGCACCTAAGTGCTTGTTTATTTATTATTAGTATTTATTCATTACATTTGGGACACGGGTGGCGCTGTGGGTTAAACCACAGAGCCTGGGACTTGCCGATCAGAAGGTCGGTGGTTCGAATCCCCGCAACGGGGTGAGCTCCCGTTGCTCGGTCCCTGCTCCTGCCAACCTAGCAGTTTTAAAGCATGTCAAGTGCAAATAGATAAATAGGTACTGCTCTGGTGGGAAGGTAAACTACATTTCTTGGGTCCCTTTATCTTTACTGTTCATTACATTTACATGCCACTTTTCTGCCAAGGCACCCAAGGCAGTTTTCAATTTTAAAGTTACTAAGACAAATTACTAAGACAAACATGCAAAATTGGGAAGGGGGAGAAAGAGGCAATCTGACTGGATCAGGCCCTGATGTTGTCTGCACCTTCCTTCATCCCAGTCTTCTTCTTCTTTCTTACAGGGCATATGTGGTATCCATAACAAGTAACACATTGTGTAGTTTTGTCTTTTAGATGAAGTTCAAATGGTGCTGCCCAAACTTGATTATATTATACTGGATGCAAAATGGATTTCAGATTGCAGCAAATGCTACTGAAACAATGAGATATCATAGCTGTTTCTGATTTGAAAATATAAACGCCAGCAGTTATTCAGAACTCTAAAACCTATTCTGTGAAATCAAAAAGTTGGCTACTTAGAAGTTGTTATCCAACTACTACTTTTGGATTTCCACTCAGGGAACACACAGTCATGGCTCATCTGCATTGGCTTTCTAGGTGTACCTGGCATACTTCTGTTACAACCCAAGCAGTTGAGTGGGTTTGGATGTGAAACATCCCACAAAGGAGAAAATCAGAAGTGAAATGAGGGAGGATTTCAAATCCACCCTCTGTCTCCTAGCCTTTAAGCTTGACCAGCTTGATGAAACCAAGGCATTGCTTGAAACCCAAGCAGTGCACAATCCTATACATGTCAACTCAAAAGTATGCCCAATTAACTTCAGTGAGACTTACTGCTAGGTAAATGTGTGCAGGATTGCAGCTATTCCTTTATCCATGTTTTCTTTTTTGCCCCTGTACAGCATGCTGTCTAGCAACAGCTGGAGACGCCCAATTTAATATTTCTGATAAAGCCCTGGCCACTGGTGCAGAAGTAGAAAAACAAACCCATGCAAATGTTGGAAAGGTCTCCCATTATGATTGTTGAATATACAGCTACAGGTTTAAAAAACACACAAACCTAAAAATAAGTTGTGAAGGATGGATGAGAAAAAGACTGGGAGGCAAAGTGTTATAATACATTTCATCAAAATAAATGCCTGTGTTAAGACTTAGGACTATTGTACCAATTTTGTGAAATAGCAGTGCTGTTCTTGTACTGAAATAGGGCACAAAGTTTAGCAGGATCTGTTAAGTATGGGCTGCATAAGACAGATAGAGTTCGGTCTTCCCCCAAAAGTGCTCAGAACGGCTTGCATGCGATTCTCAGGGGTAGCTTTCCCACCCTTGAGTTCTTCTGGAACAGAACTCAATCAGCCACCTTCAGTCATTCTTCTGGCTACCACAGATAACATGCTTTTTAATCTTTATCCTTTACAGTCACTCACTTGTTTCGTTGCGTGTTTTTACAAACATTCTGTATCCGTCTCTTCCACCCAAAATTGGATCCCCAGAGCAGCTTACGGCAGGTCTAAATAAACAACAATAAAGCAACGACTTGAAAGAAAGTAAATGACAAAGACAGAGCAGCGACAGCAGAGAAAATTCAAGCAGCAAAAGTCATCCGTGAGCAACTCCACAACAAGCGCCCTCAGAACAAAACTGCAAATGGAGCCAACAAGGTGGATTGCTGGATCTTCCTGGGCAGCAAGTTCTGAGCGCTGCTAAGGAAATGGTCTGATTGTGAGTTGCAAACCTCAGTTTCTCACTGGGCAGAAGGACATGCAAAAGGGACTTCCCTGTGGGCTTCAATATGCAGAGAGGCTCATTCAGGAGGAGATAGAGGCCCTTCGGATATCTTGGTTCCAAGCAGCTAACAGGTTGTATGTAATGCTGTCTGTGAGTGAGCAGAGCAGCCTACCCTTCAACTGTCCTGATTAAATCAGGACATCCCATTTTGGGGCTCTGTGCTCTCTTGCAGGTCACGTGACACATGCAGGAGCACAGCCCAGAAAAAGCATGTCCTGGTCTTCAGCTGCAACCTGTTGGAGGGCATGGAACGGACTTCTGCTCATACAAAAAAGGACTTCACCATTCTCTCTTCCTCCCCTGAGGCCCTCCATGCACTCTCAAAATCTGCTTCAAGGGTATGGGAGACCCTCCTCAAGGGACTTGGAAGGCCCACTGGAGAAGAAGAGATCAGTAAAGTCCCATTGTATGAGTGGAAATCTGCTTGCACATCTTGGGTTCTGCCCTAGGGATTTAATAATAAAAAGCACATTAATTTGGTTAAAATTGCGGGGGAGGGGGATTTAGTCTATGGATTTCTTTCAAGGCCCACCAGTCCTTCTATGATATGAGAATGGATGTGCACTTTATCTCTTAACATATCTTTTAAAGGTGGTATATAGCGCATAGAAGAATGATCCTTTCTCAACAGTGTGGGTGAGATTAGATAACTTCAGATCATTTTCAGCTTCACAGTTTGCAAAATCAAGGGATGTAAGGCATGAGTTGCTATATACACATCACTTCCGAAGCAGGGTGGGGGTGGCGGGGGAGGAGGATGATAAGTGAACTACTTGCTTGTTTTATCTCTCCAAATAATTTTGAAAGGGGGTGGGGACAGTTATGATGGCAGCAAGTAATTGAATTGTATAGATAGAAGCACAGATGGATAACAACTCCCTTTCTCATTTGTTCCTGAAACTTCCTAAATGAAATTCACATCAAAATGTGAAAATCTGCAAAGCATCATTAATTTCAAGGGATCAAAGTAAGATTTTAAACAGGAACTATGAAATAGTTTCGGAGTGTATGCTTCTGATGCCTTTCCTATTTCATCTAATTAACAATAAAACAGATGTCCCGTGACACAAACAGTTTTTCCCCATCCAGTAATGCTCCTGACAATCTAAAAATGCCAATCCTTTCACATATGTAACTTAAATGTCAGTGCAGACAGTTGATGTGATTTGGAAATAAAAGCAAAGCAAATTATTAGCATTGTCTAAATCACTGCAGGGGTTCATCAATTCAAGGTGTGTGCCTCAGGAGAAAAGATGTTTTGTTCTATGTTGTTATTTTCCTGACAGAAAGTAAATTAAATTAGTGCCACTTTCTTTTCTTGTCTCTTCTAACTGTCACTCACAGCTGTGCAATACAGAAAGGAAGTTTGCCAGTCCAGAATAGCCATTTTGAGCACACCCAGGCCAGGTGATTTCCCCAAAAGTGAGGCCTTCTGCAAACCTCGCTTCATTGACCAGCTTATGCCAATTACAAAGTGGGTTTGAAGGCTTCCAAGAATAGTTTCACTCAGGTTAGTCCCACCATGCAGCTAGCCAAGTGCTTGGTCACATTCATATTCACCTGGCAGTGAAGCATTGTCACCTAAACATATATAATGAGGGCACCAGGCAAGCTTCCCTGGGGAGAAAATTCCACAGACAGGAGCCACTGCAGAAAAGGCTCATTCTCATGTTGCTAAGTTCTGGAGCTCCTGTAGAGCAGGCACACAAAGAAGGGCCTCAGATGATTATTGCATGGTCTGGGCAGAGTCGTAGGAAGGTCAGGTGGTACCTGGTGCGGAAAATTTCTTGTCACCCACACATTAATTTTTTTTCCCCCTTGCAAAAATGGTTTTACGTTATTTCATATTTTCTTACAAAGGAATGTGGATTCTGGGCCTCTGATAACAAGTAGACAACTATGGACAGATACTTAAATCTACAGGATGGATTGTGTTTTGGTTTGTGTTATTTTATTTATATTTATTGTTGTTTATTTATTTAATAAAATTTATTTTATAAAACCTGCAAAGTGATGTACCAAAACAAAAAACCACAGCAGTAAAATCAAGAAAAATTAACAACCCTACTTTAAAACATACAAAAGCTAAAATATTAAGATTAAAATTACTTCAACTTCCCAACAACAACTACCAGACTTGTAGAAGACATCTGAAGGCAGCCCTGTTTAGGGAAGCTTTTAATGTTTGATGTATTACAGTATTTTAATAATTTTTTTGGAAGCCGCCCAGAGTGGCTGGGAAAGCCCAGCCAGATGTGCGGGGTATAAATAATAAATTATTATTATTATTATTATTATTATTATTATTATTATTAAGCAGGTGCCTGAAAAAAGTCTAGCAAAGGAACATGCTTTGTTGAAATTTCAGCCTTCACGACATAGGAAAACGGCCAAATAAACAGCTATTTTCGTGGAAGAGGGTCAAGATATGCATGAAATTTCATATGTAGCTAAATAATCCCTAGTGTAGTAAGATAAGACCTTTGGACCAGGCATTTTCAAAAAAAAGGTTTTTATGAACCACCCTAGTAGGGCAGTAATTGTTCATTGATAATTTGTCACCCCACTCCAAGATGGCACCTGGGGCAGCCCACCGCCCCCCCCCTTTCCTACACCCCTGGGTCTGGGTCAGTTCATATGGGGAGAGGTGGTCCTTTAGGTACTTAGTACTGTATAGGTCAAAACCAGCACTGTGAATTGGGCCCAGAAACTATGTGGCAACAAGTGAGGTCAGGCCAGGATTGGTGTTGCATGCATAACTGTTTTGCTCCTGTGAGCAAGCTGACTGCCTAATTCTGCACCAGCTGAACTTTCCAAACCATCTTCCAAGGCAGCCCCACATATGTGTTGCAGTAATCTAACCTGGAGGTTAGCAGAGCATAGACAATAGAAGTTAGGCTATCCCTGTCTAAACAGGGGTGCACCAGACAAAGCTATTGGAAGGCACTCCATGCCACTCAGGCCACCTGAGCCTCAAGCAACAGCCATGAATCCAGAAGCACCACCAAGTGGCATATCCCCTCCTGCGGAGGGAGTGTAGCCCCGTCAAGAGCAGACAACTTCTTACCCATTCAGTCTAGGGAACCATCCACTAACAGCACCCCAGTCTTATCTGGCTTGAGCTTCAGTTTATTGGCTCTCATCCAGTCCATTATTGAGGTAAGACAATGGCCCAGCATATCTACTGCCACACCTGCAAATGTAAAGGAGAAGAAGAGTTGTGTGCCGTCAGTATATTGCTGACAACATAATCCAAAACTCTGGATGACCCCACTTAGCAGTTTCATGTATATGTTAAACAGCATATGAGGGATAAAATCGAATCCTGAGGAACCCAACACTGAAGGCACCACAGGGCTGAAGAGCACTCCCCAAGCATCACCCTGGTATGGTGTGTATACGGCCCCAATTCCTGCTTTCATGCTACACAGTTTGCTTTTCAGTTGGGCGAGGGATTAAGACACCTTGTAACTGGCCCAGCAGCCATGAAAGTAGGGGTAGAGAACCCTTCTCAGGCCAATGGCTGTGTTTGTTTCTAGGGAGCCTTCCTCAGGTCACATGCCCATGTTGGGCTGAGCAATATGCAAATGTGAGCAAAGCAGTGAATGTTCTTCTTATATTTGTACAGCAAGTTTATTTCTACACACACTCCTCCTCAGGGACGCGGACTTAGAAAAAATATTGGGGGGGCCCGGGAAAGCTCATGAATAATAAATAAGCTCATGAATATGCAAATAAAGTGGCTCCGGCCCTAAATAGGGCAAGCCACGCCCCCCAGCCAGCCGATTGGCTGGCTGGGAGGTGTGGCCAGTCGGGATTCCCCTGTTCTCGCGGGATTTCCGGCAGTGCCTCCGATTAGGGCGCGCGGCTGGCTGGCTGGCGAAGGAGCAGGTGAGGAGGAGGCGGCGGGGGGCGGCGGCGGCGCTCTGCTGGAAGGGCGCCCGCCCGAGATTATTGGGGGGGCTGAGCCCCCCAAAAAAAATTTTTGAGGGGGCTCGAGCCCCCTCAAGCCCCATGGAGTCGGCGCCTATGCTCCTCCTTCCAGGCAAGTAAGGGGCATAACCAGAATTCAAGGACACATTTCAGCCAGGCTAAACCACTCAGGGAAGGTGCTAAGCAGGGCCAATGAGGAGTGTGGTCTGTGGGGGGAGGAAGTGTGGTGTCAGGAGTGAGCCAGCAATAAATCACACAGCGTAAGTGAAGTTAACTCTTTATTGGAAGAAACAGGATCTGCTCAGGAGTGCCAGGCCTAATGAGCACAGCAACGCTTCTTCAATAGGTCTAGCCTTTGCTCCTCCCACTTCATCCTTCTCCTGGTCATGGGAGACAAGCAGGAGGGGAGCTTTCAGCAACAGGGGGAGACACCTCATCAGCCTGACTCATTTCTGCTTCTTGGTCTCCCTCTTTTCCTGCTTCTGCTTCTGATTCTGGAGCACTTTCTGCCACAAAATCTCCCCTCTCACTAAACCATGTTACCTCTACAGCTTCCAACACACACCCCTACTCCCAGTTTGCTTTCTCTTCTCTATCTGACCATTCATTGTTGTCCCACCACCAATCCCCTGGCTCTGAGTCTTCTTCCCTTGGGGGGTGCCCCAGCTGGTTCCTCCCACCATTCCTTGGCATCCAGCTAGTCCATGGCATGTGGCTGGGGAGGAGATGTGGCCTGGGAAGGTCTCTAGGGAGGCCTGGAAAGGCATATTTGGCCCTTGAGCTTGAGGTTCCCCACCCCTGCACTACAGACACAATCCTCTGAGCTATGTCTGCGAGGATGTAACTAAATCCCATTGTGATATCTCATTATTGCTGTGAGGTCTTCAGTCAACCCACAAACGTGATAGTTCACTTCTAGCACCCCCAAAAAACCAGCTAGTTTTAAGATGGCATTGATTTAAAATAGGTTAGTTAGCAAACCATATTTACTCTGGTACAGGTGACACTGCCCATTGCTTTTGGAAGATGTTTGTAAGACTGACCCAAGCTGTGTGTGTGTGTGTGTGTGTGTGTGTGTGTGTGTGTGTGTGTATTCCCTTGCATTTCTAGCCTATAGTATGTTGGTTGCTAAGCCCCTAGACCAATCCACAAGTAACTAAGAAACAGTCTTTGGCTTTAGAAAAGTGCAGCTGGTAAATTAGCTGTAGATATAAACTGCTGATGAATAATTAAGGGATAATGTTTGAAACACTGAAGTGTTTGTAGCAATAAGGGCTTTTTGTGATTAGATAAATGCTGAAAAGGAAGCATTTACTGCAAATATATCTCTGTGCTTGAGTGATCTTATTTTGATGCAGTTGGAGAAAGCATATAAAGTTCTATCATTTTCTTCTCGTGCTGCTTTCTCATTTGCTCCCAGTACAGGTTTATTTTTAATGATTCTGTAAACAGCTCTTCCCAGTAAAAGCTGCTTTGTTTTAAGCACTGTTGAAAATCCTGCACTGGTGCTGAAAACCATGATCATGAAAAGCAAGTAAGTCCAGAGAATTCAGGGTTACTATTGCTGTTTATGTGGTTTGGAGATAAAACAGAAACAAAGCTCCTGAAATTATTTTAAGTGATTAAACTAACACTCAGAATTCTTCTCTGTAAACTTTCATTCTGAATATTCTTCATATATTCTTTCAATACTTGAATATGTTCCACCTGCTCACCAATTATTTGATATTGGAATTTAATACTCTGTGAATTCAGTATTTGGACTCAAGTGACATGCTAAGCCATACCCTCCAACATTTCTCCAGTGAAAATAGGGACATCCTAAGGAAAAGTGGGATATTCTGGGATCAAATCAGAAACTGGGATGACTTCTCTAAATCAGGGATGTCCCTGGAAAATAGAGACACTTGGAGGGTCTGGCTAAACCAAATCTTGGCTTAGCTCAGCATGGCACAGAAGCAAAAAGGACCAGGAAGCCATTGTTTGGTTTACAGTATTGTGTTGTGCAAACGAGACCACTGAAAGGCATGCAAATCAGTGCCTTTCCAAGTTAAAATACAGTGGAGTTCAAAGTCACCATTGGGTGCGGTCAACCCCAGAAATACAACGATCCTGACAGTAGGAGCAAAATAGTCTCCAAACTCAGAAATAGAGGGACTGGAGTGCAGGCAACTTCTTGTATGCATTAGCAACAGAAAGGGGGTGACTAGCGCCCTAAAAAGACGGTGGACTTCCATTGTCAGAGCAGAAAATTAACTGGCTGAAATTCAGGACTAGTTCCATCTGCATTTATTCAGAAGTAAGTACAGTACCAAAGTGTATTTTGTGGGATTTACTCCAAGTGTAAATAGGGTTGCAGCTTTAATTAGCTGTGGCAGGGTTTTTTCTTTCTATATCTCTGTAGGTGCCCTACATGGTACCAGCTGATGTTCTTCTTGATTGGCAGAATCTATATAGTTTTTCCCATTCTAGATCAAAGGGCACTTTGTGATAGAGCTCAGAAATCTGAACACTAGTGAAACATACTGTATTGCACTCTCATGCTCACCCTCTCTCTCTTGTTTACTTCTGTTCCCCCTGAGATTGTAATTGGTAGATTATATGCCTCACATGAGGAGTAGACTTATGAGGTCAGCATGGGATGTTTCACAAGGTTTTCCGTCCTGATAGAATCAATTCTGCAAGATGTGGAGGACAGAAGATGGCTAATGAATCCAGGAGCCTGCTGGAGACCGCCTTCAATGTTGCCAAGCAGCTCCTTTGTTGGGGAAAATACAGATAAATTACTTGCAATGACTAGGAAACAGCTGGAGACTCTTCTGGAAGGTTGAGAGTCATTTGGGGATAACTGCATGCTTGTCTTCCTCCCACACAGATGCCCCCACATTCCATAGTCAGGGAGAGGAGGCTGAGCAGGTGAGAGTGAAAAAGAACAATGGGCTGAAGCAGAAGCAACTTGTCGGATGGGTGGAGCCACTGCCCTATGGTTCCCTGTTGCTTATTGGGATCTGGTCTCTGACTGTGACATGGTCCTTCCCAACTACCTCATGGTTTTGCCTAGCTAGGTACATTATTTGATTCAGGTATACACAATGAATATCCCTCCTCCAAATAGATTATTTGTCTCTACCATTTAGATAAATTTGGTTTGCTGAAATTGAATGGAAGGAATTACCTTAGTAGAGCAATGATAATTGCCCAGATGGCTATAAAAGGCAACTTTTAAAATAGCACTTTCATCACAGAAAACCTTAATCTAATTTATAAATAAATATTGTGACTTTTGCTTTTCAACCGCAGACAAAATTTCAGTGTAACATTTAATCAGAAGAGATATACGTGACATTTAAAATAAACAACCTGAGAGTAAAAAATGCAATACAGTGGGTTAGATCCAGACTTTGTCATGCTTAGAATAGACCCCCATTAGAAATGAATGGGGCTTCTGCTTAGCCTTTAAAAAGAAGCAGCTTTCATTTCTTGCAGGCTGACACATGATGTGCAGAGCAAACTTGGCAGAGCAAAATCCCATGCAATCAATGGGACAGATCAATCCAACCACTTGCTAATTTAAGAAGCAGTATGCAGGTTTATGGCATGCAAGTTTGTGGTTTGGATAAAATGCATAAGACGTGACATTCTTAACCCCACTGCTTCTATACATCATCTCCATTCAATTCTGAGCTGCACAACAGCTCAACATCAAATTGCAATTAGTACATCTTAAGTGCTTTCTTAGAAACAGCTGTGCTTAATCCACCCTACTGTCTCAGCTTTATTCTGGATTGGTATCTGATGCCAGTGCAGTGCAATGGGCTGTGAGATTATGCTGGCACATTGGTTGCTTCACCCCATCCAAAACAGAGTGATGAAGTGATGAAACAGCAGGCCAAGGAAGGGAAACTAGTGTGCTTTATCTTGTCTAGGAATGCTTTAATAACTCAAGACATGCTTTTAACACAGTCTCTGCTGCCCTCTCGTGGTCTTGCAAATTATCCAACAAAATACGTCAATTTATCATCCAGGCCAATTTTTTGCAGGATCAAAACAGTAACCCCACCAAACTAAAACATACTGCATTCAAATAATATAGATGCAAAGCAGCATTTTGAATTCAAAAGCTAAAAAAGGAGGAGTGTGGATAGTAGGTAATTCATATGATGCTGTTACTGCTTAAATTGTTGTTGTTGTTTAGTCTTTTAGTCGTGTCCGACTCTACATTACCCCATGGACCAGAGCATGCCAGGCACTCCTGTCTTCCACTGCCTCCTGCAGTTTGGTCAAACTCATGTTCGTAGCTTCGAGAACACTGTCCAACTATCTCGTCCTCTGTCATCCCCTTCTCCTTGTGCCCTCAATCTTTCCCAGCACCAGGGTCTTTTCCAGGGAGTCTTCTCTTCTCATGAGGTGGCCAAAGTGTTGGAGCCTCAGCTTCAGGATCTGTCCTTCCAGTGAGCACTCAGGGCTGATTTCCTTAAGAATGGATAGGTTTGATCTTCTTGCAGTCCATGGGACTCTCAAGAGTCTCCTCCAGCACCATAATTCAAAAGCATCAATTCTATGGTCCAGCTCTCACTTCCATACATCACTACTGGCTTTAACTATACAGACCTTTGTTGGCAAGGTGATGTCTCTGCTTTTTAAGATGCTGTCTAGGTTTGTCATTGCTTTTCCCCCAAGAAGCAGGCGTCTTTTAATTTCATGACTGCTGTCACCATCTGCAGTGATCATGGAACCCAAAAAAATAAAATATCTCACTGCCTTCATTTCTTCCCCTTCTATTTGCCAGGAGGTGATGGGACCAATGGCCATGAATTAGGTTGGGCATAATATAAGACTTCATGCTCATGAGGCAAGTTTCAAGAGAGAGAAAGCCTCTGTCACCTGCTCAGAAGCTGAAACCATATTCTTAAAGGGCTTTCCGAACTACTCTCCACAAGACTCAACAGAGCTCAGGTTTAAATAGAGTCCTGTCTTTATTCCTTTCTCATATCCAGAGTGGTTTAAGGACCAATACCTCTTCCCAGGGAATTTTGGTAACTACAGATCTGTGAGGGAAATAGGGGTCCCCTAACAATTCTCAGCACCTTTAGCAAACTAGAGCTCCCAGGACTCTTTGGGGGAACCCATGACTGTTTAAAGTGATATAATGCTGCATGAAATGTGCATGCATCCCCTCCTTACACGGGGGTTATGTTCTGGGCCCCCGTGTACATAAGTGAAATCATATAAAGTGTGAAGCACCCTCTAAAAAGTCCCTAAATGCCTATTTTTCCCTGCTCTCCAACTCTCTCTCCACACAATTCTTTCTTCAACTAGAGATGAAGCTCTGGGGCTGGCTGGAGAATGCTTGGGAAAGGGGCTGCTGCTACTGCTGCTGTGCTACCTTGCCAGTCAGCTGTTAGGCAGGGAGGCTGGGCAGCCTAAACAAAGCTCCACTGCACCTCTGGTCTCTTTGGAGCTTCCTCCTCCCTCACTGATGTCCTCTTCAGGCTGTGGGGAGAGCCTCATCGGAACCCATGAGAACTCTGTAGCGCTGTCCTGCCATTTCCTGATATAATTCTATTTCTTTCTTTATTTCCTGGCACTGCACATATACACGGTTGTGTGCAAGTAGCATGTGTAAGTGGAGGGATGCCAGTATAGAACAACTGGGGCCTCAGTTTGGACAGTGATGGCCAGGCACCAGGCCTTTGTGGTAAATGCCTCATGGTTGTGGAACCTCCTTCATGCAGAGGTGGGGAGAAAGGATCTCTGGCAGTTTTTCAGAAGTGGTTAAATTTAAGGCACATCTCTTTCCACCAAGTCTTTGCTTGACAGCATTGTTTTCTGTGGCTGCCCTTATGCTACGGCTGATATTAGGTCATTTTTGTGCTGTTGATCTTTTTATATTGTACTTTCGTTTTGATATAAACTGCTTTGAACCTTTTGGAAAAGCTGTATCTAAATATTTTAACAAATGGATAGATAAGTGTGCCCTTGATAGCTTGGAGGACCATTAGAGTGAAAGTGGACTAGGCTAAATCCAAAGCACTATAGAGTATTGTGGTTAAAAGGAACGTAGATCTGTTTCAACAGAGATTGGTGTCACATACTGCTTCGAACCACAGAAGAAAGGAAACATTTCAAACTCTCACGGGAAAATGGGCTGCCTTTGACTAGGATAGGAAAAAAAAATGTTTCCATATTTAGAGGCAGCAGCACTGAGTATAGAGTGCAGAGGGGTCTTCAGCTAACTCAATATTTTTGGGCAGGGGGCAATGCCCTGCCAATATTGAAGGGGCTGCCGCCACCGCTGGGCACCCTCTGCGTGCCCCAGCCTCTGCACAGCAGCCCAGGAACTGGGCTACAGCTGGGATGAGTGAAGCAAAGATCACCCACGCTCACCCCAGGGGCCTAGACCAGGGGTTAGCAAACTTTTTCAGCAGGGGGCCAGTCCACTGTCCCTCAGACCTTGTGGGTGGCCGAACTATATTGGGGGGCGGGATGAATGAATTCCTATGCCCCACAAATAACCCAAAGATGCATTTTAAATAAAAGCACACATTCTACACATGTAAAAACGCCAGACAGGTCCCACAAATAACCCAGAGATGCATTTTAAATAAATGGACATATTCTACTCATGTAAAAACACGCTGATTCCCAGACCATCCATGGGCAGGATTTATAAGGCTAATGGGCCAGATCCGGTCCCTGGGCCTTAGTTTGCCTACCCATGGTCTAGGAGTTCAGGAGCCAGGCAGTGGCTGGGATGAGTGTGACCATCTTTGCTTCACTTGTCTCAGCCATAGTCCGGCAGCCCGGCAGCCCAGTAGCTGGGCAGGAACTGGGATGAGCAAGCATGGAGATCGCCCTCCATGCATCCTGCCCTGCCTGGCACACACTGGGCAGCACCCGCGCACCCTCAATGTGGGGGGGGGGCAAGTTGGCACCCCTGTTTAGAGGATTCTAGGTATCCAAGTCCATTGTCAATAACTACCAGCATCTGGGGATAGAGGATTTTTCTCCATAGCATGAAACTCCCATCTAACGGGAAATCTCAATTGGAAGTCTCTGGGCCAAAATGGGTGAACAGGAGTGCTTGGTCTTAGAAGACCACATTGATAACATAACAGAAACCTGTCGGAATGAGGAGAACCAGTGGGACACCATGTTCACTGGATATAAACTCTATAGGAAGGACAGGGAAGGAGAAACCAGAAATGATGTTACTCTTTATGTCAAAGAGGGCACTGAGCCCAGCAAGCAAGACTCCTCCACAGAATCATTGTGGGTAGTGTTATTGTCTCCCTGATTCAAATCCTCAGTGTGATCTTGATATCAAGAATGAAATCAAGGAAGCATCCAAAAAAGGGAATGTTATAGTCAGTGCTTTTTTTCAAGAGGTACTCAAGTGTATGCAGTACCGACACCTCTTTTTGTTGTTGCTAAAAAGTGTGGCACTTAGTGTAACAACTTCGTGGTGAGTACTGGCACCTATTTTTCTATTTAAAAAGCGCTGTTATAGTAATGAGTGACTTCAACTACCCTCACACATTCTGGCTATCCATGTGTTCCAGTCACTGCAGAGAGGTAAAATTTCTAGGTATCCCAAGTGACTAAGCCCTAGCCAGTCATGGAACCAACCACAGAGGGGCAGCAACCCTAGATTTAATTTTGAGTGGTTTGCAGGATGTAAGTGTTGTCAAATTGTGTTGAAAAAGTGTTGAAAGCATGACCATAGTGCTATTAAATTAAATATACATGTAAACGGCCAATTGCCAAGAAAATCCACAATGGTCACATTTGACTTCAAAAAAGGAAAGTTGAAAGGCAAATTCAAGAGAGTCAATCAATCCAAAAAAGTTTTAGAGTGGGTTAAAAGCTAAACCACTGAGCCTAGGGCTTGCTGATCGGAAAGTCGGGGGTTCGAATCCCCGCAATGGAGTGAGCTCCTGTTGCTCGGTCCCTGCTCCTGCCAACCTAGCAGTTTGAAAGCACGTCAGAGTGAAAGTAGATAAATAGGTACCACTCAGGTGGGAAGGTAAACAGTGTTTCCGTGTGCTGCTCTGGTTTCTCCAGAAGCAGCTTAGTCATGCTGGCCACATGACCCAGAAAAACTATCTGCGGACAAATGTCAGCTCCCTCAAACAGTAAAACGAGATGAGCACCGTAACCCCAGAGTCATTCGCAACTGGACTTAACTGTCAGGGGTCCTTTACCTTTTTTTTTTAAGCACGAATTTAGAAGCTCAACTGGAGTATATACCCTGAAGGCCAAGAGGGATTAATGAACAGAGCCAAAACTGCTATTAGAAGCAAAAAAAGTCTTCCTTCAAAAAAAAACCACCAACTCCAAATGCAGATAACAAAAAGGAACACATTTCCCCTGAAGAAACAAGTTTGCTGTTTGGAGGACTCCGCACTAGCTGTGCAAGCACAGGGGGCAGCCATGACTAGGAATGTCTTTCACCAGCTTATGCTCAGTAGCAGACCTTGGCATTTCATATGTCAGGGGAGCTCTGTGCAATGCCAAAATCCACTCCTCTCCACCACCTCTTGCCTTCCGTTGGACTTCATAGTTACAGTGCCTGCTGCAGCGCCCCAGAAGCTCTGCACCAGGTGCAACCAAACCACTCACCACTTCCCTGGATTTGCCTTTGTTATGCTAATACTCTGGACTCCTGCAAGGCATTCTGCCTAGAACTACTTTAAAGATGGTTCAGCTTCAGCTGGTACAGAATGCGGGTGTCCAGTTGCCAGGTGGTTGAAACACATGACGCTTATCCTCTAGCAGTTGTACAGTTGCCAGGGTGGTTCCAGCCCCAGTTTAAAGTGCTGGTTTTAAAGTCCTCAGTGTCTTGAAACCCGGTTCCTTGGAAAACCACCACCACTGCTGTGAACCTGCCCACATATTGAAATCAGTTTCAGAGGTCCTGAGATGCCTGCTAGTAAGATCAATTAAGTTTTCAGGCATGGGAGATGGGACCTTTTCAATAGTTGCTTATGTCTTCAGAACTCTTTGCCCTTCTATGTATGATTGGCCCCCTGCATTCAAGTTTCTAACTGGGCTTTGAAAACCCACTTATTCCAGCTTGTATTTTTATGACAGTTCTGGGATGGTGTTGCAGAAAATATTGTTAAAGCTTTTGCTAGAATAAGCATTTAGCTACTGTCAGTTGGTGGTATTTTAAATAGGGTTTTTTATTATTATTCTATTTCTGAATTGTTTTATATTATATGTATTACAAGCTGCCATGAGATAGTTTTTACCCTGAAAGGCAGCCTAAAAACACTGCCCATACTATATGCCTTCCGTATGCCTCTGAAGTTCGCTGGTAAGCACCTTAATTTGTCAGTGAGCAAGAAATATATTTTTCCCAGGTTTCCCCCACTTTCTGCTACTGATAAATCTCACATTGCTGCTTGGCCCATACAAAACAAGAAAAGGAATAGAAATGGGCTTCTCTCAAAAACATGGGATATACAAATGGAAGATAAGATACATTTTTAGATTACTTATACTAACTGAAGAACATGTGGTTTTCAGGCTCTCATTCTACAGAGCCAGCTTGGCAGGATTCAGCCACACAGTGGCAGCAAAACCCAAAATCTGTTGTACAGCTTCCCTTTACCTGATCCTCATTCCAATAGTACTTTGATTAGGCTTATTTATGTCTCAGTCCCACAAACTGTGGCATTGAGGAGGGTGCCTCTCTCACCATCTCCCAACTGGAAACTCACTGAAGTGCCCCAGCTGCGTTTTCACCTTGCTGTCGTGCTCCTGCAAGCCCCAATCCAGCAACAGCAGGGGATATTGGATTGCTCTATTGGATTGCTTTGCTGCTTTTTGCTGCGTTTCCGCTCTTAAGAGCCTAAGAAGAGCCTAGATGGATCAAACCAAAGGCCCATCTAGACCAGCATTCTGTTCTCACAGCGGTGACTAGCCCAGATATCTGTGGGAAGCCCAGAGGCAGCATTTGTGTGGAATAGCCCTCTCTTGCTCATGATCATAAGGTCATAAAAACAACCCTACTGGGTACCTAGTCTAGCACCCTGTTCTCATGGTGGCCAACTACATGGGAGTCAATGTGGCGTAATGGTTAGAGTGTTTGACTAGGACCTGGGAGAGCAGGGTTCAAATCCCCACTCAGCTGTGAAGCTCACTAGGTGACTTGGGCTCAGTCACCACCTCTTAGCCTAACCTACCTCACGGGGTTGTTGTGAGAATGAAATGGGGAGAAGTGTCATGTATACCACCTTGAGATCCTTGGAAGTCAAAGGTGGTATATAAATGTAAATAATAATAATAATAAGTGCTTTTTCTTAAAAAATGTTTAGGGGTACTCTCATTTTCCTACTCATATTGAAATACTGCCCCTCAATGAGGCCAAACTTGACAAAATGCATACCCCTGCGTCCCCCCAGAAAAAAGCACTGATGATAATGATGATGATAATGTTCATGGGAAAGCAGGACCTCGCCAGGAATTCATATTCAGGGGTCTACCATAACTCTGATTAAATTGATAGAATTCTGAACAAATGTGGGTGTGTGGGTGTAGGTGGGTGTATGTATGTTCAGCAGTATTGGAGAAGAGAAGCTTTCCTACTTGTGATGTTTAAAAATATTGCTGGGGGAGTATGCGCACCAGAAGTGTTCGTCATGAAGGAGCACAACTTCATTCTGTGGAGATTCCCTCTTAGATATTCTTAAAATAGTGCATTGACTACTCTGATGGCTATGAAATTCTCTGGTGTGTACACTTCCCCAGCAATCTTGGGTTTGCTAAGCTGTGTTCCGCTAGCTTTCTGTTACTCTCTTGCTCCAGAGAATCCAAGATGTTTCCCCATAAAGCACTGAAAGGAAATCATGTTCTCCAAGCACTCAAACCACAATGTTTGACGCTGGAAATTGGAAAATGCACTTGTGCCCCACATACACCTCTCTTGTCCTTCAGAGGGTTGTGTGAGATATGGGTGTTCAAGGGTCCTGGGCACTTCAGCAGTGCTTGTGGCAATATTAATCCTGCCTACCCCAGGTCACAATATTATATCATCATGAATAAGGATAAACTTCGGACTCAGCTACATTAGTGTGTGTGTGTTTTAAATGCGTTATGACACTGTGACACCAGATGGCGCTGTAGAGTTGGGTCTTTTGGCAACATGATTTCCTATTACAAGGTTTACAACGCGTTTTCCTGAAACGGTTTTTTGATGTGTCTAGATCCAGCCTTTGTCTCCCTTTCACATGTGGAGGGAATAGGAAGCTTTCCGTCTATGAACATCTTACCATCCAAACCCCACTCCCAATTCCCTGGGTAGCAGTCCCCACCCCTCTGTAGAGGCTTTTCGAGGATACTGGTGGCTCATGAGAGGGTCAGGAAATTTTCCTTTCATGCCCTGCCTTTAGTTAACTTCTCTTACGATTCAAGTATTTCAGTCTGGTGTTGACTGAAAACTGGACATTGCCATGATGAGTTATGAGTTTGGGGTGTTATGCCATGTGCCAGACCCCTCTAATGCCTAGATCTAGCAAGTGTTAAAATGTAATCAAAACTTATAATTCCTGGCAATAGCCAACATAGCTTCCTGGTGAGGTGAATGGGGAGTTAGGTAGCTTGGTGTGAGATGGCAAATGGGTGGGGGCCCCTCCCTCAACAGAAAAAGCCAGAGTTGAGAGCAGAGTTTGGCAGTGATGTGACCTCGAAGTAAAGCATCAAGCTGGAGAGAGTTGGAGCAATGTTTGAGAGCAATGTTTGGTTTCTGTTTGGATCCAAAGCTGTGGTTATTAGAGAAACAAGACCTTTTGGGGGTTGTTGATGCTGTGAAACCTTCCATCATGGGCTCAGGTTGTATATATGTGTGAATAAACCATATACCATAAAGACACCACAATCACCGCTGTGCCTCGTTTTCCAAAAGGAAACATGAATCCTAGGTAAGTGCCTGGAACCCCTGGAAACATACATTTCTTGGAGATTGGGGTGACGTGAAACCAATTCCCCACAGGCATCTGGTTGGATACTCTGAAATGAGGGTGCTGGGCTAGTTGGCCCATTGGCCTGATCCAGCAAGGTCTTCTTATGTTCAAATATGGAAAGGAAGGAAGGAAGGAAGGAGAAGAGGCCTCCCAAACAATGAACTGAAGTTTCCAAAAAGTAGGGGGAGTCCTCTCATCAACACCAGTATGAAAGGTATAAGAGACTTGTCTTCATTTGCATGGGGTCACCCTGTTATTTAGGCCTTAGCCCAGGAAGGTGTCTTGGAAGCCCCTGTCCTTCCCTTCCTCACCCAGCTGAAGAGTTTAAGTTAAATCCAGCTATCCTCCCCCGTTAACAAGAAGCCCAAGATCGTCATATATATCTTTCACTCTCTTGCACAAGCTGTAATTTTTAAATGATTTTTAATAATTTATGTATTTAATGCATAATATATTTAATAATAATGATTAGAGTAGATATGCACAAGATGATTCCTTGTTCAGTTTAATGACTTCCAACAAACTATGGAAGATTGGTGTCCAATGCATTTATGCCCATGGGCCCAGGTTTGTGTGCCCCCCCCCAATATCTTTTGGTGGAATCTAGTATTCTTGATGCAGCCTGAACTTTGGAAAAGTATAAGCTTTTCAACTCCTAGGTGAAAGAGAGAGTTGGAATCATAAGGGGGGGGTGATGTCATTTGCACAAGATGGCAGCTTAGCTTAGGAACGATTCGTCCCACTGAACTAATACCTCTTTTAAAAGTTGATTAGACAATAGCAAACAATTACAATATCTGCACAGCCAGGGCAAGTACCAGGATTCAGACCAGGTTTCCGTACCAGCTCACCTTTCAGATCAACACAGATGGTTGCTGCAAGCTCAGACTGCATAGCTCTAATAAGCCTTTTTTGTGTTCCTATACCAATAATTTAGGAACTTTCACCACTGTAATTAAACCAAGTTTTACTACCTGTGTTTTCTGATTGCTGTTTGGGAAAGCACATGAATCTGACCTTTGGAGAGTTTGTAAGTAAACTATTTTTAACTTATCAAACATGTGGCCTTTTTCTCTGCAAAGGCAAGAGGGAAACTTTAGAAGGGCATATTTTTAGAGGTCTAACAGCCTGTATTTCCATGCTTACTTTGTTGCGTATTTTGTGGTTTTAATTCTGGGGTACTTTTACCAAAGAGTACTTGCCCCAAACTTGGATCTTGGCATCCAGGAATTCTCCTTTTATACCTCACCACCACCACCAACAAAACAGGGTTATCTCCTAGCTCTACAAGGACATGACGGGGAGTGGACCTTGTAGTCTACCAAATATGCTTCCCTAAGGCATCCTCAGTGCTGGTGAACAATATGCTTGGACAGTTGCTGGGGCTCCAGTGTCCCAACAAGGCTCATCATTATGCTGACACAACCCCTGGGATGTCTCCCTTGACACCAGTTGGCTACAGTGGAGGCTGGTCCATTATGGCAAATTAGGCACTGCCCAACCAACTTCAGTCTACCCTCAGCCGTCTTCCTACTTACAACAAATCCACAGAAGGGCACAGCCTGCAAACTTCCTCTACCTTAATTATAGCGTTACCTGTAAAGAATGCTGTAGGAAGGGGGATGGGAAGAAAATAGGAATTTATTGGCTCTGCCTGCTATTGGTTCTGGATCCACCTATTGTTGGTCTTCCTGTCTTTCACCCTAACAGTCTCATTAGATAGATGATAGATAGATAGATAGATAGATAGATAGATAGATAGATAGATAGATACATACATACATGATAGATAGATATCATTTTTATTAGTTTTCCAATAAGAACATGCAATTAACAAATCCATCAAATCATAATCCAATTAAAAATATAAAAATAAAATTAAAAAACAGCCAAATTACAATCCAAATTATTAATTACAGCGGTACCTCGGGTTAAGAACTTAATTTGTTCAGAAGTCCATTCTTAACCTGAAACAGTTCTTAACCTGAAGCGTGCTTTTGGTAACGGGGCCTCCTGCTGCAGCTGGCGTGCGATTTCCGTTCTTATCCTGGGGCAAAGTTCTTAACCTGGAGCAACCACTTCCTGGTTAGCGGAGTTTGTAACCCGAAGCATCTGTAACCCGAAGCATCTGTAACCCAAGGTACCACTGTATTAATTTTTTGAGCTTCCCATACTTTAGACCTCTGAAGTATATCTCCAATATTTTCATTTCTGCCTTCTTCTTATTGTTCTCATATTTTCCACATTCCGATCTTAACGCTTTAAAGTTCCCCGTCCTTGGCTGTGCGATTCTCCATCATGTCAGAGATCATATATCCTTTCATCCATTGGGTACAGTCTACCAGGGCTAATTACCACCATATCAACCCTGAATAACTGGCACGGCTGAGGTCCAATCGTGTGAAAGTCAGCCATTTCTCACCGACGGAAACAGAAGCTCCCACCCTACCAGTCTCAATGGGCACCAGCCACCACTGTTCCAATGATCTTTGAGCTTCTTGTCATTTAAAATTTCCTACAATGCCCCTGATGTAACAGCACTCTTAGAAATTTAGAATGGTGACTCTGAGTCACCTGGCATTTGTTGCAGGACTGCTGCTGATACTGTTGTTGCCACCCCCCACCATGAGATAAACCCAGTGGGGCCCACTAACCTAAGAGGGAGCCCAACAGAGGCAACTTACACACCTCTTTAAGCCTGAAGTCAGCCATTTTAAAAGTTGTTTAGAGGAACCCTGCAGACCCTCCAAGTGTCCCTATTTACCAAGTCCCAGATTTACAGAAAGCCATCCCAGTTTCTGATTTGATCCCAGAATGTCCCGCTTTTTCTTAGGACATCCCTATTTTCTTCGAAGAAATGTTGGAGGGTACAGTAGGATGTCCCTATTTTCATCAGATAAATGGTATGTATGGAGTTATGCAATCCCTGAGCCAAGGAGATAAGTAACTGTACAACCTTTAGAAAACATCTGAAGGCAGCTTTGTATAGGGAAGTTTTTTTAGTGTTAAATGTGTTATTATGTTTTTATATGTGTTGGAAGCTGCCGAGGGTGGCTGGAGCAGCCCAGTCAGATGGGTGGGGTATAAATAAAATTCTAATACTAATAATACTAATAAATTGTTGTTGTTGTTGAATAGGATGTCCCTATTTTCATCAGATAAATGTTGGAGGGTGTGATCCTGCCAGGAAAAAAGTTGGCAACCCCAGCAGACACATATATTTGATAATAGCTGCATGTCTCACTTTGAACAGACCCATGCATTTTGGTGTTGATCTCTGCTTTTTCTCCCATAAATGGAAATAGATAGATATTTGCATACCATTTGCATTTTAGAATTAATACATACATGCATTAATGTGTATACATGGGTAATAATAATAATAATAATAATAATAATAATAATAATAACAACAATTTATTATTTGTACCCCGCCCATCTGGCTGGGTTTCCCCAGCCACTCTGGGCAGCTTCCATAGAAACCAAAAATACAGTAAAATATCACAGATTAAAAACTTCCCTCAACAGGGCTGCCTTAAGATGTCTTCTGAATGTCAGGTAGTTATTTATTGCTTTTGCATCTGATGGGAGGGCGTTCCACAGGGCGGGCACCACTACCGAGAAGGCCCTCTGCCTGGTTCCCTGTAGCTTTGCTTCTCGCAATGAGGGAACCGCCAGAAGGCCCTCGGCGCTGGACCTCAGCGTCCGGGCAGAATTATGGGGGTGGAGACGCTCCTTCAGGTATACTGGGCCGAGGCCGTTTAGGGCTTTAAAGGTCAACACCAGCACCTTGAATTGTGCTCGGAAACGTACTGGGAGCCAATGTAGGTCTTTCAAGACCGGTGTTATGTGGTCTCGGCATTATGTGCATATGTGGAACTGTAACATAAAAAGCAGTCTTAAAGTCAGGCAGGCTGTGGTTTTATAGGTTCGTATCAGGCTGCATTGTCATTGTTGATTTTTATTTACCTTCAATCTGATGTAAAGGGATGCCCAAAGAAGAAATAAAGAAAATGCATGAAAGAACACAATATGGTTGAAAGCATGTGCACATATTTACAGTCAAAGGCTCCCCTCCCCCAATCCATTTTGTGCTTGGTTTCTTTGTGGCCGTGGGAAACCTTATAACCTGGAACATCGCATATTTGCAGTCCTAATTTGTTTCATTTCAGAATGTTTGTGTATTGTTTGTGTTCACACTGGATCACAATACATCAGTGGCTCTGCTGGCTTTTACTGTACTCTTCTGTATAATTATGATGCATAGTTCACTACTATACAAGTTTATTAAAAATGGTACAGTATAGTACAGTATAATCTTTCTTAATCCTCTTTTGATTGCCATCTATCTTTTTATAATAGCTACAACTATTATAAATGTTAACATAGCAGGAGTCACAGACATTATAACCTCCTTCTGACATGTTCATCAACAGCATTTGGAAAATAAATGTCCCCGAAAAACACAAAAGATGGACGCACAATTAACACTTTGAAGTGTTAATTAGACAGAGCTATTTTTTATTACAAAAAGGATATATCCTTCTCTCCTGTGGTCAGGAGTAAGAAGCTTGCTAAACAGCAAGACACACACTAGAAAACATATCATGAGTTACAATTTACTTGATGCAAAATTATACAATTGCTACATCTACAATTGTCTGCTATTGTCAGCTACATCAGAATTAATGGTAATGTTTGTGATGGCATCACAACTGCTAGTGCCATTACAAACTGCCCCCCCCCCAAAAGCAGTTTTGTTCACTGAGGCTGGACTGATCTGTAGAATCCACACCAAAGCTTACAGCAATGTGTACAAAAACAGACTTTCTTCCCACACATATTTGCTCATGGAAAACTTGAAACTGTACTTTGTTCAACAGTGGTACAGTTCTCTAAGAGTGATTCCAAATTAAAGTTTTATTGTGGGTGATCAGTGTTGTAAATCATGAGCATGAGTGAATCACCACAGTCCAAATTACATTCAATATTACATTACTTACCCATCCTTTCTCCTAAGAGCTGATGGCAGTATGCATGCCCTGGACTGGCCTACTGAATCCTCACAATGTGAGGGTTCTGGCAAGGACCTAGAGTCCTTTATCTTCCTTTCCAAGGCCTAGTTAATCCTAGTTAGCACTTTCTCAGCTTTTGGAATGGGGTGGAAGGGCTGGAGGACCCCACCAGAGCCTTGCACCTCCTTCCCAAAGCCCAGCACCTCCCTTACCCGGCTTCGGGAAGGCAGCAAAATATGAGGGGGTGCCTCAAATTTTGACCTTGCTCCCCCTACCCCACACAACAAGGCAGTGTGTGGCCCACAGGTTCTATTTTGAAATATTCTTGTGGCCCACTTGGTATGAAAAGTTGGACCGCCATGCTCTAGAGCAGGCAGGGAGAAACCTGGCCCTCCAGATGCTTTGGGACTACAACTCACATCATCCCTAGCTAACAGGACCAGTGATCAGGAATGGTGGGAATTGTAGTCCCAAAACATTTGGAGGGCCAAGTTTGACCATGCCTGCTCGAGAGGAAGGGACCATTGCCCCATTGTGGAGCACAGGCTTTTCATGCAAAATGTCGTAGATCTCTAACATCTCCAGTCAAAGCCGATGATAAGAACCTGTGGCCTGCCAGATATTGTTGGACTACAACTCCTTTCACCCCTGATTGTTAGCCATGCTGGCTGTGGATGATGGGAGTTGGAGTCCAACAACATCTGAAGGATCATAGGATCCCCATCCCTGAGCTTCAGATGATGAGAAAGACCTCCAGCTGAAACTCTGGAGAGCCTGTGTAGAGACAGGCAGCTGAATATACCGTATTCATGTTCAATTGGCTGAGTTGGTTATATAGGAGGTGGGAAAAGGAGATGCCATATTCAGATAAGCAGCCTTTTAGCTCTTCCTAAGCACGCCGGCTCCCTCGGCCAATAAAGCGAGATGAGCACCGCAACCCCAGAGTCGGCCACGACTAGACCTAATGGTCAGGGGTCCCTTTACCTTTACCTTTAAGCACTTCTTTGGGGCAAGGACTTCTTCATAATTATGTATTTGTTGTTTATCAGCAGTTTTATCCATGTTTCCTACACTTCAGTATAAAGCATTGCATTGCATTTGTTAAACTATGACATGGAAATTCAAAATTAAGCAATATTTTAGCAGTAAGTCAATGTGGTGGTTGGGGGGGCATTCAAAGGTTAGCAAATGCTTTTTCCTATGGAAAATGAAGCTGCAGGGCAAATACCGTAGGAAAGCACTCTGTAACGTTGATCACAGAAGAAAATGAAACTATGGAGAGGACAACACCTTAAACCAGGAAACACACATCATTTATTCTGAATTTTTTTTCTAAAAATCATGGAGTAAATCCTGTATTCATAAATAAATGTGCCCAAATATAGAGTTCCCTTACAAGCAGGCCATTCTGGACTGGGCTGCTCCATGTGTTTAATAAAGTATAGAAGGGGGGGTGACTCTGAGCATATGCTGAGTTGTGGCCTTTCACTAGTAAATAACCACAATTAGCCTATAAAAATCCGGGTTTGGGGATAGGCCAATTGGTTTCCCCAAACTTGTCATTGTACAAGTTAACCTCTGAAGGGGACCTGTGCTGTGGTTACCCTCTGCCCTTTCCTCCTTTAACCAACCTGAGGGTGAGGAGGAAAGATGTTTGCTTTGGTGAGAAATGTCATTTTGCCACTAAATTGTTAGTATAATGTTATCTTTATTATGCTGTGGATTAGGGTTGATTTCTATTAAGCAACCAGGGCAGATAATAAACCTCCTGGACGTGCCCCACTCTCAATACACAGCCAAACAATGAAAATGCAACTGAGCGGATTAAGATTTTAATTAACAGAAAGTTTGCAAATGCTGGCACACTGCCTCTCCATTTTACAAATTATTTATACTTGCTTTGTTTAATTTTACTCAACTGCCAGCAATCTATTTATGGGGCGGGGGGAGCAGAGGAGGAATTTTAGTAGCTTTTAGACTACATCCCTGGGGAGAATGACCTGCCCTGCCCATCAAGAACACCTTCAGATACACCCCTGCCCCCCGAGATGGAGAGCAAGAAGAAATATACATAAACTACTGGCTAGATAAATATGAGAGATAAGCAACTGATGTGACCCGTGGTTTGGTCCTATGACATGACTGGTGTGATGTAATAGAATGATGAACTGTGACCTTGGAGACCAGGGTTCAAATCGCCACTCAGCCATGAAGCTCAGTGAGTGACCTTGGGTCAGTCACTGTCTCTCGGCCTAGTCCATCCCACAGGGTTATTGTGATGATAAAATGGGGAGGGGAGAACCATGTACACCACCTTGAGATCATTGGGGGGAGAAGCTGGTATATAAATGTGATAAAGAAATAGCTCATACCCTACATCAAGGGATGGGGGAACTGTTCCCTATATGGTGCTGGACTCCCATAAGCCCCAGCCAGCATCGCCAAAGGTCAGGGGTGATAGGAATTGCAGTCCAGTAACCTTGAGAGGGGCACAGGTTCCCTTTTCCTGCCTTCTAGCCATAGCCTGGTTCTCAACACCACATTGTCCTTTCCCCTAGCGTGTTGCCCTACAATGATGTTCTTATGTCACTTACAGTTTAGGAGACTCAAGGGATCCCAAGGGGAGACAAGCAGTTCATTTGCTCTTTATACTGGCCAATCGAGAGGAAAATAGACTACTATTTAATGTTGGTCATGGAACCATTCAAACTATGGAGAGGACAACAATTAAGCAAGACTTTAAAAGGAAGGACAAGGATTTTAATTTGGACAGAGAGAGAAAATGCTTCCAGTTTGGTTGATTTTTGCAAGGCCAAGCGGCAAAGTCTCCTTTATTTGGCAGCTTGGGGGCAGGGACTGTGTTCGTTCTCATGTTCACGATCAGATTGGCTGCCATGTTTGTGGTATGGAGTGGGTTTTGTCATGTCACCCATCCCACCCACGCCCCTTCAAATTCAAGAGTGAGGAAGGGTATTTCACTCCACCGAGTGGAGTGGCTCCTTCTTGAGTAATTTGAAGTGTTTGCTCTGCAGTTGCCTCTCTGCTCCTTGCCTACTATTGTGGGGTTGTGCTTGTATTGGGACTCTGGGCATAGGAGCCAACTCCCCTTTGCGCCCCCCCCCCCCAATAAAATATTTGACAAAGCCTCCCCTGCCCAAAGCAGATGGGCATTGCCATTCAAATGGTGTGCATGCACAACATATTGTGATTTTATTATGCAAACAGGGCTTACCTATCCCCCCCCTCAATATTTTATTCAAGTTGGCCACACCCCTGATTCTAGGATGTATGACTAGAACAGGGCGGAGAACCAGTGAGGTGTGGTGGTTAGAGCATTGGACTAGGACCTGAAAGACCAGGTTCAAATCTCCACTCAGCTATGAAGCCCACTGAGTGACCATGCTTGGACCAATCACCATCGCTTAGCCTGACCTACCTCACAAGCTTGTTGTTAGGATAAAATGGAGGCAAGGAGAAGCACACCATCTTGAGCTCCTTGGGAAAAAAATGGGGTATAAATGTACCAAGTAAATAGATAAGGGGTAGCGAAGGTGCTGACTGGAGATGATGGAAGTTGGGATCCACAACTTGCGGAGGTATGGGCGTAGCAGGGGGTGGAGCTAGTTGCCACTCTCTGGATCAAGTAAAACAATAGAAATACTTAACTAACTGACCAATCACGTCGGTTCTCCCCCCCCCAAAGATCCTGGAAACGCCCATGCGCGGAGGGCGCCACGTTGGCTACTGGAGGGCCTTTTGACGCCTTGGGACCCCTGTAAATTTATAGACGTCTAGGCAGTTTAATCCCATGAAATCCCAGATTTAAAAGGTTTGATTAGATGACCTCGGAGGTCCCTTCGAAACTTTGTACAGATGCGTCACTGAGAAACTTGAGGGAAAAAGGGCTCCGGAGAAAGAAACTCAAAGAATATATTCAGCTCATTCTCTTTGCAAGGAATGCCGTGTGTGGCGGGAGGCGTTTCCTAAATCGTGAGCGGCTACTGGGGCTCGCTCTCCGCAGCTGGAAAGTGACAATTGTGTCCACCTCATTTCCTTAAGTAGAAAAATCCTCTGTTAGCCCCACTCCTCTTAATCCCAGACCCCAGAAAAATCAGACGGCTCCCTACACACACACACACACACACACAGAGAGAGAGAGAGAGAGAGAGAGAGAGAGAGAGAGAGAGAGAGAGCGCAGAGATTTACTCTGTCGCACGAAGTCCATCTTTTTCTCTCTGGTCCCCGCCCGCCCCATCCCCTCCCATAACCCTGTCACATTATAACCGAACAGACAACTCCTTTTTTTTCCAATTAAAGTGGAATTAGGAAACTCAATCAAATTAGCTCACTATTAAAGCCCTTCATTATTAAACCGTTTTGGTGTAGTAATATTACGTTTCAACCACTTTCGGAACCTGAGACTTTATTTTTTTTAAGGGGGAAAAAAACACCTTTCCCTTGTGCTATTGATTTGGCCGCCGTTAAGGGTTGGCGCAGGGGTCAAAGAATTAACTCGAATATAATTTTTAAATACACAACAAAGGCCGTTCAACCGCGTTTAAGAAATCACGGAAGAAGGGGGGAGAAATGCAATTGACTGGAGGTGTGTTTCTTTTAACCCCCTTTTTACTACCACTAATAATTATTATCATCATCATCACTATTATTTATTACCATGTCTTCTTCCAATAACCACTAAGGAATCCAAATTTTCACCCCTCCACCCCAATATATTAACTGGTTATAGGAGCAGAGCTGCCAGTTTTAAGCCAATGTTTACACAGTTATATTTGAAGTGAGAAAGTAAACAGTCCAGCTGCGCTACAGAACAGTTGGGTGGGATTAGGTTTCCATACCAACCAATTTTAGGAGCTTTTACAGTCTTAATTCAACCATGCACTGAACTTGTTCTTTGTGAGTAATAGTTTTCCTGGGCCAAACACTCTCCAGGGTAGAAAAGAAAATCCCTCCTATATAAGCACTGCCATTCTAGAGGTACAGTAAGAAATTCCTAAGAGCTCTGTTGCTCGCCGTCATCCTTGCCTGCCAGTTAAACAGAGTCCGGTTCCCAGGTCTCCTCATTCCTCCGTGAGTTTTAGAACATATAAAATACTAGATTTACTTCCCAAGAAGGGCAGTTAGGATTGATTTGTGTATATTTCTCCAAAACTCCCACTCCTCAACAAATGACTGAAAACTAAATTCGTTTCCTCGTTTCACACTTCTTTTGCTTCCCACTGAATACACTGTCGGCTGACTTGAATAAACTTCCAAGTTAAGCGTGCTTTGTATCGGGTGTTGGTCAATTTCACCCGAAGAATAACTAGGCGATTGGTCGATCAAAGAAAAGGGAAGCTTTCTCTCCTGAAATCTAGCAGAAATTCCTCCTTGAGCTGCGGAAGATTCTCACACTAAAAGTATAGGCGCATTTAATTTAAAAAAAGTAAATAAAAACAATGAGTATCTACCCTCTTGCTACAGTCAATCCAATTAGCATTTTTAACAGGCAGAATTTAACCACCAACTCCTTATAGAAATCGGCAATACGATTAAAGGGAAATTATGCGCAATCCACCGCAAAGTTGGGTGCACAAGGCGCGTTGACAATGACATTAAGAGGGTCCCGTTGACTGAATCCGATTCAGTTCCCAGCGCGTGTGTTTAGGATCGCAGTCTCTGAATTTAGCATTCGAAACAGATCGATAAAATTTAAAATACCTTTTCAAAACAGCACCCGTTACTTCGTCCCAAATCCATTAAAAAGAAGAACCAAGGTAATACATTATTTCTGGTCGTGTGTGTTTAACCGCCGAACTGTGTACTGGAGTGTAAGGTTTACAGCTTTTCCTGTGAACGTCTATTGCAAGCACGGTACTGTATGTTAGTTAACCGTTTTGGAAGAATGTCTGAGAGTCCGCTCAGGGCAATCGCTTTAAATAGGTCAGTTAAGGATCAGAAATTACTACAACTTTGCACTAACTAGCATTAGGGAAGCATACCAAAATACTGCAAAAAAACCCCACACCCTTAAAATAAATAAAAAATAAAAACAGCAGGAGCTATTGAGAAGGCTACTTTTAATACAAAATAACATTTATTTCTAGGATTTATATGAAATGAAAACAGCGAAAAAGACAAAAACTTTTTGAAACAGCAAGAAGTTTGCTACACTGGAACCAATATCTTTTTTCTTGCGGGTCACGCATTAAAACGGTGTCACGCACAGGCTTTGGATTGAGTCCAAAGAACAATTGCAAATATATCTACTTTTCAACTTTATTTATTTACAAATCGTATCTTTCCCCTCTCAGTGAGTGAATAAAAAGAAGCGTTAAAATTATTTACAATATATTTAATCTCTATGCTTGATGTGTTTTAAACTGAAAACTAACTTTTTAATTTACCGTTAATACTAAAATCACCTACAAATTACATTAATAACTTAAGATTTCCATTTGATAACATTATACTATACACTTGCTGGTATATATGTGTATATATCTCGGTATGTATATACATATATATATCAATCTCACAACGCACCAAGAGGAATATCCATGCTTATTTATGGGCATAAGCAAAAAGATAAAAATGGCTGACAACTTTATAACAATGGAAATACGCCGGGGGGGGGGGACAAAAAACTTCAGTACATCTAGAAGTATCTCCCACATATTTGACCAGTTTTCGTTGCAACGAACAGGGTGAAACGAAATCCTGACAACCCAGAAACTACTCGGAACTCAGGGCTTGGGGAAGAAGGCAATGGGAATAATTCCGAGCAACTGGTGTCCGAATGCATTTTACTGGCGTTTGCAGCCGCCAATCTTTTGAAAACAACCCCACCTGCTCTAAATAGCTTCCTAAACCTCCCACCCCAAACTGCCTTCTTTATACTGGCTCCTACGCAGACGAAACGGGACGTGCCAGGATTCCTATGGCAGCCTCGCCTCCAAGTTTAAACCTGTAAGTAACTCCGCTCATTTACTTCCCAGAGAACTACTTTGAGAGCAATGCGTTTAACATCCGAGTGTAAATTATATTTTAAGAACTGCTGCGATCCCTGCGGGATATAAAACTCTTGGTCAGGCCTATGTCACTCAGCCCGTGGGCTGAAGGCATGGATCTCCTCCTCCCTTCCGTTGGTGTCGGCACAGTCTGTCTATCTTCGAAGCATGTATATATACACGTGTATAATAAGCAGGCCCGGGGTTCGTGTGGGGTGCGCGGCCTTGTCCTGGGCCTGGCCTACTGCTTCTCTGGGGCGCTGTTGACTAAGGGCCCGTAGAGCCCGTTGGGGTAGGCCTGCTCCTTGTGCGCACTGGCGGCGGCGGCAGCGGCTGCTGCAGCGGCGGCGGCCGCGGATCTGTCCCTCATGAGGTCGCTGAAGGCGTACTCCATGGGCGGCCGGAAGCCCAGCGTGGGCATGAGCCCGGCTGTGGAGTAAGGCGTCATGAAGGCCAGGCCCCGGCTGTGCGCCGCCGCCGCCGAGTAGGCCAGGCGCAGCGGGCTCAGCCCCAGGTGCGTGCCCAGAGGGTAGGCGCTGGCCTCGGCCGCCGCCGCCGCGCCGAAGTGGGTGGCGTTGGGCTGCAGGGGCGAGAAGGCCGAGCGGCTGCCCAGCGCGCCGATGGCGGGCGTCATGGCGCCGGCCAGCAGGGGGCGGTGGTGAGCGGCGGCGCCGGCGGGCGAAGGCTGCAGGCCGCCCAGAGGCCCTGTCGTCGTGTCCCCGGCAGCCCGAGCCCAGCTCTCGTCGCTCGCCTTTTCGGGCCCCGCGGAGGTCAGTCCTGAGGCGGCGGCGGCCGCCGCGACGGCGAGGCCTTGGCCGGGGCTGCCCGCCCCGCGGTGGTGATGGTGGTGGTTGTTGAGGATCTGCTCGATGGCCTGCACCACGTCCCCGCCGCAGCCGGCCAGGACCAGCTCCAGCACGCTGCGCTTGTGGGCGGGAAAGACGCGCGTCAGGATGTCCAAGGGCGTCCGCTGCTGCCGGCTGCCTCCGGCCGCCGCTACGGCCGCCGCCAGCCCGGGCGAAGGGGCGCCCGCTTCTTCGCGCTCCGCCTCAGAGCAGCCCGAGTCGGAGCCCAGCGGGCTGATGGAGCCGGGGCTCTCCTCCTCGGCCGCGCAGCCGTCCTTGGCGCCCTTCGAGACGGGCGAGCTGAGCGAGGACTCGCCGTCGCCGTTCTCCGAGCCCGAGCCGCAGCCGTGGCGGGCTGCCTCCGGGGACGAGGTGCCCGGTGCGCCGTCCGTGCCGTCCGGAGACAGGGGCTTGGCCTGCTGCGGGGTGGCGGCCCGGGTGGCCAGCAGCGTCTTGGGGAACAGGTCGAACTTCTGCAGCTTGACCTCTGCCGAGGGGAGACAGAAAGAAAGAGGGAGAGAGACGCGTGAGCCTCGACGGGGTGGAGCTGGGTTTGGGGGTCAGGCCGAGAACTCAGCCGCTCCTCGTGGTTGGCGGCAGCCGTGGAGCTCCATTCGGAGAAGCATGCAGCCTGCCCAAACTGGACTCACTACACACACCCCGCAAGGGGACACGCACGTCTCCAGGCATCTGCCCACCAGCCTGATTAATTCACTTCAGCACTTGCCCTGCCAACCCCTATACATGTCAACACAGAAATAAGCCCCACTGAGTTATGTGGGGCTCACACACCCCGGGGAAGTGGGTGCATAAAGTGCTGCCTATCTTGCAGCTCTTATTCCTCATCCCCACCCCGCAATTTGCCAGGCGCCGCTTGGTGACCAGCCAAAGCACGTTTCTTGGCCCCCTTTGCCGAGCCAGTTTAGCAAACCAGGCCCCTGCTCGCCACACTACCTGGCACCTCTATAGCAGGGTCGGATCGCTGGGGGGTCGGTAGAGGGCGCCATTCTCTCTCGCAATCTCCTTTGGCTGAGGCAGCAGGAGAGCCTTCCCCTAGAAGTCGAGCAAAGAACTAATGCGAGGCTGATGCGCGTTGCTGTCGGAGCTCCCTGTCCCAGAGCGATCGCTTACGATGTGCCAATCCTAAACCCACTTACCTGGAAATAAGTCCAACTGACCCCTGTTTGCTTCTGCATAAACAGAGGCTTCAAGCCATAAAATGGGTCTACAATAGAGACCGTAACCCCTGGTCATAGATGGGTCTGGAAGGAAGGAATTGTGGGTGGGGTGTGAATACATGTACAGATGGGTAGACAGGGAATAAGTATGGAGAAGGAAAGTTTAAAAGAGTTTCTGAGCTTGACAGAGTATATAAAAGACAAGAGGAATATATATGCCTCAGTTTGGGCTTGGAAATAAGACCCGTTGTTTCCAATGGACCACATTTATGAGCAACCTGGTAACATCCTATCTATCATAAACAGCTTGGGTAAAATTGTCTCCCCCACTGAAATCACTGGGACTTAATTCCAACAAGTAGTACAGTATTGAAATATGCGTTGTTCGTGGGTGCATGGGACAGATAAGTGCGATGTGTGGAGAGCGAAATGGAGTGAGAATGGGTGGAGAAATGAGAGCAAAGGGTGCTAAGTGGTGGAAATAGGGAGGGGAGGAGGGAGATTCAGAACTGTTGTTTGTGTATGTCCAGGAGTGACTTAGAGAAGTGTAGAGGCAAAGGTAGAAAAAGCGAAGGAACGGCGAAGAATGGAAGGATTTGAGAAATGGTGCTTGAGTAGCTGGACATATGAAAGTGGGTGAGATGAGCGCCGAGTTATATTTCTGCGCGCTCGGCTGAAGTCAGCTTTGTTCTGGACATTATATTAAGGTTCAGCGGACTCCCCTTCTCCGCCCCGCTTAAACCAGTGAGATTCCGGGCGTGTTTCTTGGGAAGTAAGCCCCCCTGAGGTCGGCGAGACTTACTCCCTGGCCCCTGGCTTACTCCCCTTAGTGCCCCGCGGGGGACGGGCGCTCGTGGCCAGCCAAGGTGGCGGAATCGGTGCCTGCTCACCTGAGCCCCCCGTACCTCCGTCTGCGCTGCACACCGAGCCGAAGACCTCGTAGGCGGGCCGCGGCGGGATGATGCCGTTGGCGGCGGCCAGGGCCAGCCCCTCGGCGGTGCCGTAGAGCAGCTGCAGCTCGCGGGCCTCGTTCTCCTCCTGCGCCTGCTGCCGGCGCAGCGCCACCTGGGCGGCCATGACGCGCTGGCGCTCGGCGATGAGCGTGCACTTGGCGCACAGGCAGTCCTTCCAGCGGCAGTAGCGCTTGTGGCCCTTGAGCGCAGAGACCACGCCGTGGTTGCGGCAGCGGGCGCACTTGGGCGTGCGGGGGTACTTCTCGGCCGCGCGCAGGAGCAGCGGCGGCGCCCGGAGGAGGCTCCCGGCCACGCTCACCGGCAGGCTGGCCGCCGCTGCGGCCGCGGCCGCCGCCACCGAGCTGGGCGGCACCGGAGCGGGCGCCGAGGGCACGCTGGGCATCTCAGACCTCAGCTCCATCCTGACGGGGAAGCAGAACCGACACGCTCAGAGACGGGCTCCCGGGGAAGCCCCAGGCGCGCAAAAGCGCAGCAGCTTCCCAAAGGCTCTCTCGGAGTTACGCGGGCGGGTTACACGCGACGGAACGCCCCTCGGACTAGTTGCTCTGTCAACACCCGGGCCCTTTCCAAAATTACGCCCCTCTCGCCGCCACTGCCCCCTCCAAAAAAACAAACCTGGGTGTTTTCTAAACCTCCAGATAGCCTGACACGAAACCCTCCGACAGCAACTGTCATGCAGTACTGGGCAATTTGCACTGTCTAGGCAGGTTTCCTAACTACGGTAAAATACCTGGAACTTTCCAGCCTTTCCTTCCCCCAGTAAATGATCCGCTTAACTAACTCTAGGCGAAAGGAAATCTGGTTTACTTTTCGAACGCGTCAACACAAAGTGGTCGCGGCCCTTCCTTCCTTTTCTGCCGTAATCCCCACCGCACAAATTAAAATCCCCGGGCGGAGGAAACCGTGGCTTCCGATAAAGCCCTAAAGTACCTGAGCCACCGAAATGACAACCAATCCATCTCTCCTCGGCCTCTCTGCAAAACGCAGCCGGACCCTGTTCCCCTAGTTCTTGCGGGTTTCTTCTCCTGCGGAAAGTTGCGATTGAGACTCCGCCAGGACAATGGCAACAGCGAGCGCCCCCTCTAACAAGCGGCGGCGGCGACTTGGTGCGAAAGGAGACAGCTGCGCCCAAGCGCTTGCCAATGTTACAAAACACGGTCCCGGCTGAAGCGTACACAAGCCCCTGGAGACATAACAAAACCAGCGCCCTGTCCAAGGAGAGCTCGGCGGCTTCCTCGCCGCAGCCCGACAGCCCCGACCAAGGAGACACAACCGCCCGGGGATCCTTCGCGCTCCCGAGCGCAGCAACTTCCAACTTCCCGACCCGCGCCCAGCAGCGCCTCTCAGCCTCCCCGCGTCCCCTCTCTCCGCCTCTCCCTCCCTCTGGAAGAAAAGCCCGTCGGCCAGATCTCCCTTCTGCAGACGGCAGAGCCCAGCGCGGTCCCCCCCTTCCTTAGCCGCAACTTTGCATGTGTGACACTAAAGAGGGCGAGAGTTGCCAAGAGATAGAAATCTTCGCCGAGCCGCCCGCGAGCGCTCGCTCTATTGTTGCTCCTTACGTTTCCATTAGACAACATTTGACAACAATGTGACGCCCGCTATTGGCCAGGGGAAGAAAGCGCCTCTCTGATTGGCCGGCCGGATGTCTACAGTGTCCACCCGAAGCTTCTTTCAAATAAACTGTTTTAAAGAAGGAGGGGGGGAGGGCTAGAAGGGTCCAAAAGTGGGGGTGGGGAGTAGCATTGGGGAGAAACGCCGACAAATAGTTTCCATTTCTCTCCCTCTTTCTCCCCTTCTCTCTCTCGCGTGCTGTGTCTGTGTGTAAAATTTTCCCGATACCTCATTGTCTGGTACTTCGTTAAAATCCACTTAAAAGCAGTAGTTGGCTGTGCCAAACGATCGCGCGCTCTGCGCTTCAGGTTTTCTAGGGGTGCACCGTATCACTTGTCAAAGGTGGGGAGGAGGGAGGAAGTCGCTTGTGGAAACTTGACAGTTCAATTGAAAGTGCTGCTGGTGATTTTATCTGAGAGCACAGACTAACTTTTGTTTTCTCTTGCGCATTCTACTTTCGCAGGTGCCTTTCTTTATCCAGGCGACTGCAGCGCAAGGAGGTATATGAGAGGTACGATTTTTATGTTTTATTACTTGGGAAACCAATAAATAAATAAATTGGGGGGGGTGAGACGAGCCGGCGGCACTAGCAACTTTATATTTCTGGAAGGTCTCTTTTTTTCTTGCCTCATATTCAATTATTGGTTGTTTGTTTAATTAAAAATTCAATCAGGAATATTTCTGACTTTCCATTGGGACAATTAAAACGGGGAATCGATCCGTGAGCAATTAAGGCCGCTATCACCAGAGTCGTTCGCATTTATAATATTGTTTTGTTTCCGAATATCGTCGACTTAAGCGACGGTGGCTGACGTCACACTCCTTGGGACCTGCTTGGTTTGAAGAGAGGTTCCTGGAAGGAAGTTGCGTGAAAGCCATGCAACTGGCTCCCACCTGGATCTCTGTGGAGGCTCCGCTGTGCCAGGCAGCGGTCCTCGCCATCCCAAGGGGAAGAAGGCTTTGGAATCGTTCACAGCAATAACCCCGGTCCCTTGAACCGACTCCTTATGTCATTTGCTGCTTTACGCTCAACTGCAATAAATCAGGCATCCACAAAAACCGTTTGAGACATTAGAGTGGGCCTGGCAGCAACGCACTTTAAATATAACTGAATATTTTTGAAATATTTGCAAAGTGGGGCGGGTGGGAACTTGCATTTCGCCTGCTTTGGGAAGTATCTTTTAAAGCCCTGTTCCCTTACCAAGAGAAAGGGGAAAGAGCCGACTGCTTTGGATGGAGCTTTTTCCCCACCCGCTTTTCGAAAAACGCGGTGTCCCGCACATGTTTGTTTCAGGCAATGTTTGCTTCTATCTGTCCTGGCAAAATGAGGTTCAGGCGCTGCTCTTTCATTTGTAACGCTGAACCCGCTCTTCTGCTGCCTTCATTCAAGAAGCTTTAGAATGATCTAAATTAAATGAAGGCAAAACTCTCCCCCTGAAATCCCGTTTGGGGGGAAAGCAACCCCCAGTTTTAGGGAACCAATACCCCAACCCGTTGCACGAGCGGGGGGAGAGGTGTTGCCGCGAGCACCTTCCTTCGGTCTCGATTTCAGGCCTCCCTCCGCTCAGGATCCGTTTGCTCAAGCCAGAGCTCCTCTTTCGTTTCCGCCGAAGGAGACGTCTTGGCTTCGGGGGACGGTGCAATAATTCGCTTGGCTGGCAAGGACTGGCAGTTCCCATTGTGTTTCCTCTCCAGCAGGAGGAAGCGGTCTTTTTCACGCCCCGTCCCGTCATTTGTTTCTCTCTCTCTTTTTTGCTGGAAGTTCTCAGCGCCCTGCTTGCCCGCACCTCCAAAGTGTGTATGTTGGAAGTGGCGGGGGGAGCAAAGTTGGGGCTGCGATTTCTTGCTGACCTCCTACTTGTCATTTCAAGGGCCCGAGTGAGTTAACTGCTCCATCAAGCCGCGGCGCTTTTTGGAAAGCGACAAGCTTCGTGGATCAATTAAATGGATCAGTTCTGGGGAGCTGCTGAGTTGGACCAGGCAGCCAGTCTCTCGTATGCACGGCGTGCTCCCCTAGTTTTCCCCTCAAGAGATGTCTAGTACAAACTTGGGATGGTTTCCGGGCAAGAATTTCCTAATTAAGGCTTGTAGGCAACGTCTGAAATCTGTGCAATGCTCCTCTAGGTTGGTTCAGTTACAGAGCGAGGAGAGTTTCCGTTGCTCGGGGACTTTACACACTTTCTCGTTATCTTGTGTTTAAGAGAGGAGTCAGGATCTGACTTTGACTTTTATATTTTTTAAATGCATGGTTTCTGGGAAATTTTTGAGAAGTTGTGTACATGGCTTTTAAAAATTATAGCTAGGCTCAACCATACGTATCGCGCGCGCACACAAAAGTACATGCAATAGAAGAGCTAACTTTATTAAGACATAGATGTATAGATGTGTTGACTGTGAGAAATGTAAAGCTCATGGCATTATATGTAGTGAAATATAATTTTATAACAGAAATGAGGTATATTAAAAGAAAGAAATTATGCATGTCTTCACTAAATCAATATGCTAACCAGAAAGAATAATGAAGGAAAATACTTTTATGGCCTACCGGTGCTAAACATGTCAGGTTGGAACAAGTCACGCTGATTGACATTGAAATTGTTTCCAAATAAGTGTTTTAGATCTCAAGCTGAACGATCTGTCACGCGATCCACCACCGAAACAAAAAGGCAGAAGGGCCTTGGATTTAAGACACTTTTAAAGCTAAAGCACCACGGCTTAACTAGTGTACCGATCGCGCGCGGCGGCGCATGTGTATGTTTTCCTTTTTCATATATGTACACTGATATACTTACCCATCACTCTTATGTGCTCGTATAGACGTTAAGACTTTAATTGGCTTTTCTACACACACGCGCGCGCGCGCACGCACCTTCCTACTGGTAGAAAACTGGTGTGTGTGAGAGACATATATTTATCCGCCTTTTTACCGTTACCAGACGATACAGTGTCGTCTTAGTGCAGTTTTCTGTTTTTCATTTCGTCTCATTTTGTTATCGCTGCTACGACTTTACAACAAACAAACGAAAAAGAAAAAAGAGATCCCTGCCCTGAGGAACGAACAATATAAAATCTGAATGTTTCAGTGTTAAAAATGTTTATCTCTGAATACTTTAGACGAAATAGTCAGCATCATTGATTTTAATACAAATCTCTGAAATCAGACTCGCTTTTAGGGGTGCGGGGTTGGGTAGTGGAGTTGACACAATATTCTACCACCGGGACTTTGCGATGAAATCCTCAGGAATATCCAGAAGGAACCCCTCAGAGGGATTTGATTGTTTCTCAAGATACCCTCTGTTCTTTCCCCCACTTTGTGGCCCCACAGCACGCGTGCCCCTTGGGGTGGGCTGGCGTGGGCTCTGCGTGGGAACTAGTGAGCTAACTGTGCATCCCGCGTCTCTTGGACCCCCATTTTAACTTTTTCCTCTCAGGAAGCGAAGAAAAGGTATCACCAATAAATAATTTGTAATAAACGCCAAGCAAACAAGCAAGCAAGCAAGAAAGAAAGAACAGACTCCTGCTGCTTTTTGTTACGTTGGTCGCTTGTGTGCAGTTTCCTTGGACTGGGGTGTTTCCAACTCTGACACAACTACTGTTTATGTGACAGCTAACTTGGCTTGCTGTGCTTGTGCGTGTGTGTTGTTCTTAAAGGAAACTTAAAAGCAGTTCGAGGCGTCTCTTTGGTCCTCGGGTGCAGTCTTCGGGCGCCTTGGAGTGGAAAGAGCCCCGATCTCCCCCTTCCTAGTCTCCGAGGCGTCAGGATCATGGAGACCCTGCTAAGGTTATCGCACAAACCAGCGATGCCCGCCTCTTCCCTCTGCTCCACGCACACGCCCCCTCCCCTTCCCCACAATAGGAACTTAACGCATTATTGGTCCTTCCCATCTTATGCAAACTTGTCGTTAGTTGCAGTTACTCAAGCGAGGAGAGTTTTCAAGCGCTTGACTTGAGCGTTAATACCCGGAACCTTAGCACACTTTGCGACGCAGCGAATCGTTAAGTATCCCAACAAACGTAGCTGCTTCGAAGGAAATGTGCCCCCTTTAGGGTGCGATCCACAAACCACTGCATGCCAAGTCCTCAGCGAGCTTAAACCAGAGGGACTCCGGTTTGGGTCGCTTCTGGGTCTTCTTAAACAAAGGCTAGCTTTACTTTCTCTCGCGCGCTTGTTTTCATTACCCTGAACGTCTTACTAACCCGTGTCATTTCCCAAAGCACCGTCGACTTCAGGCCACGCTCCTCCTGTGACATCGCTCGGCTGCTCGAGTCCCTTAAAATTCCGCGTGGCAGAGACGCACAAAGTTTGAGATCTGCTAGTATTACAAGCAGGGAGGCGGCGGCAGTATCTCTTTGGATCGCAGGAAATTGACCTTTCTCTCCGGGCGCTGGTTTGGCGCTGTGGTTCTTTGCTCTCACTGCTGTTTCTCATTCCCCTTCCTTCCAGCTAATGAGTTACATCCAACTCAGAGCAGAACCTCTTGAATCGACGGCCCTCATTCAGTCAGGCCCATTGATTTCAACGAGTTTGCTCTGAGCAGGACTAACGCTGGCTCTCTAACCATCTCTGTCTCCAGAGAAGGCACAGGAGGCGTAGACGCCTTTGCCCCACATCAGATCTTGCCCCTCAGCCTGAAAGCAGCCCTCTTTCAGCCCCTCCACACACCAACACTACCCCAAAAAATATGGAGCTCTCCTTCGCTAGGAGCTTCCGGGGGGAGGCGTAAAATCATTGGCTTCTGGATGTGTGGCTGAGTTTTTCTCCCTTCAACCCTTCTTATTTCCTTAGGAGCATCCTTTGCCCGCTCCTCTAAGCTCATCTGCTCCTTCTTGGTCATGCCTGCAATGAGGACCCCGAGCAAAAGGAACAGGGGCTGGGCTGGACTGATAGGGGGAGGCCGAGAAAGTGCGGGCCCAGAGGCGACTGCACCGCTCGCTCTCGGGATGAATCAGCGCCCGGATCCCTGCCGGGCTGCAGAGCTGGTCCTTTTAGCTGAAAAGATCGGGAGCTAATTGAACTTGACAAGAAGGTGCGGAAAGCACCCTGGCGGATCCAGGCAGGAGCTTTCGCGGGGCGGCAACAAACAGAAAGACAGACAGACAGACAGGCCGGCTCTCTGCTTCCTCGGGTGAAAGAGGGAGGGGGAGTCCCCGGGGGCGGACGGGGGTGGGTTGGTCTCGGGGAGAACAAAACCCAACCAAGCCTCCGCGTCTCTCCAGATCCTCCGGAGCCCCTGCCAGTGGGGCCGATTTCAGGCAATTAAAAAAATGGTATCCGGTGGACTGGATCGGAAAGGGCTGGGAGAAAAGTCCAGTCGGGAAGCGAAACATATAACTCTTGCGTTGATATTGGGGTGGGCGGGTGCCAGCTGGAAAAGACAGGCTACTAAGTTGGATTTCATTTTTAACAAATAAATAAAACGTTTTTCGCTTTTCACATGAACGTACGACAAGCGCATTCGTCAACAATAAAAATGGGGTATTATGCAATATTATATTTGTTGTCATATTGCTGTTGTTTTTAAAGCACACTCATGAATAACATCTGGATTATTATTAGGGTTTATTTTGTTTTTATCCACGGTCCAAAGACCTCTAAGCTGATGTGCAAAGCATTATCACGCTTATAAAGCACTTGGGAGACACGTGCGTTTCTGATGTTTTTATAAATCGCGTTAAGCAGATGTATATGCTTCTGCATTCTCCCCTTTCTTCCCCTCTCTGGGGTACGATCGAACGTCCGCTTAGTATACAGTACATATTTTCTTTAGGGAAGTCCTGTTCATTGCCGACGCCCAAGCCGGTTGCCTTAACTAGGGCCGAGCTAAAATACTGCCCTTCCCAGGTTCTTATTCGATTATGATTATTGTGGTGATTTTCGCCGCCGCCGTCATCATTACAATGATTTCTCGCCAGGACTTACAGATGCAGCCCTTTTAAAAATATCCTCCGCCGTCCCGCTTTTTCTTTTCTTTTTTCTTTTTGGTGCTTTTGTTGAACTTTCCATTATACAGCGCCTAGAAAGCTGAAATTATGATTTATTATAATCCTTTTTTTAAAGTGCCAGTTAGCATTTTGGACAGAATTTCCGATCATGGAACCAAATTCCTATTTACGAGAACAAAATCGTAATTAAAATATTATTTCTGCTGTCTAATCGTGGCGGGGGGAGGAGGGCATCTCTTGCACAGGAGGCGGGGAGCAGAAACGAGCTTTCTACAGAAATATAGTTCTCGTTTGGTATATATTTATCCGGCTACTCTTCAAGGAGGCACTTTGCAAGTGCTTCCAATAATGTTAGTGATCTTTAAGGTTTCAATTGTTCGAGGGGTTTTTGCCACTGACTTTTTCATTATTTACCTACTGAATCAAAGTAAGCAAATCCCATCTGTTTTCCCTCCTGCTATCCGCTTCACTTTTAATTATCCGCCCAGCAGCCTAATAGAGATGATATTAAACTAAATCTTTTTGACATTAAAAGTAATTATCCCCAAACCAATATTACAAGAATGAAAATTACCCTACCCGCCCCCCTCCTTTCCCTCGCGTCTTTCTAAATAAATAAATAAATAAATATCCCTTCCCATCGACGCTTCTTCCAATCTGGAAGTTCAGTTAATCTAACACAGACATGAGATTGGAAACATTTTTGGTTTAATCTTAGGTTTCTATACATGGCAAAATAAATGGATTAATTAATTAATTTGTAAAAGCCCGTTTTCAAGTTTCTGAAGCATTACCTACTCCTCCCTAGATTGACTGCACGATGGGGCTGACTTCGGAAGGGATCGGCGCATGCACGTGGGGAGGGGACCAGCGTGGGAAGCGGAGCCCGTGCCCCCCCTACTGCTGACGTCGCTGGGCAAAAGAATCCTGTACTTGTATTGCAAGGGGTTGGACTAGATGACCCTCGTGGTCCCTTCCAACTCTACAGTTCTATGAACCTTTCTGACTGCCAGACGTTCCTCTTCTTCTCAAGAAGCCCCGACCACAGGGCCATTAAGATCATGGTGTTATTTAGTCTGATAGGCAGGCAACCGGTCTTAAACTTGGTGTCTGTGGTATTTTGCCAAAATCAAGTCCATCTGATCTCAATGAGGACTAGAAACGTTTCCACTGGGATGCGTAGGATCACTTAGCACCCTCAGTGGCTTGGCTCTGAATGAACCCTCCAACTCTTCATCCATCCAGACTTCCGGACAAATGTTGCTTCGCACGGGGATAGCCAGTCGCCTTTGACTTGAGTTAGACATGGTTTATGGTTGCCAACCCTCTGTTTTAAAGGGGGTTCCTTGACTTTTAGGAGTCACAAGCCCCTCCCCCCAATACAGCTCGAAATCTCCCTCTCAGGTCATTTCCCTATATGTCTGGGGCGGGGGTGAGCCGTACAGGTGAGGTGTGTTTGCTGACCCCATCGGTTTTGGGATGCCCACGGGAGAGCAATTAGATCGGGAACTCAAGTTAGGATGATTGCTCCAGAGCCGTAGCAAATCAAGTAAATAAATAAAAATAACTGAGGTTCTGCCACCCCTAACATGAAGCCTGCCCCCCTCCAACATGAAACCTACCCAGAGCAATCGCCCTGAGAAACCTTTGCCCAAGCAGACCCACTGGCTGGCTGTACCCGGAATAGCTCTGCGTAAAATAGTCTATGGGGTGGTTGCAGATAGCCTCGTGGTTCAGCCCTTCAGTCAAAGAGCCTAGCCTTTCACTTAATCTGGAACCCAGCACAGCAAACAACCATCCTGGTCCAACACCTGCTTTCACCCAGCATATCAAGGAAGTTCACAAGCTGGCCCACCCCACCCTGCAACCATTATTCTGAGCTACCTTGCCTTTGAACTGGGTTTAACTGTCCTGGCTAAAAACCTTGGCAGGCCTCCAGGACTCTGCCTAATTGCCTTCTAAGCCAGAGGTTGTGGCCACATCTTGTGGCAGCGAATTCCACCAGCTAATTATGTGTGGTGTGAAGAAGCGCTGTCTTGCCCTACCGTCAAACAACCATGTCTTTGGTTGACCCCGAGTTCTAGCATTCTTAGAGAGGAAGGGGAAATTCTCCCTTACTTTCTACAAAACCATTCATGATTTTATCAACCTCTGTTATGCGCCCACTTAGCACTCTCTTAAAAAAAAAAAAAAGCCAAACGCTTTCCTTGTAGATAATGTTTCCTAACACCTCGATAAATTGGGATGTGCTTTTTTCATAATTGTACGAAATAAATCAAATACCTGGTGCCATGATTTTTATGTAAGGGTCTTATATAAGTCTGGTGGCTTTATTTTCAATCCATTTCCGAGATGGATTTTATCTTTTCCCTATCTCCATTGCATGCTTAGTTAATATTTTCACTGAGCAGTGCACCACAGCTCCAATATTTATTTTTTTCTGGAAAGTGACGATCAGTTTCGATGTCATCATATGATGTCATATTTGAAGTTTTGGGTTTTGCCCCAGTGTGCATCTCAAATCTCATTTGCGATTTTTACTGTTCATTTGTCCAGTTTCTAACGATTGCTTTAGAAATCAAAAGCCGTCGCTTTCCCGATCATCAATAGTTACTCTTCGTTGACTTCAGATCCTGTTGTACACGTTAAATAGCACCGGTTCCAATACAGATCCCTGAGAGATCCTAATGTTCGCATCTCTTCATTGTGCAAACGGTCCATTAATTCCAGTCCTCCGCTTCCTGTTCTTTAACCGAGACTAATCCGCGAGATGACCAAGCTTATTATCCCATGCTGCTAAATTTACTCGGAAGTACCGGGAGACTGAAAAACCTAAATGATCATCTCCAACTCCCTTAATTCAACGAGTTTACTTCAAGTATGGCTAACACTGGACCCAAAGTTTTCTCTCTCTCTGCATGCCTAAATTCACAATTTCTATCAGATTACTTCCCACTCACACGTTTGTTGGCACACACAAATAATCCTTTTGCAGAAGCCTTGCTAATTCTTCCGCCACAAGGCTTCTTCTTCTGTATCTTGAATTATGGTTCGCATCATTTCCCGAAGAACAGATGTTTACACTGGCAGGTCTGTAATTTCCCAATCCTCTGCCGTCCCACTAATTGTTTTTAAAATCGGCGTTAGCTTGACTATCTTTCAGTTCACTGGTAAGGCGGCCAGTTTTAGTGTTGGAATGCTTTTTTGTGGTCGTTACATGATCATTAATTTCACGTTTGACTTAGTCCCTCTTCCTACATTAAAAAAACTAAACTAAACTCTGACAAATATTGCTCTGTTGGCAACAACGGGGCTCGGGCCAATGTCACGTAGACCCATTTCTGGGGATAATGGAAACGTTAGACCTTCACTTCACAGCCGGTTACCTCCATTTGCCAATCTATAGAAACCCCTTGGGATGGGGAAAGAGAGGCGATGGTTCTCCCAGAACGTGGCAGCAGAAATGCCTCCTTCCGTGCCCGTTTGATTTCCACACACTTGAAGCGAGAACTTGGGCCGGCCTGGGCAGAGAGCGCGCGGGGGGCGCCTCGGGCTTCCATTGGGGCCAAGCGCTCTTCCCTCCAGGGGCAACTCACAAGCCTCTAGGTCGGGAACTGCTTGGTGCCTCCTTTGAACTTTCGGCGCTAGTCCAAGAAATGTCACCAGAAACAGCCAATCAGACTGGCCTTTTATTTCTGCGGTGCTCCCAAAGGAGGCAGAAAGTCTTGAAGGGAGAGGTCCCCATGGTGCCCTCCGCCTTGCGCCCCCTCTGGCAGGCTCCAGTGCAGCACCTCCGCGCCTGCCTGCCTTCCGCCCGCTTCTCCTCGGCCCCACCTTCCCGCCCGCCCGTCCCCCGCGGCGCTTCCTTCTCCCCGGCCTCGCTTCCCTCCCCCCCCCCGGCCTTCCCTTGAAGACCTGCTAAACTGAGCTAATTTTAATTGCATGTTTCAACTTCGCTAATTAAATCGAGGGGGCTAATTAAAAGTGACTAAGGAACAGTTTTCAGCAGAGGGGCTTCTCCCGCTCGCCGCGCGCAAATCTTCCCCGCAGCCAGAACCGGAGAAGCCAGCGGCTCCTCGGCGAAGCGCCCCCTTCCTGGGCTCTCCAGCCGCGGCGGGGAGGCGGGGGCGCCTCTCCTTCCCGCTCCCCCTCCCTTCTCGGCGGGGGACCCCGCCCTCGGCCGTGCCCTTCCTGCAGCCTCTTCGGCTGGGCCGCGGCCTGAGCTGGCAGCGCCCCCTCGCCCCGTCCTCCGGCGCCGCTTCCTGGCCTGGCCACGCGAGCGCCCACCGGCGCCTCCAGTTTCGCGCCGAGGGAGCCCGCCTGCGCCGGGCGGCCCGGGCCTAACTCCAGCCCGGCTGCCCCCAGGCCAAGAGGAGCGCGTTGCCCGGCGTCAGGGGTGAATCTTGACCCCACCCCACAAAAAGCCTTGGATTAATTCAGAGCAGAATAAAAGGTTATGGAGAGCCATGGGTTGGCCCCTGGCACCCTCCTATTGCACCCGCCTCCTAAAAGGAGAGAGTGAGGGAAAGAGGCAGGGTAAGGCCCGTCTCTCCCCCACCCAATTTTTTCTGCTACTTTCCTGACCCATAAAGGCGCCAGCACCCTTCCCCAGGATCCCCTGTACATTTTCTTCCCCACCTGAATGCCTGTTTATTTCTTCAGCCACTGCCTCCTGTTTCCACCAACTCCACTTTCTTCCCCATCCTACAGTAAGGCTTTTTCCTAAAGCATATGCTAACCTTGATCACTCAGCCCTCCCTCAGCAAGTGCTCCTTTAAATAGAAGCACTTTTATATATCCCTCCAGCTGAAGGCCCTTCCTCATGCCATAAACTCTCAGCAGAAAATTTGGAGACAATCTTTCCGAGTTCCACACATTTCCTGCAGGCAACAGACTGGCTCTCAAGCACTGGAGTGTTTGAGGTAAGGGCACAATTCACCTGGGTGTGTTATTAGTATATTAATTGTTTTAACATTTAGTTTATCTTGCTTTTTAAAAAAAGTTTGTCAAGTGATTGAGTTTTAGTTGCTGTACCTCTTTGGATAATTGCTTTTTTAATACCAGCAAAAATGGTATTATGTCTTTAGAATTATGGCAACTTTATTAGCAGTAGTGATGGTGGTAGTATTAAATAGCAACCCATTTATCACATAGAAAATCATTAAGAGATGCACACAGATTGCATCCGACGGTACTATCAGTGCTTAACACAGCCATTCACAGAGGACCGCTGGTTACAATCTGATTAATACGCAGTGAACAAATTAATGGATTAGCTACAGCAATTAATCGGCTTGCCTCCCCTCTCTGCTGCACCAGAACACAAGCTCATCACCAACAGTGCAAAACCAGACTAAAATACAATAGGTGTGTAGAATACCACCCCCATCTTGGGAAGTTTGTGATGAAATACCCATTGATTTGCGTTGGGCTGGATTGCACCCAGGCATAGTTTTATCTGGTGTCTTTTAAAACCAGCCATTTTTTTCTTAGACTCAGAAAGCTCTAGGCTTTTCTCTGACTTGCCACCATGACAAAAGTCCCACCTGCCACAGTGGAGTTTGCAGGGCCCTTTGCACAGAGCTCCCCCAAATTCCTCTCCAGGCATTGCAGTCTCCAGGCTCCATTGGCTTTCCCTGGAGGCCAACTTGGTAAATATTAAAAGAGCCCCTTTAAACAAACAGGCTCACCTTTAAAGACAAGTGCTCCTATAGAATAAGGCCCTGCGTGCTAATTGAGGGATCACCAGGGAGGCAGGGGCTAGGAAAGGGCCTGACCAGCATTCCCACAGCTATTGTATGGATTTTTAGGCTCTTAAAGAACCGTTCCCTTTCTCTCCCTTTTTATTTCCCAGCCCCTTGGGCCTGGATTAAAGTGACAGACAATTTTCCCTTCGCACCTTATTGATGCTTAAATGCACTTTGAGGTGATGTGAATAGGGCGGAGTGGGGAGGAGGGGAGGGGAGAGAGAGCTCTGTGAGAACACAATCAAGTGTGTGTGTTTGGGAGAACTACAAAGCTATCCACGCTTGAAGGTGGAACAGAAGCAACAGTTTGGGTACAAAGTATTACAGCAAAGGCTGGGAATTGGCTGTGGGCTTTAGTGCCCTTGGTTCCCCCCCGCCCCCTTCTTCTTTTTACTCCGCAAAGGCCTCAGATGCATCCAAAGCAGCCTAAGAGGCGGCATTAAGGACAACTTTCCTGGGTCAGACCACAAGCCCATCATGCCGACTCTTCGGTCTGAAACAGTGGCCGGTGCAACATGCAGCAAGGGAGCTTCTTCCCACACTGTAGAGTAAACTGAAGTGTGAAAAATAAGGCATCTGGGCAAGGAGATAACATTTGGCATTCAGGGAGGAAGAAAGTAGAGAGATTACTGTTTGTGTAGTAGAAGGACCTGGTTTCCGAAGCATCTATGGCTAAAGGGTTTTAGGTAGCTGGGCAAGGAAGGACATCTCCTCCTATTAATCCTAAAGGGTGAGGTGGACTAATATCCTACTCAGTATGGGAAAGCAGCCTTTGGGATCCTTGTCTATGCCAGCTAGAGGGGAAATGTGCCTAAACAGTGGCATTCTTGTACATTCCACGCAAAGGCGTAGGAAATGTGAAAGAAAGGGAGTTGGAAATAGGGTATCTTTCTCGCTGGTCTCCAGCAGGAAGCAACGGATATTGACCAAGCTGTGTTTGAAACTTTTCAGTTGAATGCACATTCTCTAATATCACTTTGTCAGTTACTTCAGCCGTTTAAGGAACAACTTAAACACTGTCTGCCATCTCTTCACATGTTGCAACAGTAAGTCCACTTGAGTCCATAGTTCCTGAAAGCGAACAAAAAAACATGAATTTATTTTAATCCAAACACGCACAACGAGGAGTGTCATATTAATGGTTTTATGCATCTATTATACGACGTATCCAGATAACACATGTATATGCTGTCTGAGTAGAATTCTTAATTTTTTTAGTTCTATTGGTACTGAAGCAGTTCCATATTCCTGATTAATTTTGGGCCTTTACAGCTGTATCCTGTTTAAGATGAGGGAGACCTGAACAGGAAACTATTGTTCTGTGGGTGGATGCACCACGTATTTGCAAAATGCAGTGCAACATTCTCTATCCTTTATATAACTCTCAGGTGTCAGTATTGTGCCGTCCACTTTTGAATTCATTGGTTTAAAAACCCCTAGGCATTTGCTCACTGAACTTGCACTGCAGTGATAAGTCAATTCCCCAAACCACTCTGCTATTAGACAAAGGAGGTTCTTAGAAGAAGAGGCTAGGGTAAGAAACCCACCTGGAATTTCTTCATTCTAAGTAGAGGCATGTTGCACTGTGTGTGTGTGCAGATTTTGTATATACTCACGAGTACTTCTATTATTAGTTCACATAGTCTGCCCTCTCCGCCCATAAAATAAAATGCTAGACTGAGAGAGCTGGTATCATCTGACTCACTTAGACACTGGATGCCTGCCTCTCATCACAACAGGAGTCACCCTAAAATCCACAATATGCCTCTTTACAGGATCAATGTTGCCAGATCAAATATCTCAAAATCAGGATACAATGTAGTGTCAGTAGTCAGGCATAGGACAGGAAGATCACCCTTAGTGAACTCAATACATATGTATATTAGATATATATATTTAATGACAGAGATCTGAAACATTCTGTGATACTAGTGTGCTGACATCACAGGGAAATCCAAATGCGGCTGACCTCCATCTTATCATGTGAGTCCATACTGTGTAATAACCCAACCTCCCCGCCCCAGGTAGGCAATTTTGTGGCAAGCCAAGCAGAAAACGGAGGAAAAGCAGCACTTCCCTCATTTGTGAGAGGCTCATTAGCAGAGCTCTTCTTGGAGTCTAATGATCGGAGCCCTTTTAAATGATATTTTATATTATCCCTACCCTTCTTGCTAACTTCAAACATGTGTTTTGTTTTGTTTCTTAAAAGGATCCGCTGGGTTCTTTTTTTGTTTTGTTTTGTTTTTGCTTGTTTTGTTTTGTTTCAGGTAAAACCCAATCATTAAAATTCAGCCCCCGTCTCTTGCATCTGCTTCGTCTTTGCCAAATGAATTGCAGGGTGAGAGAAAAGCGATTGCATTCAAATCACAGATGGGGTGCAGGTTTTTGGAAGAAATTTGAGAAACACCATTGTCCCGAATCAAAACTCAGTCCTTTGCTCCACAAAGGGGGTTGCTTTAAGCCCTCCGAGTTCTATGGCACTTGTTTTTTAAACTTTCAGGGTCTCACACAATGGCCTGCCACCTAAATGTCACAACCACTCTAATTCCAAGTGTGTCTCTTTCACTTAAAAAAAAAATTGGGTGGAGGCAGCAAAATCGAGGGGAGTGAAGGGCAGAATCATCACGCACAAGTTTCCCCTTCATTGCCAGGCCATGGTCTGTTGGTAGGAACTGGGTGAAGTGGGATCCAATGCTTGAGTCAAAGTTGACCAACGGACAATGACCCTACCTTTGAAGGACATTCTTCACAGGATTCGCAAGGTAATGTGATTGAAAGGACTTTATATGAGCCAGCCCTGAAGGAGATGCAGCACTAAGAAAGGAAGAGAGCAACTCTAGGCATGTGCAAGATGCATCTCCCAATGCAATGACTAGCCAGTAGCAACTCCCCACCCCCAGTTGACTCTTGGCATGCATGTGTGCATGCGCACACACACAGACAAGGTGAGCCTTTCTCACTACTCAGGTGCCCACAGTGGAACTGGGATTATTATTCAAAGTTGAAAGAGTAAGGCCAGATTGTATCTCCATCCTAAAATGTTTATGAAGGAGCAGGTGTATCCTAACAGGCATCTAGGCACTACAATTCACCTCAATTTATGGAATCCAACAGTTACTTAATTTGCAGCAAAGGAAGGATGGGCACTTTATCATTAGCAATTAGTTGATGTCACAGTGGCACCAAGGTTGTAAGAGATCTATTGGTGTGGCAGCACACATACTTCGAAACTCCCTGCCTGATGACATTAGGCAGGTGCTCTTTTTGAAGTCTGTCAAAAACATTTTTGTCTAGGCAAGCCTATCCAGAGATATAGAATGATGATGTGTGTTTTAATCAGTTTATTAAGCTTATTGATGATAGTGTTTTTAAATATTCTAAATAGGTTTTTTTAAACTGTATTTTACGGGTAATTTTATTCTCTTTTATTCTCTTTACGGATAATTTTTATTCTCTGTAAACCACATTGGGGTTTTATGATAACCAAGTAGTATATAAATCTTATGAAGTAAAAAACTTAGTAGAGAAGGACAAGTTGGGATGGTAGAATTGGAACCTGAATTTCACATACAGCTTGGTGGACACTGAGGGTTGAAGGTCTCAGGTTTGATCCTTGGCATCGCCATTTAAAAGGGACCCAGGCAGCTTATGTCTGAGATCCTGAAGGTTTACTTACTGCTAGTCAGAAGACTGGGGAAAGATGGGCCAATGGTTTGATGTTATAAAGCAGCCTCCTATGTTTATCAGTGCCTGTACATCAGGGACTTCTGAATGAAAGCTTAAGAGTGATGGTGAAGCTATTCACTAAAATAAGGGGCAGATAATAACTTGTTCCAGGTAATTTTACTGGGATTTTGAGAGCCTCTCTTGTTCCTATTCTACATAACACACCTAAAGGTAAAGGGACCCCTGACCATTAGGTCCAGTCGCGGACAACTCTCGGGTTGTGGCGCTTATCTTGCTTTACTGGCCGAGGGAGCCGACGTACAGTTTCTGGGTCATGTGGCCAGCATGACTAAGCCACTTCTGGCGAACCAGAGCAGCGCACAGAAGCGCCGTTTACATTCCCGCCAGAGCGGTACCTATTTATCTACTTGCACTTGACGTGCTTTCGAACTGCTAGGTTGGCAGGAGCAGGGACTCTATGCAACGGGAGCTCACCCCGTTGCAGGGATTTGAACCGCCGACCTTCTGATCGACAAGCCCTAGGCTCTGTGGTTTAGATAGATAGATAGATAGATTCTTTATTGTCATTACACTAGTGCAACATTGCACAAGTGCAACGAAATTGGATGCCATCCCTTAAAAACAGTAAAAGCAAAACAACAACAACAACCAAACAAACCACCTTCCAACCACACCCACACCCACCCCCCAAAACTCCCAGATCTCACTATCGAGTTACAGCATTCAAAAAGGCCACAGCGTTTAGACCACAGCGCCACCCGCATCCCTTCATAACACACCTACTCACATAGTAATTGTTGCCCCAGTAACTCTCAGGGCATTAAACATTCTCCAGGAATGTGATGGATAAACATCACCACCATGTGCACTTAAATAAGAATTTCTTGCTAGAAGATGCAGATGTAAAACATCATTTTTGAGCATATACTTTCCCAAACCCTAAGAAAAGCCCGTTCTTTCTGAGTTAGATAAATCATTCCAGTTCATGGCATGTATAGCTGACTCTCATCTGATGGTCCTTTAACAGAGGAGATTGTTTATTTTGCTTGCAAGGGTGGAGGCAGAAGCGAGAATGTTTTCAGAAAGATGGGGAAGTTGAAGGCAATGATGAAAGGGAAATTTGATCTGATGGGGGCACAATGGAGTGTGTGTGTGTGTGTGTGTGTGTGTGTGTGTGGCTGCTGTTGGGGTGGATGCTAGGCGGGGCTTGCTTCATTTGCCTTGCAAGTGGTGCTGATGCAACAACAACAACACCTATCTTTGCTTGTGGGCAGTGGCTCATGCAAAGTGCCAGGTTCTGTGCTGTGGTCTAGATTCTGTGCAACAGGGGAGCACACAGAAACATACAGAACACCACAGCCCTGATCATTATATTTTCAATTATACTAAATCCTTTTGGGCTCGGGGCACCTGAGAATTAGTAGCTCCTTCTCTTTAACATCCACATATGCCGGGGGGGCGGGGTTGAGGAAGCCACTGCACAGATATATGGTTCCACTTTACAGAAGGTAGATTGTAGCTCTGTACATGTGCGTATGGGGGGGGCAGGGGGGAGAATTATTTATTTAATTAGAACCCATTAGGTGCTTCTCTTTTTGCACCATGCTCTCCATTGCTATGTTTAATGCTGGTTTTAGTTGTTTGTTGGACTTTCTGCTTTGCCTCTTGTTTTGTTGTTTATGTTTAAGGGGTTTAACAATTGTGCATTGTATCTTATTGTCTGTGTAAACTTGGCAAATTTCGATAGATGGGCAGAATAAACATGATATGAATGAATGAAACTGGGAGCCACAGGTAATTGTCTGAAAGAGCAAGGCAGTCCACTACCCAATCCAAGGATTGCTTAGCATCAGTATTGATTGGGGGTTCCTTGCTCTTTCAGACACACACTCACTGGTTTCTGAGAAAGTTTAGCTCTTTGTGAATATGAACTTCTTGGTTCCCTCAGATGTGAGTCCCAGGGAAAATTTCAGGCTTATGATGAAGACTTGACCAGGTAGGAAGTGAAGGCATTTGAAATATCCAGTTAACTCCTGGTGCCTTAAACAAGAGAGGCTGCAGCTTACAAGAAGTGTTATGCAAGCACTATAATAATTTGGGTGCAGAGTTCCTCATAAATGCCAGTAACCTTAAAGAAAATACAAGTAAAGATAAGCTAATTAATTGTTCAGTAAGCTAATGAATTGTTCAGTAATTTAATTCAGTGTTTTTGCCTAATTTTTGACAGCAGTTGCTAGATCAACATTGCAACAATAGCAGACACTACCAAACAGTGTTCCCTGTGTAATGCAATTTCATTCTGAACTAAGGAGCACCATTATATTCAATGGAACGGTGAGGTTCTTAAATGAGACCTCCCTTGAAGCAAATGGATATTTGTAATCCTATACTCTAGGAAAGGGGGGGGGATTGAAAGCTTGGTTTCTCAGCATCATCATATTGGGTGTGTGGCTCTCTAGATCAGCTCTTCTAAGAGGATTGTTGTCCTGTGCATTCCTGAGGCATAGAGGGTGAGCTGGAGGCATTCTCCACCCCCTCCCATCCTTCACCCCCCAACACAAACAGAAGTTGAGAAGATGAGACACCCTTATTTGGGGCACAGCTGTTTAAGATGTAAAGACGCTTTAAGCATTTGGGAGCTGCTGCTTATAGCTCTGAGAAAGTAAACTTTGAATGACCCTCCAGGTTAGTTTAGTCTGGGATCTGAGAGCTGAAGGGTGGTAGAACCAGACTATGGGTTTTCCCGCCAACAAAGTGGGGGTGGGGGTGGGTGTCGTATCACTTCCCCTGGAAATGTGTGTTATCTTTAGGGCTGGGCAGCCCCCCCCCCAGGCAGAAATTGACAGAAGTCTTTTCTTCCAGCAGGGAAGGCTGCCCAGGAGCGAGGAACAAGGCACATCTTGTTGTATAGTTGTGCAATGCACAGAGAGAGGCCTGCTCTCTCCTAGCACAGCAGAGCATAAAACGAAGCAGGGTGTTTTCTGATCTCTCTCCTTATCCACCCATCAAAAATGTGTGCACATGTAGGCTGAGGGTGTCATTTCATGACCAGAAGTCCATGCTAAAATATAAACACAAGGCGCTGCCAGACAGCATGCTTTCCTATGTGTTATATTAAAATTTGAGGGCAAACGTTCACCTTTTGGTCTGTTATGCTCTTGAGCAACTGGGTCAGCATTCCCTTCTCCCGATCTCAGCGTTCTGCCTCCCCACCCTCATCCCAGCAGCCACAGGGACCTAGTTGGTAGCAATTATTCTTACTAGATCTTTTACCTGCCCTTCACTGAAGAGTCCAAGGGTGGGTTACAGCAATATAGAAGTACAGCTTTAAAAACGGTTTTAAACAAATGCATGCCACCTGAAGCCGCAGTTAATCTAGAACAATGACCTGAATGATACCCTACACTGGACTGATTTTTGAAAGATAACCTGCATAACTTTGTCTCTTTGATAAGGTCCCACTTCCCCCTGCCACTCAGCACCCAGGCCATATCCACACTGCCTGCAGTTTGAGGCTTCATGGGAGAAATAGTGATAAAACAAGTAGCTCTCTTTTAAACAGCAGTTATACAGTGCATGAGAAAGAATACAGAATCCAAGCAAAAGAAGAGGAACCATTCAGCATGGGTGGGCCTCACTCCAAACTAGCAGCCAGTAGTGATTCATAAACAAGTACCAAATGAAGGATAATGACTTTCTGTAGTGAGTAATTTTCAGGATCTCTTGAGACTAAATTCCACAGTCTAAAAGTTGTTAATCAGTTCCAAAATGGCAGCTTCATACTGGAGCCTGGCTCTGAAGTTTGGAGTCGCCATACTCCAACAATAAAGTTTGTTTGTTGGTTTGTTGCACTTACTGGTCACCTTCTTTATTACAAAAAGTAAGCCTAAGTGACTTACAATAAAATACAAAAAAGATAATCCAATCTAAAATTAAAACAACAGAAAAGCAAAAAATATTCATATACATAAAAGGCAGTCCAACACATCCCACCAACTAAAGGAGGCCACAATATCTAAAACTTTACAAATTACAGGCCAAAAGCATGGCTGAAAAGCAATGTTTTTTCCTGGTGCCTAAAAGCAGCCATTGGTGCCAGGCATGCTTCTCTGGGGAGAGCATTTTGTAAGTAGGGAACCACCACTAAAAAGGCCTCTTCTCATGTTGTCAAGAGAGGGCACATAGAGGAAGACCTCAAATGATAAATGCAGGGTCCAGGTTGGTCCAGGGAGAGTCCATTGTCAAGCTCCCACAACTACATGGTTACAAAGCAAAGGCTACAAAAACAAAAGAAAAATCTCTCTTGCTGAACAGTTTAGGGACAGATTTATCATTACATCTATTTCTGACATCCAAGTGTGAGTGCAGATGCTTACATAGCCCAAACAGCCCTACAGCCCCACAAAAGGGAGGTATTAGCAGGCTCAGCTGAGTCCTAGGGTTCACCAAAGTACAACAAAACTGTTGGAAAGGGCTGTGAGGGGGCCATGGAATGCAGACTATTTGTTTCATGTGGAAGAACCAGATAAGAAGGGGAATCAAATGGAGTATTATGGAGAGGGGCATGGCTGCATCACCTGACTGGAATAGTGAGCAGGAGAACTACACACTGCAATGTTTTTTGTAGGTTCCAGTTGTGTTATGATCTGAAATTATGTACATTTTTTCTAGCACAAATCCAAGAGTTGCAAAGTGAGTCTTTAATAAGAGTCCATTACCTCCTTTTTTACCTCCTTTTCCAATTTAAAAATCCCCTCACATTGTGCTAACTTTAAATATAAGCATGAGCCTGAATAACGTCTAGTATATTTCTCTTGTTTCATTGGTAGAATATATGCCCCATGACATACTGAAATCCTGTATTTCTGAGGAAACTGGCTGCTAGTTTCATGCTCAGGTTCTGCAGGGACTTTCTCATTGGTCAGCCTTTCAAATAATAATTATTTTTAATGGTGCATTCAAATAAGGACATAACCAGAGCAGATGATAGTTTAGCATTATCTGGAGCAGGGGATGTTCAGGCAATCATTTGCAGAGTTACCTGTTACCTGTCATAAACATCATTTCCCTCTCCTGCTTTTATTGTTTTACTTCCTCCTCCTCCTCTTCTTCCTCTTCTTCCTCCTCCTCCTTGTTGCAGTGACACCACTTTTATTTATTTATTTTGAACCCATTTTTCATTCATATCATTTCCCAAAGCAGGGCACAGTAAGATTCATATCATTTAATAAGATTTAAATAAGATTTAACCACTTGTTGAAAAGGGTTAGGTTCACAGATCTGTCACACTGTGATAGGAAGCTGATTTGAAAGCTTAGGAACTTCTATCCCAAATGCTTGTTTGGCAGTGGCCTCTATCCCAACAGATGCTGGGACCGCCCATTCGAGATGTGGCAAGTAACTGAAAAGAAAAGATCACAAAGGCAACTTTGCCTGTTCAATTACTTGAGAGGAAGCATGAGTCAAGCAGGGACTTGTTCATATTGAGCTAAAAGCAGGGGCCCATTGTCTTCCCCTTTTAGCTGCTGTCTCAATTTACCCGAGGCAGGAGAAAGAAGACTTGGTAGTTGAAGCAGCTCTAGCAACTTAGTGGAATGGCCTTTTCTGCTAAGGAGGATGTTGGGACCGCACGTCCCATCATTCCTATAGGAAAGTGTTAAAAACATGAGTGATGCGGGATGAGACCAAAAGTCTGTCTAGTGCAGCATCCTTTTTTCCACAATGGCTAGATACCCACAAGCAGGACAAGAGAGCAATAACCCTCTCCCACCATTGCTCCCTAGCAGCTGGTGTTCATAAGCATGCTGCCTCTACTCTGGAATTCCAATTGTATAATTGGAAGGGACCTTGAAAATCATCTCGTCAAACTTCCTGCTCCATGGTAGTTGGTAGTCTCAGTCCACTTCTTGGCAGGAAAGGAAGCTCTGCTGCCTTCACTTTCCCCTTCTTCTGACCTAGGAAATTTGAGAGGGTACTGGGGAGGGGCAAGATAAGGTGCTCAAGCATCCGTTCATGTTCGTGTACCCTTGCTAGGAGTATATGCAAAAGGGCTCAAGCCCATTTGGGGGTAAACACAGTGGTCCTTGTGGAACCCTAGTTAACATTCCCGGATCTTTAAGGATGGGAACTAACTTAAGGAACTATCCTGAGCCTAGACTTTGAAGGTGTGCACTACCAGCTTGAGTTTAGCTTGGAAGCAATAATAAGTAAGTAAGTAAGTAGTACATGCCCCTTGCAGCTAATGTAAGATATTAATCTGGCTGCTCCATTTTGGACTAGCTGCAATTTCTCAGTAGCCTTCAAGGACAGCCCCTTGTAGAGCATGTTTCACACAATGCATTTGTGTCATCTTTAAAATTGGCACAAGCCCCTCTATCTGTTTAAGCAAGTGTAGGGAAACAAATACAGTCATATCTTGAGTTGAATGCGCTTCGGGTTGAGCGCGTTCGAGTTGCGCTCCGCGGCAACCTGGAAGTAACGGAGCACATTACTTTTGGGTTTTGCTGCTTGCGCATGCGCACTCAAAATGATGTCACACGCATGCGCGGAAGCGGCGGCACGCTCAGACACGCCATCGCGTCTTTCATTCCGTTCGGGATGTGAACGGGGCTCTGGAATGGATCTCGTTCGCATCCCGAGGTACCACTGTATTTTATTTAGTGACCCTCACATCAACCATTAACTGTTAACTTGTTATTTATTCAAATGTCTCAAAGGGCACATAAATTGGGCCAGGAAGCGCTTACCGATATCTCTGATTTTTACTATGTGATAAAGAACTCAGAGGAAATATTTTCTAGTAATGGCAGTAGCTGTTAAATTTGCCATTCCATCTCTGGCAGTAAAATCGTTTGGGCCAACCCTAGTTGTTTACCATATACATATTTAGCCAGGTTTGTAGAGTTCAGATTAGATCCTTCCCCTTTCTTCCTTTCTTCCTGGTTCCCAAGTGTAATATCAGGATTGTGTGGCTTGGTAGCAAACTTTGTAGGTTTGCTGTAGTCGGATGGGGGTATTTGAATTGTAGGAGAGTCACCCTGAGTGAGTCTACTTCAGACTGAGGTGAAAATTCTAAGGGTGTTGGTAGTTCAAGAATAGACAGATCAGTGGGGTTGCCTTTGGGGTCTGGAGACTGATCAGACTTCATCCAAAGGAGAAGGGTGTCTTTTGTGGTTCAGATAGCCATCTGGCCTTTCTGATAGACTGAGGAAACCTTTTGAGATTAGGTCCACTACAGTTAAAATGGAACAATGCTGTTTAGACTTCAGATGAGCACTTGGTATTATTAGCCAACAGAAATAAATGACTTGCAGTCTGGACAGGCCTCTTCACCAATGGACTTTTGGGGTTCCAAAATGTGTCTGGCTTCTGTCAAAGAGAGAGGTGACTTTTTGGGTTACATTGAGCATCTAGAGTAAATACAAGTTCTGCATTTTAGAAGATTATTAATAGCATTCAAATGGGACCCATATGACATACCACCTTAATTTCTATTCAGCCCAACCCCTTAAAAAAGCACAGCAAATACAGTAAGCCTGAAACCTATTGGTTTCGATACAAATATAAATTGCAACATCCACACTGAATGTATAAACAAAAGTAACATCATGAAACCGAGCAAGATTGAAAGCAACAGGCTCTTTCCATGAAAAAACCCTGAAATGATTTAAATAAATCTTAATATACCAATATGTTCCTGCAAGTTGGGTGTAGATCATTGACATTCAGGGTGAACATGGACTATAAAGCCTTCATTAAAAGACAAAGGCCCCCAAACAATGCTGATAGGTTTTAGATTTGATCTATTTTCATCCTTAATTTCCTGGCAGTTAGAGACTTAAAGCTATGGGGCTATCTGTTTAGCCCATTTTAGTGTTGGCTAAGCTCAAAAATCTTCTTGGATGTTTTAACTGTGTATTGACAATTGTACTTTTTTCTGACTGACGGTCGAATAAAAGGTTGATGATGATGACTTAAAGCAGTTTGCCATCTGGTTACCTAAGGAGAGCCTACATCCATCGCTCCCTGCCTGTAATCTAAGATCTGCATTAGAGGTCTTGCCATGTGTGCCTATTGTGAAATCAGTATGGTCGATGAGCACACAAGACAGGGCTTTCTCAGTGGTGGCTCCATTTTATGGAACTCTCTTCCAGTTAACATTTACTTGGCCCGCTGAGTTTTGGTATTCAATAAAGGCTTTAAATCTTATCTTTTTACTATTGCCTTTCTTTAAAATACAAGTGTAGCCAATGTACAACAAACTGCCAGTCTCCTCTGAGCAAGTGGAACTATACAAACACATAGAAGTATTTTCTGAGAGCTGCAGTGCAGTGTTGGAAAAACATTTTCCCAACCTCTTGCGCACAAACTTTGTGTAAAGTGGCTTAGGGCACAAAGGGAAGCTGAGCAGGTTCACTTCTGTCAAGTGGCTTGATGGAAGATTTCCTCTTGGTAACACGAGGGAAGAAAGGTGGAATATAATGTAGCAAATAAAATAAATAAAAGCCTAGCTTTGTTTTGCTTCTTTTTTTTTTAAAGACACCCTCTTATTAAAATATGCATTTTCCCCTCCATGGAGCTGAGCTTAATGCAGGACTTTGTATAATACGGAATGACCCATACCAAGATAGCAACAATTCTGAGTAGATGCACACTTCACTTTCTGAGTGCATCTTGAAGCTCAGTTAAAACGTTGCTTATTTGCAAAACACCAGAAAATGCAGGAGGAGAATTGATGATGTGTATGTTGGAATAGGTGGCAGGCTTGTAATATGCAGAATTCCAAAATAAGTTCAGAAGCACATCCCTCTACTGGTGAGTTGAACTGACCAGTTGCCAATACAGTGGTACTTCGGGTTACATACGATTCAGGTTACAGACACTTCAGATTACAGACTCCGCTAACCCAGAAATAGTACCTCGGGTTAAGAACTTTGCTTCAGGATGAGAACAGAAATCATGCTCCGGTGGCGTGGCAGCAGCAGGAGGCCCCATTAGCTTAAGTGGTGCTTCAGGTTAAGAACAGTTTCAGGTTAAGAACGGACCTCCAAAACGAATTAAGCACTTAACCTGAGGTACCACTGTACACATTTATTGCTACTTAAGTACCGTATTTTTCGCTCCATAAGACACACTTTTTCCCTCCTAAAAAGTAAGGGAAAATGTGTGCGTCTTATGGAGCGAATGCAGGCGGGAGGCAGGTGGGAAAAGCCCCCAAGAGCTGCACACATGCTCCACGCGGCTCTTGCGGGCTTTTCCCCGAGGAAGGAGAAGGGCAGCCTGTCACTGACAGGCTGTCCTCCCACCTCGTAGAAAAGCCAGCAAGGGCTGCGCTCCCTTTAAAGAGTGTGAGGCTCTTGTTGGCTTTTCTGCAAGGTGGGGGAATTCCCCGACCTCTTGCAAAAGCCCCCAAGAGCCATGCACTCTTTAAAGAGCACCCGGCTCTTGCGGGCTTTTGTGGGAGGTTGGGGAAGGGACAGAGGGCAGTCCCTTAGTCCCTTCCCCCACCTCCTGGAAAAGCCCCCACCCCCACACAAGCCACGTGAAGCGTGTGTGTGGCTCTTGGGGGCTTTTCTCTGAGGAGGGAGAAGGTCAGCCCATCAGTGATAGGCTGCCCTTCTCCCTGCTGGGGAAAAGCCTGCAAGCACCGCACACATGCTCCACGTGACTCGGGAAAGGGAGCGCTGAGCAGAACCTGGGATGCATACAGGCTCTGCTCAGCGCTCCCTTTAAAAATATTTTTTTTCTTGCATTCCCCCTCTAAAAACTAGGTGCGTCTTATGGCCAGGTGCGTCTTATGGCCAGGTGCGTCTTATGGAGCGAAAAATGCGGTGCGTGTAGGAATGTTGCAGAAGACTGCAACAGGCTAGCCCCAAGAACATCAGTTTCTTGAAACATAGCAAGGGATGTGTGCAAGAAAGCAGGTTTCGGCTCATGCAAAGGTAGATACAGATTTACATCTGGATACACACCTACACTGCAAAAAATCAGAGCCTGCCAAATATTTGGAATTCCCCCTGGATTTTCCTCCCTGCAATACCCTGATGCTCCCCACAACCTACTGGGGGGCAGGATGGATGTTGTTGAGAAGCAGCACTGGGAATGGATGGCTGTGAGCAGGCTGGCAATGAGAACAGAAGCACTAGACCAGTGATGGCCAAACTTGGCCCTCCAGCTGTTTTGGGACTACAACTCCCATCATCCCTAGCTAACAGGACCAGTGGTCAGGGATGATGGGAATTGTAGTCCCAAAACAGCTGGAGGGCCAAGTTTGGCCATCACTGCACTAGGCGGATCAGCAGTAACAGCCATGGGTGTAGCCAAGGGGGGGGGGGGCTGATGCCCATCTAAATCAGTAAAAACCAATACAAATCTGAGGTTCTACCCTCCAACAAAAGCCTACACCCCTAACAAAAATCCTGGCTACACCCATGGTAGAAGCCTCTGTCTTAATTGCCCTCAAAAGCTTTGTTGGGGCCCAGAGGCACCAGTGTTTTTCTTTTTTAGTGCTGTGCCCTTTAAAAATGTATTTTTTTTGGGGGGGGGGGAGTAGCCAACTAAGTAGTTCCACTAGTCAGTGTTTTAGCTGCACAGTCGAACTTCCTGCCCTCTTTTCTCTTTACACACACTGTAAATCTGCTCTGGAGGATTGGGGAAACAGATTTAAGGGATGGAACAGATTTAAGGGGTACAAGGAAGTTCCACTACACAGCTAAAACTCATTCAGCTGGCAGAACTGTTTACTTGTATTTGGGCCATATTATTTTAAGGGGGAGGTTGATGTAAGCAAATATCACACTGAATTGACTAGTTGAGTCTTTGTATGTAAATATGGATGCATGTTCCTGTCTGTGTCCAGCACACTGAAATGGTGCTCTTATCACAATACTTGTTTGTAAACTGTTTTGAGTAAAAACACATTTCGAAAGGTATGATACATAATTTTATTAGAAATTAAAAGAAGTAGTTGTGCAGAACTAGTGATGTGCAAGTAGAGCTGGACTGCAGCCCAGATCTAACATGCCAAACTCTTGCCTTGATAAAAATTATAAACAAACCCGAAGTATATGGGAATACACTATATTATACTTATATCCTCGTTGTGCCTTCAAAAGCCCCATCAAACACAAGGAAGGCTACACTGTTCATCCCTGGACTACTTAGTGTTTGATCTTTGAAAAAAGACATTATTTCTCTTAGTTATGGAGAGGAATGAAAGAACAACCATGGACTCTTCCAAGACAAAGGTAAACTAGATTTTAGTAGAAACTTCAGTGTAACTGCAAATTTATTTAATGTTTCTAATGTCACTGAAAAAGTACAATTTATGAAAGCTGTCGTCCTGTTCTGCTACATCTTTTTTTTTTTTAAGGCGGTTCCATAAAAACTCACCCCCATTAAATGTAAAGAGTGTAGGTGAAGAGAATACAGAGGAGACATTTGGGTTTTGCATAACCTCTAATATCAGTTTAAACAGCAATGTAAAAATGAGGAGGTACATCGGAGGCAGCACTTGCTGCTGCCAGGGAGCCTCCCGCTTTCCCCATCATACTGAATGGGGTAATAGACACAAAAAGGAACACTTTGTTACAAGTTTCCATTAATTGACAACAATAATGCCTTAAGATTTAATACTAATGCATTCAAGACATTAATGATAATCCATTAATATGAGGGACCTGACAATGTAAAAGTGGAATCAAAGATATGATCCACCGTAACAATGTAACAGTTGGGTGGGGATAACAGCTTGCATATTGAATATAAAGGGCTGGTGAATTGATATCAGCAAAGAAACTGACTAATACGGTGGCTTTGTAACAGAGAAAAAATGGGCACATATAAAATTGTCATTAAATACTATTGCTACATGAACAAGCAGCAGCATTATGGGCCCATATTTTTGATTACAGAGGTTTGTGTTCCTAAAAATCCAAATGTTAGGAATAAACCAATCATTAGCAATATTTTATTTCAATAGGAAGATATGCATTCTTGCAGTCCTCCAAGACAATGCCTCATAGACTCAAAAGTGAACAGCAGGTGGAATTAATTTTACATGGAGAAAATTGCAACCGAATTGGCACAACAGAAGCCTACAGCCAATTTCATGCTGGATGTATACATTCACTAACCAACCAACCACACAGCATAAACATATCCACAAATTCAGATCAAGTTGTGGAAGAGTATAGGAAACTACCTTTAAAACCTCGAACTGCTATTCCTGTCAATCATTTGGGTGCATTTGCGACTTGATTATGAGATCATGCGAGATGAAAAGAAATAAATAAACAAATGTTGATGTTGAGATGGGTAAAATGGAAGCATGGTATAAAATACGTCACAGGAAGATTAAACGATATTTAATAAATTAATAGGGAAATATGTAGCCAAAATATAAGAAATAAAGCTGAAGAAGATAAAAACAGCACGATGATCTCACAAATAAAACTTCTTATATAAGTTAAAGGTAATTTAAAAAATATTCTATACAATTATCTGGTTTCCACATCACATTAAACCATACATAAAAATGAACATGCAGTGTGCTGGTGCATAGCACTGGAAAATTCTCCTCTGCTTCTGCTACAGTGCTGGAAAAACAAGCCAGAATTTAGAGAGAAACAAACTGTGAACCTAGGTTTGGATGTCACAGCAAGTCAGACTCTGGCTTGTTTCGTAGTGGCATGGCAGCAGCAGGAGCAGGGGAGGAACAGAGCAAGAACGTTTGCGCACCATGCACTAGCATGCTGCATGTTCACATTAAACCATTAATGTGATGTGAAAACCATGCTAATGCATATCAGTATTTCAGCAAGCCCACTCATTAGAAGTATGGTTGACAACAATCTAAATGAACATTTGCAGATGAATGCTAATTAAGGGCACAATTCAGAATCCACTTCAGAGAAAATTTTGATGCAGAAACAAGTGGTAGACCACAGTTCCATTCATTCCATTGGAAGGGTTAAGCATGACCTTAACTGTCTCTAATTAAACTGCATGGGGCTTTTAACTTGGAGTAGATTTCATTCTTCCTACTTATGTATGGAATTTGTTTTTTACATTTCTTCTGTTTGCAACTTGTATAGCTTTTCAATTAAGGTAAGAAGCTGGATCTTTCCAATACATTCCATATTGTCTAATGTTGAGTTTCATGTGGGGGGGGCATGAAATAGTGTGACATGAATACATCACTGTATGTCCTGTGTGCATTCACTAATGTAATTGTTTTAGAAGACTCCCCCATCCACATTTTGCACTTTTGGTAAAAAATAATATATTGGCTTTACTAGCCACCTTATAATCATACACTAGTTTCATATATCCAACATTCTGAAAAGCAGAACACCACTGACAATATTTATACGTTTGTTTCTGATTCATATTAAATCTTCATACTTGGATACAATCTTGGGTTATATGCAGAAAAACCAATGATCTGTTTAGTAGCTGATGTTTCTGTGGTGCTCTCAAATGCTATACCCTACACCTAGATTTTTGTTGCTTTTTAAAAAAACCAAAAAGCTTATAAAATTATTTTGATACAGTTTTAGGCAGCAGGTATAGTTGGGTTGGTTTGTATAATTCAGGCTTCAGAACCAGTTCCCTGGGTACACATTATTCAGGATCAATAATGAAAATGCAATGAGGAAGATTTCTTAATACACTGTAATTTTACATTTTTATTGTTTGGTGAAATAAACAAGGTGCTTTAAAACAGCAGAAAAAAAATACAAACAAGTGCCAGAATGAAAGGAAGCAAAAAGGAAATAAAGGGCAGAGAGAAGGGTTCCTGTAATTTCTTCCACAATGATGAGCAAAAAATAAAATAAAATGTGTGTTTGCTATTTGAAACACTTTTAGAGGCTGGTAGTCAATGTCAACTTATTACTGAACTATCAGCTAGATACCAGTTATTTAGCACTGGCTCATTTCTGAACATTATTTAGATATTCACATCATCAGCAGTTCAGCACACTGCAGTGTAATGGAAAGTACTCCCTAAACTGAATTGGAACTGAGATCCAAAAGGGAAAAAAGGTAAATAAATATCTTGCATATATGTCAAACTATATTCTCCAAACAAAACCTTACATCTTATGAAAGGAGTCAGAAAGTACCAACAAAACAAAACAAAACAAAACAAAAAAAGGTTTCTGCTTTCTACTACTATAATACTGTTAAATCTCCAAGGCTGAAAATGTCCCATGTGTTGATTTTCTGCCTTTTTTAAAAAATTAGGTGGTGAAGTAGAAATTCAAACACAGGAAGAAAATGCATATATATGAGAGCACTGGTTCACCGAAATATCAAATATACAGTATTCTAGTGTCAAAAGTACAGGCAGAAATGTCCAAGAATTCTTGGTGAAAAGGGGGTAATTGAGGAGTAAAAATTCTACTTGACAATCACTCACATTTTAACAGTGCATTAATTATAACAAAAGCCAGATGGTAAGTGAGCAACAGAGTCATAGTGTTCAGTGTTTACTGCAGAATATTTCTTTTCTGCTCATTTAAATGAGGTTGGAAACATATACTCATGTATGGAAAACTTTTAAGGAGCTATGTTTATTCTTCCTTTCCGGCTTCTTGAAAGAGGCAGAGTTGTGACATTGATTTTTGAGTTAAATGACAGTACACGGTGATTTGGATAAAGCGTTCACCGTGCCTCGTTCATTATCAAAGGATTGCTTAGTCCTCCAATCTGGCTCGATCTATTCTTTTGCCTCTAGGAAAAGTGTTTCTTGAGGGTACAATTTTAATTCCAGTAATGATTTATTTGGATCCAGCTGGGTCACCTGTGAAGACAAAAAAATTAGAGAAAAAAACATGAAAAAACAAGTACAGGTAGCGGTCATATACATTTTCAAAAGCAAACTGATAACTATTTTAGGGCCTTTTAATTTTTTTACTTATAACATTCAGGAAAATAGCATCAATTCATACATAAGAATATGTATATATTTGCAATGGGCTGCAAGAAAGATAGGTTTGTTGTAAGTTGCATTTTGTATCACCTGGCAAAAGGTCTCTTATTTTCTTTATTTAGAGAATCTATCAGCATTTGTCAATGCAGATGTTATGTTTGTGAGATTATTGGAATCTTACAGGTACACAGGACAGAAACGACATGCCTAGCACTTTTTTCTATATAGACCCAAAATACTCACTTAATTTAATTGGTGTTTCAAATATGTAAATGGCTTAGACATCCTCTAATAATTGCAATTTGATTTTGCAGTGCATTGCAGAGAGCATGTCACCTATGTACAGTGGAACCTCGGGTTGCGGACGTAATCCGTGATGGAGGCACGTCCACAACCTGCAGCGTTCGCATCCTGAAGCGCCGTGTCTGCGCAGGCATGATTTGGCGCTTCTGCGCATGTGGCGAAACCCGGAAGTAACCCGTTCCTGTACTCCTGTTTTCCCGCAGTCCGCAACCCGAAAACACGTAACCTGAAGCGGCTGTAACATTATGTATGACAGTAATTGACAAATCCATTTCAGCTCACTCCATGCTTAAATTCCATTGACTTTCTTTCCCCAATAGTGCTTGGATATGATTACATTTTCCAAGTTTAAAATCTGGGCTTGAAAAGATATATTACTGGAAACTCTACTGCATAATAGGAGAGTGATTTAATTGTTTATCCACACCTGTGAAACCATACTGTATGATTTACCAACAATTGCTGTCTAGTGAAACATATACATTAGAAAGGAGCACAGCTCTACTACAAGATGCATGTACACTTTTGTGTAGAAGTATACAGTATACCTTCCCAGCAATTACAATTTGAGCTTTTAGGATAGGGTCTCACCTGAAAACATTAAATACATGTTTTGTTAGACCAGATTGCCATTCCCCCCTCTCCCGCTCATACTCTGTATGCAAAACTTGTTTTCACTGGCAGACTGTACATGGGCAGTAAATTGTGGGATGATGAATAACTGCATTGGAATAAGTAGCTGCAATCAAAGGCTCAAGCGTGTAACCACATAGGGTGCATTAAAATTTGAAATAAGTAGTAACTGTCTACTGCTCACAAACACGGGGCAATTTTATGTCAGGCATTACTGAACAAATCAAGTTCCAGTAGTTGCTGAAGTCCCTCTTTGTGAACAGAAAAAAGATAGTTCCATACCATTGTTACTTGAGTCTCATTCCTAGTGTTATACCCCACCTCAGCCCTCCACTGGCGTTCTAGCTTTGTTTCAACCGTTCCATTTTTCTGTGTTTTTAAAATTGAATTGATTTTATTTTGTTTGGATGGTTAGTATTTTAAATTCTATACTGCTTGTTGCACTTGGTGACGCTCCGCTGATGGAAGGCATCTGTCAGCAGAACAGGGAGGAAGGGAATTTTCTGGGGGTTGGGGGACCTTCCGAGGCAGATTTCAGATGGAGTGGTGGTCTTTGGGAGGGGAAGGGAGCACCTAACTTTCTATTCCTCCCTGCTCCACTGATGCGTGCCTTTTGTCAGCAGAATGACACCAACTAGATTCTACCACATACATAAATATGTCATAACACCATACCATGAATGCTTGAGATTATAAAATGTTTTAAAAGCCCATTAAAAAAGATTTGTGATATAGCATTTTCTACAAAGTATAGCATTTTCTCCAAAGAACATACCACTTAAAATGAATGGGAAGAAACTATCTTAGAAAATATGTTTTATAAAACTACTGCGACTCTGAATTCTGTTTTGCACTTACAGAAGCCTAATAAGCTTTTTGTTTCATATTTAAAGCCTTTAGCATTTCACTGCTACAGTGCTGAACCATTCTTTGGACAAGAGGTACTGTGCACCTGAGAAAAGCAATTTGCTTTCTCTGTTCAGTTCAAGTCTGTATCTAATTAAATCCACTCACTTTCCAAATCCCATAACCCCTTTATTGCAAAAGCAAGGAAAGGTAAGTAGAGTGAGAATGTCTTCTGTGTATCAGGCGAAAACTGGTTTGAAAAGCGAGGCTGGGTTAATGAACACTATCCTCCAGACTGTAACCAGATGGAAACCTATTATTCACTTGAGTGTAATTAAGGATGCACATCCTAATCGGAACTCTTGGGTTTATAAACTCAAGTTACCCTTAATAACAACTATCAACGATGTCCTTTTCTCAAGTGTTTTCAACTTTGGAGGTTAGCTGAGTACCTGTGCTAAGAGGAGGTTTGCTGCTTTTCACCCTTGATTTCAGTGTGCCTGCTGGTTTTTTAATTCACCTAGGGACTGCAGAGTTTGCAAATGTTTACACCATTACCCAATTAACTAACAATATGGCTCCTACATCTGTCAACAAACAAAGCTGTTGTTGCTTTGTTTTAGCTGCTTGGCATTTTCTGTTCATATGGGTCGCTATTGTACTTAATTATCACGCCAGATCCCGTCTGCAGCATTTACTTTGTTATTTGTAGTATGTAAATATGTTGCTTTAGCATGGAAAACAGAAGCTTTATTATCACTCCTCTGACCAAAAGATAGGCTTTAGATGGCAAGCAAAAAACCTGAAAGCAGCAACAACTGAAGGGAGAATTAGAAACAAGTTATCTCTGGGCATATTCAGGCAGTACTTTCCTCCTGAAATTGTATCCAGGATGACGGCAAGAACCGTCTTCATGAACATGGTCTTCTTCCCTCCCATGCCCTCTTCACCACTTTCTGATACCTGATACCGTGTGTGTGTGTGTACTTCTGATCTGACGCCCTGCAAAGTTATTTTTACATTCTTTTAGTTCAAATAACAGTTCTCTGTTGGAAAGTAAATCAAAGTAAATCAAACACCATAATTTATCCCACACTTCTACGTCCTGAAGATTACCATAAGTTCAATACTACCACATTTCTCCTGAAGGCTCAAATATTTACATCAAAAGCCATTTCCTAATATTAGGGACATCCCTAAAATGGCTTGTATTTCCGCCTACAGTTCAACCTCAGTTAGCAGTGAGCCGCTGGGATTCATTATTAGCCAATTAGATATGACCACCTGCGGCTTGTCCAAAGACCTCATCTTGGTAGAGTCAATCTTGGGAGAATCATCCTTAAAATTTAAATTTCTCTTATTAGTCCCTGGCTTTCCTAGGGCACTTGAAGGGTTGTCACGTGTGGTCTTTTCCTCTTGACTGTGGATTTGGCTGTAACCTTCACAATCTCCCTTTTCATCCAAGAAACTTTGTTGTATGGGCATTATATTCAGCTCAGTGACCAGGAATGAAGGGGCTTGTAGTGCAACAACAGCTGGGGACCCCAGTTTGAGAAACATTGAGGCTGATGGTTAAATAGTATTTATATATAAAGAAGAATTACTCAAATAGTAGACATGTAAATGTATTCAATAACTTAAGGGTACAATATACTATCAACTAAAGTAACTAAAATTATCCCGGTTCTTATCATTCCATTGTATCATATATTGTAAGAAGGGGACACGGGTGGCGCTGTGGTCTAAACCATGACAGAGTGAGCTCCCGCTGCTCAGTCCCAGCTTCTGCCAACCTAGCAGTTCGAAAGCATACCAGTGCGAGAAGATAAATAGGTACCATTGTGTCAGAAAGGTGAATGGCATTTCTGTGTGCTCTGGCTTCCGTCACGGTGTTAGGTTGCGCCAGAAGCTGTTTAGTCATGCTGGTCACATGACCCGGAAAGCTCTCTGTGGTCAAAAGCCCTTGGCCTGAAGCGAGATGAGCGCTGCACCCCATAGTCACTTTTGACTGGACTTACTGCCCAAGGGTTATTTACCTTTACCTTACCTATATTGTAAGATGCTGGCAAACATTTGCATTGAGGGGGAAAATCAATAGAAAGAAAGTAAGTTCTGAATCATACTGGAATTGCTAGGAGAATAGTAGCTGATATACTCTGTGGTCCACCCCCATTGTTGGGCAGATAATAACCAGCAAAATATGGCTCCCTATGTTAAAGCTCCGTTCCAATTTGAAGCACCATACCTCTGGGTAAAGCTATTTAGGCTACAATGGCTGAAACTGTAATACCATTAGAAGCCAATAGAAAGTCTCCAGTCACTTTCAGTGGACTGTGGACAGGATCCACAGTGTTTTCTTGGGTTGGGGTATTATTTAGGTTTTTTATATATATTAAATTTTTGTATCTTTATTTAGGCTCTTATGATTTATATGGAAATTGTTCAATTTGGTTGTGTACTTTTGATGTTTTCTTTATTGTTTATTACTGTTTTTGTTATGTTTGTATGTTTTAAGTCACCGAGAGCATGGTTTGAACTTTGGGAAGGCAGCATACAAATAAATGATTGACTGAATGACTGATTGATTTTCTAGGGCTTCTATCAGTATAGTGGATTTGTATTCAAATACATTTCTTAATAGAGCTCATCCTCTCCAAACCCCTATTTACATATTCACCTTAGCTGACCCTGCACGTAACACCAAATGCTCACACCCTGTACAACAGCAATTTACTGCTTCCTACATACAGCTCCTTATGCACACTGATCCAGGAATAAAATGTAAAGTGAAATAATGGCAAGCAGCCTAGTCAGGTCATTTAAAGTAATGGTAGGAATATACAACTATTGTAAGTCAAACATGAGTAACAAGGATCATACTCATTACTTTCCTTCACGCCCTAGAACAGGATTCTGTTCTCAAGCAGGCAAACTTCCTTTGCCATTTACACATGCTTGAATTACTCTGGTGAATCTAGTGGACAAAGAATCCTTTAACTTTCTTTCCTAATCCCCCTTATCAAGGTGTAAGTGCTGTGAAAATCACTTAAATGCACACCTGGTGGAGGACAAAATCTTTTTCAAAATCTGTATTATCTCAGTATGACACAAACGAGAACAGTCAATTCATTCTGTCTGATAAAATAATAATCTCTACGTATACTAGGATTCTGTAATTAAGAGCTTCAAACAAGGGTCCAAATAAACACACACTTTGAAGAGGTGCAATTTGATCTGATTTAGCAACACTCATCTGCCAATGTTTTTTATTGGCACTGTGAAATGTCCAAGAATAATGGGAAAAGAAATATATAATGTGTACTTTAATAAAAATGGATTATTTTTTTAACAATGCTGGTCATAATACAACACTTTAAAACAACTGGGTTATTCAAATTGAATGTGTGTGTGAATTTTAAGACTAGGAATCACGTAAGTCTATGACCAATCCACTATATTTCTTCTAATTAAATAAAAATAAATATTATAGTACTTCAATACAATTACATCTTGAGGAAATTTGATTAAGACAGCCCTTCCTTTAGAGAAAATATTTACGGTTAGAAAAAATCATTACTGTAGCCTGCCCTGGGACCTTAGGGTGAAGGGCAGGTAATAACAATAAAAATGGTTTGCATCGATTTGATGTTATATAAAATAGTCTCCAAAGGTTTGTATTGTTTTATATAAGGAAATGTTCTAAAATGTTTTTACACTTTTTTGTTTTATGGTTGTCAACTGTTTTGTTTTATACAGTAGTTGTATATTTTATTATACAGTAAAGGGGGCACAAGAAATCAAATAAATAAACAGATTCTTTACAATGCCCTCTCCCTCAACCTGGTGACCACCAAAGATTTTTGACTCACAAGTCCCACCAGCCCTAGCCAGCATAGGCAATGGTCATGGAGATGCTAGCTGTAGTCATGGAGGGCACCAGCTTGGGGAAGTCTAGTTTACAACAGTGCTACCAGAAATGAGCTTTTGAAGGAGACAGCTCCAACTGATTCAAAGTCACGTTTTAAAAATACTGTTTAGGAAAGAAGGAGTTGCACGAGTTCAGTTATACATATTTTCAGCATGTTCTTTAAAAATTGTTTTTGATGGTTTGTTATTTGTCACCTTGGGCTTCTTTGGGGAAGAAGGGTGTGGGATAAAAATCTATTAAAAAGCAGTCCACTAAGACCTGTCAGTCTTGCAGATGTGTGCAAATGGTTTTTTTTCTGGCCAAAAATTATAAGCATGGGTCATAGAAAAGGATTTATGAGGAATAAACAAGTTTCAGGGGAAATTATAGCACATTTGTTCTATTCCTTATTTTACAGGGTCTAATTGGACACGTCCTGAAATCAATATGCTAAATGGCATCCAGGCAGATTTTTGCTGAATTGGCAAAATGTCCAGGAAAACCCAGATGTATGGTAAGTAGAGCTATTTTTAAAAAATAATAATCATCAGGGAAAATAAAAGGAAAGCCCCAAAATGATATTTTCAGGGGGGGAGAGAGATGTTCCCCCCGAAAGCTCAGCAACTTTGTCTGGATTTTCACCTTTGGGAATATGGCAACCCTAATATAAGGAGTGAGGTATGGTGCAGAGGAATCTCACCAAACACATGATGGTCAATAGAGGAGTAAAGCCGGCTGCCTGTTCACACCTATCCTACATAAATGACACCTAAACACATGACATAGTCCATAGACTGGAAACCTAGAATGCATGCTCCCCTGCAACACATGGGAGAAACATTTGAATCAATGTATGCAAATAGCTTGGTACTACTGTCTTTTACTCACCTAGGCTTGAAGAAATTTCTTAAAAGGTTTATAATTTTTAATTTAGGATGTTTTAATGCTCTGATGGAATTTCTATTGTGTATTTTAATTTTGGATGGATTTTATAGTTGCAAACTACTTAAAGGCCATTTTGGCACATGTAGAAATCTAGAAGAACAGGTTTCCCTTCTCTTTTGGGCTCTTCTAGAACGCCTATAGATTATGCCTTCTGGATAGTAGATACCTGTCTCCCAATGGATTTGCATCTGGAATTTGAAACAGGTGGAGAATGTAGTGAAATGTCCTTTATGTGATGGTCCAAGGGAAAATTCCTTTAAACATTTTGTCTAGTTTGACAACCTATTCAGACATTTTGTCTAGTTTAACAAACTATTCAGATGAAGAGATTGTTTGGTTTCTGTTACAAGATATTTACCCATTTGCGACAAACAGAACAACATTGTAAGCATTAGCAACAAGACAAAATGGGAAGAACCAAAGTAGCCTCATATGAGATTTAAGAGGTGTTTTTCCAGTTTCTTGAAAACTGGGACTTTTCATAGTATTTGGAGGAAATATTTAGTAGAATTATACAGTATTTCAACTTTTATTATCCATCTATTTTATTGTTCATCTTTATTCTTTTATCACCCTGAGCTCCTTTGGGAGGAAGCTTGGGATATTAATTTAACCAAAAGAATATGTTTATGTGTTGGAAACTTTATACTGGCACTTCATTTTTACAGTTGTCAAGGACAACAGCTGGCACAATGATTTTGCTGAGGAATGTTGATAATGATGACGACAACTGTGAATTTTGAGTGCTTCTAAAATGGAATCTAGTGTAACATTTTCCTCTATGGGTTGTTAAAGGTCAGTGCACTATGCACTCACTTTATAGGCTTCTGAATTATTTCAGTTTAACAGTTAACATATATGCATTGTAAGATGCTAAGAAAATATTTTATTCCCTCAATTTTCTGAGCATGAGAATCTCTGAAGCCATAAGTGAAAGTACCTGTGCTGAACTATGAAAAAAGCTATATATGAATGTTTTCAAACCAAACAGAGTTTGAGACACAGAGGACTAAATATAGATTGTATGCTAAGAAGGGATTGGCCTTTAATTTGAATGCACATTTCTAGTTATCAATATAGGGAGGTGTTTCTAAAACATTTAGAATGGTGAACAGAAGATGTGCAGATGCTACAATATGACTGACTGATATACAGATTAAATCAATAACATGTATACAAAAATGCAGTGGCAATTTACAGATTCTTAAAGAGTTCTGGCAGTGCAAACCCCATCGGAATGAACAGGGCTAGAGCTGAAGGATCACTTTGAGGATCAGAGCCTTATTAAGATGCATTTACTTGTCCAATTACCAAAACAGCAGGAGATCATTAAATTTTCTAGTTAGCAGACACAGCAATGTTAATATCTTAATGTTGCCAAGGCTATTTCTTGGCATTTTGCTACTACACTTTCTTTCTTCTAGCAAAAATTCATAAAATAAAAGCTAAGCATGAGGAAAAAATAACACATACGCACACACCCCAAGATTGTTTAACAGGTGACCCAAAGAGGCAACTTCCCCCAGCACCGTCTGAGAATGATCAGACAACACACTAATCAAATAAAGTTTGAAACCAGTTGAGAGAAAGGACCATAGTGAAAATTGGGGGTGGGTGGAAGAGAGAAGAGACTGGTGGTGCATTTGAACAGAATACTTTCATCTTGTAGACAGCTGTATGTAGTGTTCAACATGTTTAGTTGGTCATTTTCTGAGAAACGAACTGTCAAATTAAGATGCCTACTGAGTATTTGGCACTCAGCTTAGACTATTCAATATTTCTTTTCAGCTCTAGAAGCAATTTATAAAAAGGTGGCAGGTTGCAATCATATACTCACTCATTGGGACTTATTTCTGTGTAGACATGTATTATGAAAAGTGTCAATACAGAAGAGGGAGATTTGTCTTTATCATGCTACTAAAAGTATGTCTGGGATCATTGGCAGTGGGTTCAAGACAGAATAAAGGAAAACTTTTTTCCATAAATGTATGGAAATTACTAATGCAAGTTGTTATTCTGGCTGCTAACATAGATGGATTTTTAAAAAAGAATTATCAACAAAATTATGGAAGCTAGATCGATGATAATTAGTCATGAAAGCATAAACAAAAACAAATTGTGCATGGTCAACAGCAGTAAGCATTCGAATATCAAATATTAGAGACAAATAACAGCATAGTCCTTCCTTCCATAGGTATCCTGATGGCTACTGTGGATAGTAGACTAATTCAGAAATACACAATTCCTGTATTCAGAAATATGATACACATTGCAATATAGCTTCTTGCTTGCAACATCAAGCTCCCCTCTCTAATGCATAAACTGTACAAAACAACACCAACACCTGCTTCTTACCAAAAACAAAACCAAGGAAAGGGAAGAAGGGTGAAGGCGGAAGTGTTTTTAATCTTTAACCTGTATTTTATAGTCATGCCATTGCTAGACACAATCTGGCTCTAAACCAGCCTAAATCCTTCTCTTGAGTGGATGAACTATATTATTTCAGTCAGATTAAATTTATTTTAACTACTCCTTTGTAAGGGAGGAAAGAGAGATAGTTAACCCCCCCTTCTTGTTTATTTAAACTGCTGTTGGAATTGACTAATTAAAGGGATTTTTAAAAGCATAATACTCTAAACAGAGCAAACTGGTTCTGAATTATTAAGCAACATTTTAGATGCATTTGAATAACCTTAAGTGACTTAACTGCCACCTGATCCTAAGCTACAGCTCAGATAAATAAATGTGAAATACTGTAGACGTCCTAGCTTACTAAGGCTTCCAGATACAGTAAATAAAGAGCTTAAGTCCCCAGTACACAGTCTGTAAAAGACATACTCTCTGATAAATGGAATTCACTGGTGTACATTTAAAGAGGAAATGCAGGGCAGGGGGAAAAACAGGGTTTAATTTTTATTACAAAGGAAAATTGCAGGTGCAGACTGTTAAGACATGCCAGAGCTCTTGGGAGATGTGAAGGAGCCTTGTCTGTGTTTCAAATGCCATACAAAAACCCAGTGTCATAACCTCTCTTGAGTGGTCAACCCCACCTCTCTTGAGTTGTCACCTTGGCAATAAAAGGATATCATTTCTCACAGGTAAAAGAAACAGTCAAACATTATCTTTATTAGAGCCAACTAAAAGGTCACAAAAAGTGATCAAGCTTTCAAGTTTTCAATGGCTTGCTCACTTCTCTAAGATCTTTTAGTTGGTCCTCATAAAGATACTACTGCACTGTTTCTTTTTGATTATTTTTTTTAATGGGTGAACATGGCTTTCTACAATTTCCTTCTGCTTTGGAGATTTCCTTCATCATATATGTCTAATTACATGGAATTGCTGTTCTTCCACTCACTGAAGATCTTTTGACTGACTGATTGATGTTTTTGTAAATGGAAGAGGAGGAAAGGCAATTTTGGTTGGCCTGCCATTCACCCTGCAGCCTCCCACATCACCTTTCACCTTGTCATAGCAGAGGGAAAGTCAGGGAGTGAGGAAGGTCTGCAGGGTGCTTCTACTCTTCACAAAACCAGGAACTTTGAAAGAGATTGTGCAAGACTTTATGCTCAAGGTGGTGTACATGGTTCTCCCCTTCCTAAATTAATCCTCACAACCACCCTGTCGAGTAGGTTAAGCTGAGGCAGTGACTGGTCCAAGGTTACCCAGTAAGCTAAATGGCAAAGTGGGGTTTGGAACGCTGATCTCCTGGGTCCTAGTTCAACACCCTAACCATTACACCACACTGGTGCTATTCAACACGGAGAGGGTTGAGGACTGAGGGGTGAGCAACAGGTGCAAGCACACTGTAAGAAGCCTTGCATGCATGCTCCTACCCCCATCCCCACTTTGAGCATACTCATATATAGGTGAATGTTGGAACATGCATCTAGGTGCACTTCTAAGTACGTCTGAGCATTTGAACACATACTTGAAATAAGCGCATAGAGCTGTTAGATACCATCTGAAATGAGGACCAGGCAACATTAAGACTTCTGTGGAAACAAGCGCTGAACTCTCCTCTCTTTTCTCTTTCAGATGCTGGCACCAACTTTGAACCATAACAAATGGTAATGGCAAAGGATGTACAAGTATTCCACAGCATTCTAATGCTCTTTAATCTTGCTATACAGTTGCAAACAACTCCAAGTTGTTAATGATTTCAAAATGCAGTTATAAGCATTTATTGTATATTTTTTTTGAGTCAGAGAGTAAGGAGGAATTGGCTCAACCCTCTACACCAATGCAGGTAATACCTATCATAGTGTCTTTCCCATTTTAGGTGCTTCAGGATGTCACTGATATTTTAAAAGCTACAAGTTATCTCTAGAATAAGTTAATCTTTGTATTTACTGTAGAAGTTTGTATTTACAGTAGGGTTATGATACTGACTTTGTCAGTCAAGGATATATGTTAAAGTGACTGGAATGTACAAGAAGGAATTAATGAATTCATATTTACTGGAGACGTGAACCTATTTCAATATTTATTGGGATACCTAGACTGGTGGCTTTACTCTTATTTTGCTACTGACAAACCATTTTGTCAAAGCAGTGTACTGTATTCTGAGCCACTTCAAAGTTTCCATAATTTGAGATGTCAAGAAGAGCAATATTACATCTCATTTTGGGTGTGCTGAATATGTACAATTCTTAATCAATGTGATTTCAAATCTATTGCTAAGGGCAACTGGACCAATGCTGCACTAATCCAGTCTACTACTGAGGCAACTGGACTAATGCCAATTTTGTTGCACTAGTCAACAATCAAACTATCATAGCATGCTAAGGCAGGTGACTATTTAATCCAACCAAGTAAAAAGCAGGGGCAGGCTTCTTCATACTTGCCCCCTCTATTTGAAGTGGTGGCAAAGGGAGTGATTCTGTGATGTCATTATATAGCCAAATCTCATTGGCTAAACGGTACAGTAATGCCATCACTCTGAGAACATATTCTCTGAATGGCTGGGTGTTTGTATGTGTATGTGAATGAGTGACAGAGTGAGTGAGTGAGATTCTGTGAATATTCTTCCTGCTCAAAGCTTCTCTTTTGCATAGAAAATATCAAAGCCATCCAAATTACTGAACACTTGTACTACCTTAAGCTACTACTATCCTATTTGCCCTGTTGCTGCAGATCCGCTTATGCCCCAGTAACTGCAGCATATTGCACTGACAGTGTAAGTTAAATCAACTCACACACTATCTGGGGCAAAGCTAAAGTGGTTGCCTAAGGACATTATCTTCTGTATTTTTTCAGGGTAGATCATGAGCAGATACTTTCAGAATCGGTTAAATAACTACTCGATCATAACATTACACAGTCAGAATTAAACTAAGAGTACAAATGGGACTTAAGAATCTTGCAGGTTATAACTTTGAATAAAAGGTTACACCATTTGATGGCATTCTTCCTTCCACAGTGCCACAGAGATCTAACTCAATGGAATACTATTCTTAAAATTAAAAAAAGCAAAGGCTACTTTCTGAAGGCAATTGCTTTTGTGTGAAGTGGTAACACTGTTCTTAAAGCGTAAGAAAACTGTTAGAGAAGAAGATCTTTAGGTATTTAGAGAAACATCACGCTTTAGGTGTAAAATCTTTGCTTCAGCTTTTTTCAAGGAAGGAAGAAGATCTGTAACATGGCAGCCATCTCTGAATGGTTTTTTCCACTTTGGTTCCACTGAAAATGAGATTACATGCTTGGATGGGGATAAACCTAATTAGCGGATAATGGGATTCCTTCACAGACATTTTATACTATCTACAAGAGTTGACTCATCTGCATTATTACACGTTTCTTTGCTGTTTTGAGGGGGGAAATCCTGTAAAACAAAGGCAAGAGCACAAATCTTTCTTTTTGTAGGAATTGTCTCTCATTTTGATCTGCAAATTCCCAAGACACAATAAACGGGGCAGAGAAATTAAAACAGAGTTGTATCATTATTTTTGTACTTCAGTATTATTAAGAATTAACACCATCTGGAGCACTTTTCAATGTACAAAGAACTTTACGATTCTTATTCTTATCCTGTCAGGGGATTTCGGTCTAAATATAGTGATACTGTTAGAAGTGCAAAGTTAAGAAGAGGCTTGAGCAGACTAGGCTAGAAAGACCCTTGAATAAACTGGATGGGGATGGGCTCAAATTAAAAAAAAAACACTTCCATAGAAGTTAAGCTCAAGTTCACTTTTTCAGACTTCAGCGGTTTGCTTGAGTACTAAAAAGCACTGGCTTTGTATGTAAGGTTAATAACTGTAGCTATATGTTTGTTTAAAATATATTGCCTTTGATCTTGAGAGAAGAGGGGAGGAGCACTCCCTCCCATGTTGTTCTGGAGGGCCTCGCACCATTGTGCACTGCCCTGAGCCATAGCTGTCAACTTTCCCCTTTTTAAGGGAAATCCTATTCGGAATAAGGGAATTTCCCTTTTTTAAAAAGGGAAACTTTGACCGCTATGCCTGAAGTCTGATATGATGAAGGGTAACATAATCAGGTTTTAAATAATAATTAGAAACCCTGTCGCTTGCTCTAGACCGTCAGGATAAAGCAAATAAATAAATAAATAAATAAACAACAGCACTGATTAGAAATTAGTTGCTCAAGGCTGTTCTACAGCAAGCAGGTGCTTCATAACATTTAAGAAATGGTTAACATTTACAATTCCTTAATCATACAGCATCTTATGTGATTAGTCCTGGAGTGTACTCAGCTCCATATAAAAGCCTATTATAGTCAAATGGCCTAGTATTTTGCAGGAAGAACTCAGAGTGTAAAGGATGAGTTAACTTTATAATTAAAAGGAACTACCTGATGCTACATTACAACTGCTGATCACTATCATCTAGACTGTGAAAAAAGAGTATTCAATACTTAATTAGACAGCTGTTCCGTAGGATTACAAATTCTCATATTTAAAAAAAACAGCACAGAAGCACCTTAAGTAGTAATAGGAGAACCTTCTTGAGGAACGTGCTGTGGAAGGACTTTGAAGGAGAAACATTTAAAGCTCTTGCTAGAGCATTGATAAACAGCAGTGTGAAAAGCTAGGGAAACTTTGGAAAGTCTCTTAGCTGGAATGGGGGTTAAATGATGGGAACACAGAGGATTCCAAACCCAACCATTACAAATTCTAATGTCTGCAAAAATTTCTGCTCATTTAGAAAATTTGTATCTTGTTCTGAAGAGTTTGTTCTGACTTCAGAATAGGTTTGAGGTTTCCCCACAAATTTAGCAATTTCTGTCTCATGGTGGGTGCTGATGTATTATTAGGCAAATTATTCCGATTGCATAAGTTTGATTACCAACCCTTTTGCTTTCTAATTGTAGAATTAAAAAAAGGCCCAATGCCACAATAGCTGCCAGCGTCCCACATCCTTAGAAGCATTTAGAAACAGAGTTTCCAGGAAAGTTGTGCCCCCCAAATGTTCTTCAGCCACAATGAGAAACAAAATGGAAAAAAAATGCATGTTACTTAGTACAAAATTATAAATCCCCCACAAAGGTTGATTACAGATGCTACAAGTATATGCTAATCCAAAAGTAACGAATGGTTTTTCAGAGTATCTCACTGTAAAAATGGCAGCATAATTCATATTCTTAATGAGAAAACGGTGAGGACAAAATAGAACAGTAACTGACTTCAGTATAGGAATAAGAAAGCAGCCAAAGCCTTTTATCCTGATAGCAGATTCACAAATACTACAGAGTAGTAGGCATAACTAGCAAGAACTTGCGCATTGCTAGTTGCAAATAGTGGGCTTGCTTAACAATGGCCAGCTTGAAGTTGGCTTGTTTAGCAACTGACCAATATTCATTTTAAACCAGGATCCCTGGCTGGCACACAACACCAGACTCAGATTAATTGAAATGAGAAGAAGCATTCCTATGGACGCATAGAACAAGAAGGGGGTGCGGAAAAGAATGAAAGCACATTTAGTGTTATGTGTGAAGCAGCCCAGTGACTTCAGGCAGGCTTATTGCATTTAGGCCATGAACTCATTAGAGAAGAATGCTTATTGCTGCTTCTACAAAAGCAAATATGCAAGCAAGGTAATTCAGTTTGGGCCAAGCTACGTGAAAAAAACAACACAATATGGGACTCTGTTAAAGATGTCACACTCTAACCAACAGAGATATGTTTTCACACAACAACAAATGTTATCCGCTCTCGAGCCAAGTCAAAATGGTCACAAATGAGCGGAGTTAAACTGACTTCAGTTTGAAGGAGAATACGGACATTTTAACTATGTGTACACACAAAATACTCAAGAGTAATCAAAGCATAACATAATGTTAGAAGTGGAGGCAGTCAGTTTTAGTTTTGAGATCCATTTTCAAATACACATTTCTATTTAATTACTCCTATGCTAGGGGAGCATTCACATGAGCAGGGGGTGGCAGCTTTTCAGTACTAGAACAAACAAAATTTATCCATGCTGTACTATTACGTGCAGATCATTATGCTGCAGACTTATTAGAACACACAACTGTTGTATGTGCTTGAGGTATGCGGAACAACCCATACATTGTAACATGATAAATAAGCAGAATAGGAATGCCAAAGGAAGTTCCTTTACTTACGTCTCTCCTGGGAAAAGTCCCTAGTAGCTTGAATTCTTCCCAAGGATATCCCTTGGAAGCCACAAAATCAAAGACGACCTGCAGCTTGCTATTGGCCAGGAAACGTCGTTCAAAGAATTCTCCACTAGGTGTTCGGATACGCAGCTTACTCACTGATTCCGGGCTCTCATCTTTTGGTTCTGGAGGCAAGGCCTGCTCTAGAGATAGCCTAATAGCCTGAAGAAAGAAGAAGGACACATAGGTTTTTAGCAACTTTCCCTTTTCTTTCTGTAACTTAGTTACTGAGACTGCCACTGCATTGTATCTGATTAATTTTAACTCAATGTCCCATCAATGGCTGCTAATGGTTGGAAAAGAGAGAGGAAGGAACTCCCAAGAGCTTGAAGATGAATCTATTTCAGGCCTAACACATTTTGGAATAAGACTTTGGCGGGGGCAAGCTTTGAATAGTAATTTTAATTAAATGCATAAACCAGTGTAGATTCTTCCTGTTGCAAATTGTCCCAGATGCATTGTCCCAGAAATCAATCTCTTTCAAGCACCTGATTTTGTGGTTGTTTTTCTGCTATGGTCAAAAAGGCCTTCTCTCCAAGATGTTTGACCACGTTCTATTACATTCTGTGAAGCAACTTGTCTTAGGAAACAACTTGTCTTACTACATGTTGCAACATTTTCCCAACATCTAGGAGTGTCTCCACCCCCATCGCTCAGCGAGGTCCTCTTCCGAGGGTCTTCTGCTGGTTCCCTCACTGCGAAAAGCGAAGTTACAGGGAACCAGGCAGAGGGCCTTTTCGGTGGTGGCGCCCTCCCTGTGGAACACCCTCTCTTCAGTTGTCAAGGAGATAAAGAATTATACAACTTTTAGAAGTCATCTGAAGGCAGCCCTGTATCGGGAGGTTTTTAATGCTTGATGTTTTTATTATGTTTTTAGATATGCTGTAAGCTGTCCACAGTGGCTGGGGAAACACAACCAGATGGGTGGGGTATAAATAATAAAATTATTATTATTATCACATCTCTCCTGCACATGTTTGTGGTCAAAATAATGGGATGCACAACTCCTGTGTCCTTTGAGATACTGGACTCACCTCTATTCTGACAATGAGCTGAACCATGTTGATCCTAGGAACCATAAACTTCCTGGGAAGCAGACAGTCTTTCCTTAGTTTTATCACTGAGATTCCATCCTGAGTGAACAAGGCAGCACAGACCCTACAACTCAAGAGAAGTAGCCCATCCAAGCTGCCTGTCAACTTCTCCTGACTTAGAAGGATGATAAAGGATTTATAGTTCAGGCTGTAACTTTGGGCCACTGCACCTGGCTCTTTACTCCTAGCTCTTGGTACCTGGCTCTTACTCTGCCAAGAGTCAAGTTGCTGTCCTGTCCTTATTAAGGTATGACAGTGCTGGAGGTCCTGTTTCCTTTGGCCTGTCCTCCATAAACTTGGCTAGAGTGAAGTAGCAGGAGGAAAATGCTTTTCTCTTATTTATTTCTAATTTTAAGCATGCAAAAGCCCCATTTTTGGAAAGCAAATTCTTCTCCAAGTATTCAGGTTGACATCTTGTGTCAGAAGAACTTCATTTCCACACTGCAGTTCTATGATGCATATTTCAATATCACATCCATCTTTATTCATTTCTTAATAACAGCTCAGAAAACAACTAATTAAAATAAATCCTCCTCTTATAACACATTATTAAACCTATAGTTTACTGCATAGTGGTGATAGGTAATTTAATTGTTGGGCAGAAAGGGCTTAGGGAATTTTGATTGAGGGAATAATTGTCAAGTGCCAAATTGCTTTTTAAAGCATAAAATCAAAACCATTAAATATTTAGACTAATTAATTAATTAATTAAAATCCTGTAACCATCTCACAGGCAAAATGCTTGACCAGATAACACAAATACACAAGACAAGATAATGCAAAAAACACCTGAACTCTTTACAAAGAAACCTGAAATAAAATTATCTGAACAATGATTTGAGTAATCCTATATACACACTTACTCTGGGAGCAAGTCCCATTGAACTCAGTGGGGCTAATTTCTGAGCAGACATGTACAAGATAACACCGTTAATTTAACTGATCTGAATCTGCTTTTCAGGTATACACTAATAGTGCAATCATATATATGGTTATTCAAAAGTTAGCCTCAGTGAGTTCAGTGGGACTTGCTATTTATATAATTCCATTGAAATGAAGCTACTTTGAATATATGCACTACATTAAACAAACCTTTTATAAATAAATTTGATTTAAAATACTATTGCTGCCTGCTAGTTCTTTTAAATGTATGAACTGAGTAATAAAATTCCAATGATTTTAGTCAGCCTTCGGAATGTTCAAGCTTCTTTAGATTCTGCCCAATGGGTTTAGGACTGGGGTGGAGAGAAAGTTGAAAAGATATATGAGCGACTGAGATATCAATCATAACGAGAATCAAAGACCAACAGGACAAAGCATGAACCCAAGCACTTATGCTTGTGCAAGGCAGCCCTCTCAAATTCTGCCCAATTCCAGCTTCCTACTGCAGCCCCCCTTGTACCCTCTTCCATTCATTTCATAGGGTCACTGAACTATCAGGAGCATTATTTGGGGTGCGTAGGAAGCTTTCGTGGGGAGGAAGGGCCCAAAACACCCTTCTTCAAGAACTGAATTCTGCTTGTGTTTTTGTGGAACCAACCCTTAAAATGTATTTTGTCCTAGTGGTCTTTTTTTTAAAAAAGGGTATTTTTTATTATCTTTGTCCATGTTTTCTACTCAAGCACCTGCTTTTTATCCTTGTGTGTTGACATTTTCCATTGCTGTACAACAGATGCAACATTATTTACTAAACCCAAGCCATTATATCAGAGGAAAACAAACAACAGTAGCTCATTAGAGTTGTTTTCATTGTGCAAACAATACTCCACCCCCCCCTCAAAGTAACCAGTCTCCAGTACTAAAGCATAAAAATAGCTATTTACAATGGATATTCTACACCACCTGACTAACTTAAAGGACAATGATGCTTAGAGTAAAGTTAACAACTCATGGATCTGCATTTTATTGATTAAAAATATATATTCAGTATGTGAATAGGGTGGATGATTTTCAAATAGACAGGCTAAGCCAAACGTCTGTCAGGTAAGCAAACACTATTGCACAACAAGAGATTGTAGGTAATCCATGCACTTGGACATGGGGAGTGTTAGTAAACAGCATGGCTAACAATGCTTTTGTATTGCTATACAAATATATCTTATTTTCTTTTCATTATAGCAATCTGCATTAAATCGAGGAGGCCAGTTGCAGGTTGAAATGAGGACTGGTTCTGCAGCTCTGAGTAAGAAAACAGTTTATAAAAGGCCATTGTATCCAAAAGAAAGGTTATGTAGCACAATAACAGTGCACCTATATGGGCAGTATTTATTTTAGAGAGGGACAGAAGCCATTTTGTGCAAGCAGAGTTTTTTAAATAGAATATACACGGATGGATTTATATTTTTACTTTGACACTGCCATTGTGATTATGTGTGCAAATTAACATAGGGGTGCCACTAACTATATGTTCACGGTATAATGTCTCACCTCACGTTCTTCTTCCTGTTCTTTCTTAATCTGCTCCAAACGAAACTGCTCTGCAATTTCTCTCTCTTGTGCTTCTCTCTGCAGAGATGAAATAAACAAGTCACTTCAGATATCATTTATCATTAAGGTACACTCTCATATTCCAATGGTCCTCATTTTCCTACAAATTATGCCATGCAAAATATGGGTTGTCCAAACTGTGAATGTTCCACAGTTTTCATGGTTTCTCTCAGAGGGAGGCTGTTTTTGGATTACTAGAAAAAGGAGAAATGCATCACAAGAAGGAAGGGCAAACGAAGTCTCTAATTTGCATAAAATCTGCATATATTGATGAGTGTGTGTATAGATACAAATTTAGAAATAACACCACCCATGGCCACCACACTTTCTCAACTAGAGAGTAAGCTTAATATCATAATGTAATTCCTGGTCTCAAAAGAGTTCATAAAAATATCTTAATTCATCACTAAATCACATTCTCTAGTATAGAACTGTACACACCTTTGCTCTATCGGCTTCAAGAGAGATTCTGTAAGCTTCATCTTGTTCTCTTTTCACATTCTCTCGGGCCTCACGTTCATCCTGGTATGGGAAAAGAAGGCCAAGAATCAGATTAGGATCCCAAAATTATGTGTTATATTTATTCATTCATTCATATCCCATCTTTTCTCCATGGAACTCAAGGTGGGATACTTAGTTCTCCTCCCCACACCCCTGCGATGTAAGTTAGGCGAAGAGACAATGACTGATCTCCCAGATACAACACTCTAACCGCTACACCACATAGGCTCCTCTATTAGGTGGCAATAATGTTTGGATTAATATCTCAAGTGATTGCTTCTTCCACTGCAGAATGAAGAACTAGAAGAAAGCATCCAGCTTAACAATAAAAACAAACAAATAAAAAACAAACCAAGAAATCATAATCTAAGTCATTATTATTTTTAAGCTAGGTCACTATGCCATTCAGGTTAGTCACATTATATGAAGTCTGATCCTATGCATGTTTATGCAGAAGTGTGTTCTACTAAATTCAAGGGATCTTACTCCCAAAGTAAGTATGCATTGGACAGTAGCCTATTAGAAAATCTGTATATTCAGCTTGGGCTCATTTTGTAGGGATCTGAAAAACTATTCAAATTGCAACAGTCTCTTACCAATTTAAATCAACTCTAAAGCAATTGAAGACATTAGTAGTAGAAACAGAAACAGAACTCTGGGGTAACACAACCAATTGAATTATTTCCATGATGTGTCTACTCTAAATTCCAAATATGGACAAAAATGACAAATAAAGGAATGAGAGGCAAGTTCAGTTTCTGAGGCCAGAAAATAGGCTCTAGCTGATCTAAACAAGTGTTATCATGCTGCTCGATTCCATCAGATTTGCTCATGGTAAAAATCTCACTGATTCACATATTTAGGGTTAGGAAAGGAACTTTCTTCTCAATCAATCAAAGTGCTTTTGTTGTTGCTTTCCCTAGTACCAACTCTCTTGCTTCAATCACCTGGAGTACATCTGCTCTCTGCCAAGTTTGCACTGCACCACTTGAGTGAAAGGAGCTAGAGAGTGAATGGCCCTGTCTTTGAGCGTGAGACATGAGCATGATGACACATGATCCAAATAGCTTAACAACTGATGACCAGTCTTTGTTGCTGCTTTGTATTTGTCAAACACCCCAGCGTTTAAACAGGATTTATTTAGGCAGGAATAAAGGTACTAAATTATTTCACACTAAGGACTTCTCCTGCCTTGATAAGACTCTAAATCATCACTTAAAATCAGTGGGTTATCAAAAATTATTTGGCTAGGTTTGGCAAATATGTATTTGTGACATAAATAAAGCCAGCAATGTTTCACTTTTGTAACAATATAATTATACAGCTAATGACGATGATTTCACAGCTTTAAATAAATTGTATTTGAAATCCAGCTGAATAATTTGAAGATTTAGGCTGCCCTTCATTCTTATAGATAAAAGGGCTGTAGACAATAGGCATAAATAAAATTAAACATTGTTGTATCAATACAGTATCATACATAAAATAAGGCAACCATTTTCATAAAAGAATTAGAGACAATGAAACTCATTCAGAGAAGACTAAATGGTTTTCAAGACTAGCTTCCAAATTCCTTGGCAAACAGTTATATTTTGACATGGCACACAGACTATTATAAGGTCAGCACACGTTAGTGTCCTTTGGGGAAGTATTTCGAAGATGGGAGACCACCACAGAGAAGGCTCTCCTCCAAGTTTCTTAAGGCACAGAGTATATGGCTTTAACAGTAAGCACTAGCACCAAAAAGTGGGCTTCAGGTGAAAAGGCAGTCAACATAATCAATGTAATGTAATTCCATCTGGCTGCACCACCTAGCAGCTTCGTTCTGTACCAGTTGAAGCTTCTGAGTAGCTTTCAAGGATAGTACCATGCACAAGCTTAAGTGGCTAAGCATCATCCCTCACCATTGTCTACATGGACTGAGGCTGAAGGGAGCTGGGGTCCCAGGAACGCCTGGAAGGCCACAGGTTAGCCACCACTGCATTAGAGTAAACCAAATCAAAAGTTACCAGAGCATGGTTCCTTGTGGCAAGGCTATTCCTGTTCTCAGCTGGCAAACCAGTATAACACAGTATTTTTCCAGACAGGCAGTTTCAGGCATTTCCCTTAGGTTTAGTTCTTCTTCTTCTTGGCATTATTTAAACGGGATATGCAAGGGATGTCAGGAATGTAACAATACATTATGCATGACTGCCTCTCTGGGACAAAGGTGTGAAATGGCACAGCTAAACCTCCATTTCAAAGGGAACAGTTTCCTAAGCAGATGTACCTTCTAAATCAAGTTCATGGTTAGACAATGGAAAATTGTTTATCTAAGTAAGAGATTTAACTATGTAAAATATTTGCATAGGTTTTTTTTAAAAAAAATACTATGTTTTAATTAAGATTAATGTTGCATTGCAAAGTAAGCAATCCGCAGTACAGGACTTCATCAGTGTGAGATTACAGAGAATATTATGATACCCTTTCATACTTGCAAAAATAAATATTTGCATACCGCCAGCAACAGCCCTGCTCCCAAGGTTTCTTGGCCCCTTGGAGCATCAGCAAAGGACATGTCTCTCTTGCAGTGCTTCCCCCTGCAATTATGTTGTGCCTTTGCAATGCCAGAGTAGACCCACCTTTACTGAGAAAACTATGCATCTGCCCTCCTCCCCTTCTTCCTCATCTGTGAGAGTTCCTCTTACAACCTGCCGAGTTATATCTTCGTTTTATTTATTTATGGGACTTAAAACCCAGCTTTTGACAGCTTAAATGAAGCATCATATGAACTCTGCACAGCAGCAGCCTCTCTTCACAACAAAGTGTATGAGCAAATTTCTTTACTCTTGCTACCAACTTGGTCAGATGTGCAACAGCACTGAGTGAGTGCTTACCCACATGAGCTCAAACCAACCTTTGTAACTGAGAAAAAGTTCTTACTGCCATTTAAAAGCCAGCTGATTATGCCATGTTTTGGATTTCATCTACTCCTTCAGGAGCAGGGGCTTTTCCATTACAGCATGGTGCTTTGGAACTCACTTCCAAAGGAAGTTCATACAACCTCTTCCCTGCTAGCCTTTAAAAAGATAAGCATTTTTTAAAAAAATTAATTGGACCTTACTTCCTATTGTTTTATTGCTTGCCCTTGTTGGTTCAGTGCTTTCTTTTAATTTTGTAAACTTGTCTAATGTACCTATGAAAGTAGAGCATCAATAAAAAACATTTTCTCATCTTGGAAATGCATTTAAAACTTAAGATATAATGTGGCAAGCTGCCTTGTACAAGACCATTCTAACTCATTAATGTCTATTCAGACAGGAAGCAGTTCCACAAAGTCATTTTAACCAGAAATGTCAAGGACTAAACTTGGGACTCTACACATACAAGAAATGTCGCTGAGTGATGGTCCTACTCAAAGATGATCAAGGGCCTTAGGAAATCAAGCCTTAGGAGGAACGGCTGAAGGAGCTTGGTATGTTTAGCCTGGAAAAGAGGAGACTGAGATAGCCATCTTCAAATATATCAAGGGCTGTCAAATGGAAGATGCAGCAAGCTTGTTTTCTCTTGCCCCAGAGAGTAGGACAGATCCAGCAGATTCAAGTTACAAGAAAGGAGATTCCAACTAAACATCAAGAAGAACTTTCTGAGGGGAGGAGCTGTTTGACAGTGGGGGAAAACTGCCTAGAGTGGCAGTTCTTGGTGGTGGACTCTCCTTCCTTGCAGGTTTTTAAGCATAGGTTGGATGGTCATCTGTTATGAATGCTTTAGTTGAGATTCCTGCATTGCAGGGTTTGGACTTGATGACCTTTGGGGTCCCTTCCAACTCTACAATTCTATGATTCTACTCTTTAAATTGAGGCTATTCTTATTAATAACCTGTATTCATAAACTAAGTGTTTGTGTAAATATAAGCTATCCTCCTCAGTTTTAATACCAGTTATATGTTTTCTTCTTTGACACTGATAGCAAAGCAAAAACATCTACAGTCAAATTTCAGAATGCAGATAAAAATTAAAAGTTGCCTTTAAAATGTAAGTTTCATTAAATGTTCTACTCCAAGTAATTACATGGAGCTTTTTCAAGACATGCTTGCTAAGTGCTTTACAAGTCACTGGAAAGTAAATGACATTTCACTCCCTTGACAGCCAACCAGCAATATTGCTCACTTAAGGTTGTTGAGAAAATGTGAATGCCAGACGTTGAATCTTGCCCAGATTCAAAAAGCATAATGGACAAACAAGCTCATAAGAGTTGCCTTCCTCTATAACTTAGATAATTATTATTCATTAAGTACAGGTGAACATAATTGTACCCCAATGCCTGGCTAGCTGGGAGATACAAAATTTGTCTGGAACAGTAACTAGATGATAGAAGGAAGCCAATTTACCTCACCCTTCCTACTATATAACAGTGACACACAGCAGCTTACACAGTCAGTGTGTGGGGTGGAGTATGACAAACCTAACAAACAATTGTAATAAAATCTATGAGTAAAACTCCAAGATACTATAATATAACTCAAGCAATGTGTTAGTTCTACTGGGCTTTACTCAAGACAGCAGTCCATATCCCGGACATTATTACAAGTAAAAACGTGAACCGTTTTTCAGCAGGAGGTGGCGGTAGGCAAAAAGCTCTTAAATTGCTTTGTAGTGCTCCTTTTTAAGTAAACTGCTTTGAGAACACTTGTGTGGAAAAGTGGCACATAATGTTGGGTTGGGTTGGTTAGCATCCTAACAAGACATCCATGAATCATACAGCTCCTTCAGTCCATGGACAGGACCATGATCTAATGGAGTACCAGCAGAAGGTGGGATGAAGTTTTCCTTTCCTCTGCATCTTCTCTCAAATTGCTCCTGTGAGCCTCCCAACCTTCTGCAACAGATTTTCAGCAGACATAACTGATTAGTTGGGAAAGAGGAAACAGTGGAAGTTACCTTCCCACCTTGGGGTGGTGGGAGCATCCTGTAAGCATACTCTCCCCAGGGTTACTTCCAGCAACAGAAGCCTGGTACAGGATTGTAGTGCAACTCTATTCAAGTCTAGTCTAAAGTAAGTCTCATTGTTTTCTGTGGGACTTACTCCGGGGTAAATATGTTCCAAATTGAGGCTTCAGTCAGTATGTTAATTAATATATTGCTGATAACGTAGTTGTAGGGTGTCTGTTAGACCTGCATGCATGCAAAAATTATAACATATACCGTGCATCTTTTCCAAACCTTATGTTTTGCTCAACCTCATAGTTTAGCTAACAATAACCATGTATTCTTTACAGTTCACCCCCAATATCTGGAATGAGGGGGGGACAATGATTCTGCACCAGATAATGTGCATCTCACTGACATCTGAGCACTGATTTCTGACCTTTCAAACACTTTCACTCATTCTGTGACTCTTTTTGCAATAAATTTTAAGGACAAGGAGCAAGAGGTTGAGAGGAGAGGCTTATGGATGGGAGAAGTAGAATGATACCCACAAAGAGAAAATGACAGCAATAGGTCCCCTTATTTAAAAGGCCTGAGGATCACAGTTCTGTATCAACATACCTATTAAGGTACGCCTTTGGAATATATAGATCTATCTAGTGCATAAGCCTCAAATGTGACCCAAAGCAAGCTGTCTTTGAAACACAACAGTAATGAATCCATAAAGCAAAATGAAAAACAGAGCTTTTAATCTGTGAGAACAGATTATGCCATGATTATTCTGCATTCCGCTGCTTAGCCATTGGATATACATTATGAATATTGAAATTTCTCATTGCTTAGCTGTTATTCAGAAATGCTGTAGGGGTAGGACCCCCCCTGCCCCCCCTCAAGATGTTGGACAATTGATCTTGTGTCAGTGTGACAATATAGCAACATTTAATTGGCAGCTTTGATGGAATCAGTATGAAATCTTTTTAGAAATAAATTAAAGTGACAGCAAGATTACTCCATGGAAAGAAACAGTCTGCCGCTAAGCTGCAGTTAACTTCCCCCTTTTTAATTTCATAAACCTTCATATTTTATTTTAAAATATTTTCTTGATCAGTCCATGTTGAGGCCAGGCTGAAATTCCTCCCTCTCAAATCACTATCATTGTACACCATCTTTCCACTCCCACTGAATTCCCTGCACAGATAAGCATAATTCCCATGAAGCATTCTGACCCTGTGGGAATGCCTAGGATGGCTGCTGCTTGAAGCAGTGTCAAATATTTTCCCCCATTAAAAAAAACCAGCAACCATCTTCATCTTAGGACGCACTCTTGATTGTAAATCTGCTTTAACTTATTTTAATACAGTAGCTGTAAATTGTTGTGACCCAACCTGGGAGCTCATGGTGAAGAGTCGGCAAGAATTCTAATAAAATCTTAATTATATAATCAGCATCATCTTCAAACATAAGGCTACTCCCACCTGAAAGTTCTGAAGTTTTACTCTCCCAAGATTCATTCAATCTTTGGGTGGGGCATTCTCTCCTCATCTTCACTAAAATGCTGAAAAAAGTCAGGACTGAGTAAAGTTCCATCAAGTACTTGTTCATTATCCAGCAAGGATAGTCACAACTATGTCCTATTGAACTAAATGGTCAGATTTAAATTGCTTCTCAACTTGGGAAATATCTTTCTTGTGAAAAGGAAACAAAATCTAAGTTTTAGAAACTCAAATTCTACACTATCTTTCTAGCTTGTCTTTCTGCATCCTCAAGGAGGAGTTTGAGTCTCAATTAATATCTGACCCAATTAAATGCTAAGTTATCTCAGAGCAACACACAGCCCATTATACCCTGAAATTCAACAATCTATGTGTTCACATAAGGCACTAGAAACCAAAGAACCCACCCTACATATTCTCTGTTTGCAAAGGATGAGAATCTATTTCAAACATTTTATTGAGCCACACCTGAAGTTAAAACTATTACTGCCTGCAGCTAATCATGGGAGTGTGAAAGAAAAAACACCCAGCTTGTCTAAACAAAACAACATAATAGAAAACATTAAGCTGATCCTCCAAAGATGACAGACTTGTACATTTTATAGCTTAACACAGGAAAATCTATGGATATATATATACACAGTGTGTGGGTTGTTGTTTTATAAATGATATAAAAGCTGCCCAAATAAAGCCTAACTTTTACTGCTGTTCTCACATTCTCTTATAATGCTGTTCTCACATCTCATTCTCTTATAATGGCAATGGTTCCCACCTGAGAGGTGTTGGAACTGAGTTCCAGCGAGTTCCAGCTAAAAAAAAAGCCCTGCTTGCTATTACTTTTTGGAAATATTTCTTAAAAACCCATCACAATTTGCTTTGTCCCCAAATGGCTGACTTGCTTCAATAAGCTAATTTGAGGTACTTTTTGTGCAGTTTGCCTTTTTGTTGTTGTTGTTGTTACTGGTCTTGATTCTATGCCTTAACATCAGGGTGGCATGCAAAAATCTGTGAAACAACACTTTTTGTGACTTGTACATAAAGTGACACTATAAACTTTCAACTTCTTAATTTTTGTATCCCGGGCCACTGTTAAATGCTCGCTCTCTGTTCCTGTGCCTTTAACAATAAACCTACTCAATTTAAGTTCACAGGAAAGGAAGATGGGCTGATGGCTGATCACGCAATCTGAAAGCTTAGCTGACAGTCCACCTATTTCCAGATAAATAAACATAAAAACATTAAAAAGTTTTTCCTCTCCATGAACCTGAATAGTTCTCCATGCCTTTATCAGTGTTACTCTTATTTCTACAGGTGGTTTTTTTAAATAAAAGAAACACACACTATGTTTTTCAGGAAGAAGATTGAAAAACCAGCTGATGGGAAGTCAAAGTGAATAGACATTTTCAAGTGGGATTTGCAAATAAAGGAAGTTTTTTCAAGCAATTGTAGAACAATATATATCTACCATGAATCTTATCCTAAAGCAACGAGGGTTAAATGTTGCATAACAAGAAAAATAAACATTATGTTAGGCCTACTGTTACTTAACTTAAAAATGTGGACAAGTCAGACCAGCTGTGTAACAGTCAATGCTTTTACAGTAATAAATTTTGACAGCAGAAATAAAAAGAATGCATTATCGAGGTATCATCAAATGGGTTCTGTCAGTACATAGGAACTCCACCCTGTATAAGCTTGTCAAAAAGTGTTACTGTAATCCATTGAGAAGTCTCCTCCTCAGGCAAGAGAGGAAAAAATGCATAAGGAGGAGGCTCAAAACAGGTGTGTTGAATTGTAATACCATTATTTAATCACAAATCTCTTCTCATTAGTTTCATATGTGACAAATTCAGGCTCTATTCTTGCCTATCATGGAATGCTAGAATCATCACTCAACAGTCAAGTTAAAAGCCAAATGTAAACAATGAAACTGTGGACATGTCTTTTTAACACTGTACACTCCTCAAACACAAAAGGCTTAATAAATTACTGCCATTTCTCTTGGAGCTCCCAGCTAGGTCTCCAGTAACAATATGAGACTGAAGGAAATTATATTTCTCAATTAAAATTGGACTTCCTCTGGATAGAAACAGCCACTTTCTCTGGCTCACTTTTTTCCAAAGCTGCTACTGCTCAGGATAACATTGCCAATTCATTATGGTAATATACTACAATTTAGTCCACAGGCATTTAGGGTGTAATCCTAAAGCCAGTAAGAGACCAGCTGTGGACCTCTGGATTCAGAGTCCCATTCCATCAGAGAAGGAAAGCCCACTGGTATGATGGCATGCATGCTGCTAGAAGATCCTTGGTACACCCACAGAAAGGTCTGTCAGTGCAGATGTCCCACTGGTTGTGTTTTGCTGGTGGAGGTAGTGAAACAAGGGCAGCTGAGGATCTGTAAGACCTCAAGATCTCTTGAATTCCCAACGTGCCCATAAGAAGCCTCAACTACACTATTCCGAGAGCCGGCATAGCTAATTGCTTCTCACTGAACACAATGGCAAGGGAGTAAATGAAGGAAAGCATCCCCACCAAGAAAGGTAGAATCCCCACCCCTACTTCCCACTCAGGCTGGAGTGAGCTGGCAGGGCATTGGAAGTGGTGCTAGCTCTGTTACCTTACTCAGAAATTATGGGAAGCCACTCTTGTGGGATTGAAAAATACCCACCACTCCCTAAAGTACTTAAGTTACCTGAATTTTAGGCCTCTATCTACATGTTTGCTAAAACTGTGCAGTGTCTCAGTTTTGTCTTACTTTTCTTCTTCTTCAGTTAGCCTCAGTGATACTAGAAGAGTTCTATCCTCTATATACAATTAACTGAAAAACCCAGCTCCACATTATGACACCTAGCAAAGGATACTGTGTTAAATGCTATGCAAAAGTGTATCACATTGTTATTCAAGATTTGAAGACTTCTAAGCATATAAATATATGAAAAGGGTAACGTTCCAAATTTTCATACTGGGTCATTGTTGATTCCCCCCACCCTAGCTGGAATATATATTCTTTGAATATACAGAACCATTCTTTTGTGCCTCCATGTACAAAAAAAATATACATGTTGACTTAGAAAAAAATAACAGCCAAAAACCTCGGAAGAACTTTCTGTTTATCTTTTTGTGGTTTATGATGGCTTACAATTGTTACTAGGAAAACAGTAACAGAAACCGGAATCTGTATCCTGCTTGCTATTGTCACATTTTGAAAGCATGTTCATGTAAATGCATTAAGATCTTCACTAGAAAAAGGAGTTGCTGTTTAAACAGAAGTTGTCGGGAACAAGGCTTATAAAAAAGAGTTACATGTTAGCTAGCAAACCACGAAAAAACAATATTTTTTTTCACATGCCAACGCCTCTTGCTAAGTACATAATATATGGATTACTTCACTACCTGTTTAGCACATCATTTTATCTAGTGAATTGCATTTCTCTTAAAGACACTGAGGAATAAAGCTGGTTTTATTCCTCAAATGTTCTTACAGGTTTGAAATGAATTGCAGACACTATGTTTCTGTTAAGCAGTTAACTATTTTGCCTTTCCAAAGAAAACCCTTCCATTTTTGTTTTTTTGTACTTCCAGGATATGTGAAAAGGGAGAAAAAACCCACAAGAGAGATGCAGAAACACAATACTGGAAGCATGAATTACTGGCACAAGTATTTTTTGCTACTTCTCTGAAAGTGAGAAGCCATCTTATGCTTCCTGGTGTTTGCAACCAACATGTGAGTCAATAAACCAACACAGCCTATATCGGCCATGTTTGGTGGTTGACCAAAGACTCAATAATCTGCCTGTTTATATTGCCTGCCTGGGACTGTAAGACCATTGTGCCGGTGCTGCTGCTGACAAGCAGCTGGAAACCACAGCTGAAGACTGCATTTGGCTTGACATGTGCACAACGCTATCTTGGTAGCTGAAAGGAAAGGGAACAAGGCTATAACGATATCTCAGCCAACCCAATTTGAGCTGCCCAATCAGCAGCACATGGCACACTGCAGTCTCCCCACCCCTGCCCCAATCAGTAAATAACTAGCACTCCTATTGCACAGACAGTGGCAGTGCTAGTGCTACTCTACCTGTTCTCACTAACTGCAGGTCAGGGAAGGAGACTGATTACTCTCAGAAATACTCCAGAGAGAGGCTATAGCACCAGAGTCCCACTGCCTACAACATGAGTTTGCGAGCACCATGCTTAACATAGAAAATAGACCTTATTGAGAGAAAATCAGAGCCTGTTAGAATAAAACCAGTGTTTGAAATGGCACCGCTAGGCATCCCTAACAACCAGAAGATAACAAAGAATGGGGCAATGGAATAGGCCATACATATCTCCACAAGCCATCCATTAGGCAGGTACAATTAGGCAGCAACTTAAAAACAAGACAACTATGATTTTAAAATCTGCACAACAATATAGAGTGGAATCTAGATGTTTCCCTTGTGATCACAGAAAAGCTTTTGATTCAAGGGGCACCTCTGCTAAGTGATGATGAGAGAGACAATTATTGCAAATTCGCCCTTCCTCCGAAAGCTCCCTGCACTACCTTTCACTCTGGGCTGGAAGGTCTCTAAACTCTGAAGCCAATTTACAGGGGGCACTGTAGGGCTGCAGCTCCTCCTCCTTTCTTCCATTAATGGAGGCATCTGTTGGCTCAGAAGCCCTTCTGGGAGTGCAAGGGTACCTCGGCCCTCTTTTGCATACTAAACAGCCCAATCATTTGAGACCTGAAATGCTTCCATGAAAGTTTATTTTATAATATATCATCTCATGGTTACCTTCTGTTATAATGCAATGAAGATTCAACAATATTATGCAATAAATTTCATAAATTTATGCAATCCTCATAACTAAAAATTCTATCAAGAATAGAAAGGAATTAGAGTAGAGAGAGGAAATGGATATGGTAGATAGAGATGCAGATGACATACATTCATATTATTACATAAAATAATCAGTAAATCTTGTACTAATGAGAAACAAGACTTAAATGGCTGAAAAATGTATTTAGTGCATTATTGTCAATCAATGTCTCTACAACCAGGATAACAATAATCTTGAATGGCAACACACCTATTATTACAAATTCCTAACTAAGTACTTCATTACTCGCAAATGTCACTCCCAATTTACAGAGTAACAGATAAATGTCTCATTACTGTATACCTGTCTTGTGTCTACTTTTTTATGTAAAACTGAAACACTGACAGTTCTGGAAAACTTTGTACTTCCACTTGCTCATTTAGTTTGAATGAAAGAGACCTGTACGGTAATGTATAATTTTATTATTATATATTGAAAGGTACCTTTGCTAGAGTACTAAAGTATGATTGTTTTCCTATTTTTTAATCATGACGGTAAGGAATGAAAGAAGTGGAAAGTTTTTAGTATAGTGAAGCCAAATTACTAGTAAGAAAGAAATTATGAGAATACTCTCCCCATATAACAAGCTGCTTTGAACATGTGAAAGGTCGATTAAAAACATGAGATGGACTTCTGCTACAACCAAAATATTTTGTTCTATAACTTTTCCATTATTTCTATTACATTACTGTGATGTTATATGTTTCAGGCTACCAACCTTATTATTTACAATTTCCATCTTATTTTTTAGCTAACCAGTGACACACTTTCTTTTTTAATCAACATTACAAAAACCAGTATGAACAGTAAATAACAGTTTTTAAATTTGCCGTTCAATACTTGTGCCTTTCCAGGTGCAATAATCTTTTCTCCACATTCAGATGATTTCCTCAAGAGATAATTTCCCCCAGTACTCAAAGACAATATTTAGCCATTAGATTGTTTTTGCAAATTCAATGAAATTTCTAAGAGTCACAGGTGTCTATTGGACTATGATACTAGGATCCTCCCCTCTCTCCAATCCATTACATTTTTATTTTGTGTTCTATCAGTTCTATCTTACCAGTTCATTGTTGTAGCATTTCAGTATCAAATGTTCATCTATCCCTGTTCATCTTTCCCATTTAAAATAAAGCAAACACCTGTCAAAGCTCCCTTCCCTCTGTAACATATCGTGTCATATAATGAACCTTAGCTTTTTATTTTACTTATTTAAAAGCTATATATTCATTTTTAGCACTGACGCTCACTTCTGCTCTGACTTCTTACACGTGACGGCCGACGGACTCTGTCCGTTACATGCAGGGGTGGAGAACATTTGGCCCTTCAAATGTTGCTGAACTGCAACTTCCATCAGCTCTATCAAGCATGGCCAATGACCATGGATGATGGGGGCTTTAGTTCAGCAACATCTGGAGGGCCAAAGGTTTCCCACACCTGTGTTAGCGCATCCTGGTATTAGCGTGACTTGATGAAAAGGACAGCAGCCGTGTCCAGTTGTACAAGAGAGCTCATTAGGTGGAACTTCTCTTACTTGTGCAGTAAAAACCTGCAAAAACTTCCTCTTTGCCCAACTATTAAAGCCACAGGAACCTTGTTTTCCTTAGCATCCGGTCATACAATGTGCAATTGGTGCTGAATTGGGGACCGAACAGATCTAGTGCTATGAATAGAATCCAATATTTTTTAATTGTCTGGAAAGGCCTTTACTCGAAATTCACCAGATGTCTGGAGTGATGTCCAGCTCTCACCTCATCTTTTATGTCTTCCTGCTGCTGAGCACCGAAGATCTCCATTGCAGCCATCAGCCTCATCATTAGCTCATCCACTGTTGTGTTACCTAGCAACAAAGAAAGATAGCTGAACTTCATATTATTAAAGTTATTAAAAAACCAGAAAGTCATTCTAGAATTAATCCAAAAGGAATACCTAGCAGGGGTTTTTATAAGTCATAATAAGAATATGAGATGAGATTCTTAGAATATTTTCTGTTTATCAGTGGGCTGCCCCCCACAAGTTTCTAATTTTTCCAATATAATGTAAGCACAAGCATAGACGAAAGTATTTATTCTGAACTGATTGATGATGCTTTCTGTTATATTTTCCTATAGGTGAAAATAGGATCACTAAACAGAGAGAGAGAGGGTTGTTGTTTTTTATTTCTTTCAGGTAGCTGAAAGAAGCATCTTTTAAAAAATATTGTCAAACTGATATGTAAAATTTGGGGTAGCTTCAAAGAAGAATTTGAGGGCATTAGCTCAAAACACTTTCCACAGAGTAGTTTCAATTATATCCAAATTCTTCCAGAATTTTATATTGCATCTCAAATAGCAGTATATATATCCTGTTGTCCCTTGAAATCATACCCTTCCTTTCACATTAGTCCAAATATTGTTAAAATCCATTCTATGGACCTGTCAGGTTTTCATTCCTGGGTGGCAATAGCAATTCTCTATTCTCCAATGCAAGGTGGGCTGACGTGCAAGAAGATGGTAGCTTCACTTCTTTCCATTATTTTCCAAGTGAGATTTTGCTTGCTCTCCACAGCAATACTGGCTGCATTTGGCATTGTGAAATTTTGAATTTCAAATGTCGACCTTTCAGAAATCAGGATGTCTTGGACAACATTCACACTAAATTTAAACTTGGAAAAGCAATGCCAAGAGTACAGAGAGGGACTTTTTATATGATAAAACATCAGACTGCTATAGCTTTGGTTAGATTTGGACCCTTGTTTTGCTTTCAACTGCATGCAGGCAGACTCCTTCAGTTATGGAAATCTCAACTTGAAATCAACAACATTTCAATATTTTAAGAGTTCCAAATTAAGAATGTTGCAAGATACCTGAATTCAGTGACTCAAAACATAAAGGGCTCTGGCCTGGTTATAACATCTCTTCATCCCATTTAATTTTCACAATAATGCTATTGGGCAAGCTAATATGGCACATGATAGCTTGCCCAAAGTCTTTAAGACTGAGACCCTATATGTAGACTTACCTGGACAGAAATCCCATTGAAGACAAGGGAGCTTATATCTGAGTGGATATGCACAAGAATGCTCTAATCCTACGACCACTTACTGGAGAGTACTTTTGTAGTAAAATCCTATCAGCCTCAATGCTGGAAATCTGAAAGGAGATCTATTCCAACAACGAACTTGAATTCCTGTTTCTAAAGCTCTAGCTACAGAAAACTTATCATTCACAGTCTGTCAGTTGTTTTCATTTTTTTGTATACTTGCTGGTAAGCATGAAAAATAAAAGCCATTTGTCACTATTTACACTATACTCCTCTTCATTATTCGAGATGCAAAGAGTAAGAAAATCAGTTTGGCCGTAGTAAATGCAAATTAGTATAAATGCACTGCACTTTACATTTCACTAAGAGGTACTTTCTGAACTAAAGAAGATAAACTATATTCTAGAGAGGACTGGCGGCAAATTAACTTGGAAGTTTCAAGAAGGAACATATGCCCAATAGAACCAAAAAACGGTACCTTGTATTACATTCAGCACCTCATTCGATGATCGTTTCCCCATAATAATCAGGAAAAGTGGAAACTGATCTGTTTTCTGAGTTCGAATAGTTTGAGCTACAACGCTACCAAAGTGTCTCGTGCACATCGTTAGAAACCTGGAAAACAGAAACATTTAAAGGGGGATGGAAATTTTGTAAAGCAATGTTCACTTTATTAAAGAAAAGAAAGGTTATTAGATTTTGACTAAATTAGCAAGTTTCAAAAGTCCTGCTTGTTCACTTTGTAACCATATCATTGTCAATACAGTGGTGCCCCGCAAGACGAACGCCTCGCAAGACGGAAAACCCGCTAGACGAAAGGCTTTTCCATTTTTGAGCTGCTTCGCAAGACGATTTTCCCTATGGGCTTGCTTTGCAAGACGAAAACGTCTTGCAAGTGTTCCCATTTTTCCCCCGCTCCCCCCCCCTTTTTCTAAGCCGCTAAGTCCATGCTAGCCTTGGCAGCTAACCCGGTAAGCCTTTAATAGCCGCTAAACCGCTAATAGCGGTAATCCGCTAATAGGGTTGCTTCGCAAGACGAAAAAACCGCTAGACGAAGAGACTCGCGGAACGGATTAATTTCGTCTTGCGAGGCACCACTGTATTCCCATTTATCCTGTCAATATTCCCATTTATCAATATTTATCAAAGTCAACATTCCCATTTATCATATTCAGAGCTATCAAATTCAATCCTCCAGCAAGTTGGTTCTCATACTGAAGAAAATGAATACCACATTTTAAAATAATGAATGCACCAATGCAAACTATTTTTTCCCTGAACAGAAGAGAATGGAATTAGTCACAATCCAAAGAAAGACCAAGGCCAGCCCAAGACATTTCGAGGTTTAAATAGCATGTTCTACCCTGCAATGTGATGTAGAACCAGATGCTCTGTAGTACAACAAACTCAAAGGTTGTAGTATATTTTAACAGGCCTCCTGATGATGAAATCTGTAGTTTATTTTTCTGTTATCACAAATATATAAAACGATTGGGGGCTCTCAAATATGCAAAGAGGAATGAGAATTTTGGTTATCCTGTTGCAGCAATCCCAAGGCCAAATAAAACAAACTTTTTAGCAGGGGCAGTGTGCCTTGGCATTCACAATTAAAGTGGTTAACAGGTTAATAAATATGGGGTCTATCTGCTCCAAAGGCATTGATAAAATAAAGAACAAATAAGAGAAAAATGGGGGAGGTGAGAGAGTGCTAAATGATAGGAATAAATTCTACTCCAATAATATATCTCCATATGCTTTAACATCTGGGGAAGCATGTCTACAATACATTCTCCTTTCATTCGCTGCCAAGGCAAGCATGGACTTCTGTCACACATTCATGTCTGGTGGAATTCTCAACTTTCAGACCATTAACACTAATCATATGGCTGTTAACAGCACTTAGACATTTAGAGCAAGCACTTAGAATGCATACACATCACACCATTTTACTATTACCTACAATAATTGTCTTGAAAGGCTTCTGGAAGTGCTGCAATGGAAGGAGGAAGAAAAGTGACGATGAGTGGGGTCTAGGGAAGTTTTCCTTCCATTTTTGGGTCCCGCGCTCTGGTGTGAGACAACTGACTTACGCCACAGAGTGGGACAAAAAAAACCTCCTGTCTTTGGTAGCTTGGAAGCCAAAGCAGGACATCTGGGATTGGGATCAGAAGCCTTTTATGGAGTTTAACAAAATAATCAAACAAAAATTCGAATATCCTCCAATACATATTAAGACACTAAAAACACTGCATCAAACTGCAATCACAAACTTTATCAATACAGTAGCAACAACATATCTGTTGGATTCCAGGTAATATTTAACCTCAAAGACTCAGAGGAAAAAATGCATGGTCAATTGGCTTTGGAAAACTGACAATAAAAGGGACAAGTTAATCCCTACAGGGAGAGAGTTCCACACCTGGGGTGTGACGACAGAGAAGGCACCATATGAGGGTAACCTCTGCTTCACTGCATCTCCTGAAGTATTTTTGAACAAATCTTTCAAGAGTCCAACAGAATTTCAACACTGACTTTCGTTGAAATTTCTAAAAATGAATGAAACTGACTGAAGTACCACTTCCTGGGATTTCAGAAGTGCTAGAATCAGTTTCCTTAAGATAAGTCTCTTACTCAGGCAGAACAAAAGAGATCTACTTAGAATTCTGCATGCTGTTTCTAATTTTCAAACACAAAACATTTAACCATGTTTTAAGCACCAAGCTCCACCTGTTTACCAAGAGCAGGAAAGACAGAGAAAGCAGTTGTGATTGCAGTAATATACTCACACTTACTTGGAAGTAAGCCCCATTGATTGGGTCATATACAAGGTAACTGGTATCTCAGTTACAACTGATACATATGCACCAGAATAAACTACAAGGCTCAAAGTAATGCAATGATGCCTTTTAGTTGAATCTTTAGATGCTGAATTTGTCATCAAGACACAACATACAGTACCATCCTGAATGGTTCAGTGTGCTGGTATTGTTGCATGAAGTTGTGTGGATAACTATGAACACACCAAAACATTAGGGCTCAAAACAACATGGAATGGCACCAGAAATCTATCATTTGTGACATCTCACTTCACAGAAACACCACTTCTGAAATTACCATGGCTCTGTCACACTGTATTGAATGGATAATTGAACTCATCCCAAAAGAACTCTAGCAAACCTAACTTTTGCTGTACTTCACATGACTATACAAATCTGCAAGTATTGTGTATTGTACCCTTTACTAGGTATCAGCAACTAAACTTAAGAGCTTCAGAGTAAAATACAAATCTAGAAAAAATAAATGCCAACAGAATAAGAGTTGGGGACTTATTTAATTATGAAATACATATACTGCTTTATACCTAGAGATAATATTTTAATATAAAATTTGTAAGTTCAATTAGTAGCAATAAAAATCAATGACTTTTACTCAAGAGTTATGCTTCTGGATATAGTACTAGCCTTCTTCACTTTCATACTTACTAGTGCAGTCTTAAAACAATAATTCTAAGCTTTTGGCCAAAAAAATGCCTTCATCCATTAGCATACTGAAGTCTGGCATTAGTATTCTTAACACGATCCTGAATAAATGAAAAAACTGATAAAGCTTTTCTCTTCCATTAGAGGACTGTTTGAAATTAGCATTTCTTTCAAGAGAAAAGGGTAGCTTATGATATGTTTTCAGATCTGATGGTAAAAAGTAAATGTCATAATAATAATGAATTATGAAAGACCAAATGCAAATATAGAATGCTTTAATAAGATCCAATTTAATAAAGTCTGTAAAAATAATGGACTTTTAATAACACAGGTCACAAAAGGCAAAACAGTGGAAATTCTGAGGACTAGCCACTGGTACAGGCTTATTAATTCTTAATTATGTTCATGAAAGGCAACTTAAATCATGTGTTTTCTTATGCCTTATGATAATATTTTAGGTAACAACTGATCTTGAAATGTATGCACTATCTGATGAGCAAAGTCCTGTTGTCTCATGCATTAGAAGGTAAATCTATTTGAAAAGACAAGCGGCATTAAAATGTCACAGGCTGAGAAGCATTTGATATCAAAATCCAAAACAGAATCACGACACTTCGCTTTCCTATCAGCGGGAAAAATCTCAACATCTACACTTCAGAAACCTAGAATGACAAATAATGGAAGTCAAAACTAGGCTTGCTGTTGAGAGCTGCTAAAAGTCTGAAAACAAATTAGACCCAACTTTGAATCTCCACTGTCCTCGTTTCAGTAGAATATATAAACTTAAGATGGAAGCCATGGAACACATTTGTTTATTAAGGGTAAAATTTAAAAAAAATATTTCAAACTAATGGAAGTGCGGGCGGCATCATCATTGGAATGTATCATCAGGCTGCCACCACTGAATGGAAACTAGAGGGTTGTGATGCCAGAGACTCTCTGATGTTACTAGTGGGTGGTGTTTGGGCAGCTGCAGAGACTTTCAGGGTAGTTTGCACTGTGCAAGCTCTATGCTCCTGGAAGAGGACAGTCAGATGGAAGATGTCCTTGGGCTGCGCTTTAAGCAAAGTTACTCAAGAAGACAAGCTGCTCCAAACTTGAGGATACAGAGAGGACAAATATGGGGGGGGGGGAATCTGCACTGGATATAACTTTGCTCTAATTGTGCCATTCAATTGATAGCGTTCTGGCCCAGTCTGCGCACCATGGTAACCCAAACTCCTGCTTTGCTTCTCCCCTATGGCAAACAGGAGCAACAAACCACAATTGCTGGCTTACTGTTACGTCTGAACTAGGGACTGTAGTTGACTTTGATCCAACATGAAGCCAAGATTTGTTCTCGGCTTACCAATTGTGGTGGGTATGGACCAAATGAACGACAATCCCAATTTGGAGGCCTTGTTGCTGGTGCTACCTCTGGCTTCTGCTTGGTTGGTGTTGACCCGTGACATGGCTTTTTTGGTAGTGGCTCCCCATTTTTAGAATAGCCTCCTTGGTGAGGTGTTATTGTCTCCTTCATTATTGACTCATGCAAAATTTAAAGACATTCCTGTTTACCCAAGCATATGATGGCTATGAGCTACTGGCTATGGCAACCTTGAAATTAGTAACTGTGAAGCTATGTGATTGTTTTTAAAAGTTTTCAGTGGTTTTAAAATGTTTTAAAGATGTTTTTAATTTATCTTAAGTTGTTTTGTTTGAATGTTGTAATATTTGCTGCTCTGGGATCCTTTGGGAGGAAAAGTGGCATACAAATAAATAAAATACACTAAGCTAAGGATTGTGGTTTGCTGCTCCCACTAGGAAAGGAGTGAAGCAGGTGCAATCTCCACATTGGCTGTAAACAATCAACTATGGTTTACCATGATATAGAAACTGGACCAGTGATTTATTACCACAACCAAATTTAAATTCTAAAGAAATTAATCTTAAGCATCAATCTGGTAAAACCAATTTGATGAGCCATGACCTGAAGGTCAGTTCTAGAATTATTTAAGGTCAATCAAATCAGCCCCTTGAAGATAAGAGACAATATATGCTGACCTATCTGCTGGGTGTTTTTTTTTTTTTTTAAGATAAAGCTTAAAAGTATCTTTCCTCATAGAAGAGATGCTTTAGTGTCTTTCCAAAGCAAAAAGAATACTTGTTGAATATTAAACACGTAAGACATGTAATTATTTAACATTATTAATTTTATACTCTGCAAAGTCAACACAAGTCTCATTAAAATGTTAATTTAAGAATAACATTTTATGTATTAATATTTAAATTTTAAATGTAAAACTGAAGGATGTGATATGTAATATTTAAACAGGGTATCTATGCATGATTGTCTTAGTACAGTCTGCATGTGAACCACTTAACCCCAACTTTCTTTAAAGACAATTGCTATTTTTTACTGGGCTCACACCATTTCTTGCTACATCTTTCTGCAGGCAATGACACTTTTATTGCAATCAGTCCAGTCAATACTAAACTAATTGTTTCTGTTTAGGAAGTTTATTTGAAAATATTAAGATTGTTTGAGGCTATGTGCCTCTTCATCTGTAACTCTCAGAGTAGACACAGTTGATGGACTAGCCATTAAAATAATACAAAGCTAAAGAAACATAAAGGCCCCATCCTGCTGTAAGCCACTATGACTAATTTACATATTACTTACTGTCCATGATTGCCACTGAAAACTTTTCCACTTGTGTATCCATATTGTGTGTGTTATCCTTAAAAAGGTGTCGTGGGCCAGGAATCAGGTTCACCTGATGAACAGCATCCTGAAAGGGGAGGAGATGGAGTGACTCCACCTGCAGTTGATCAGCCTTCAAGGACCCAGAGGGGAAGGCACTGGTGAGAACCAACTGGCTTCAGCCTTCTTAAGCAGTTTCCAGCAGGAATCAATTGCTGGTAACAATGCTAGTAGTTCTTGGCCCTACCTTGCTGCTCCCTGCTCATCTTGACCCTGGACCCAATGATCACTGGATTCCCTGACCCCTAGACTGTCTGGTCATGTGGATTGCTGTTTGCCTGACCCTAGGACTGGACCTGACTTTGAATGCTAACTCTGCCTCCAGGCATGTACACCTCAGAGACTCTCCCATTCCACTGAGCTCAGCAACCAGACTATGACAAAAGGTCTCTACCTTTTTTTTAATCAGTCTACAAGTGTGGAGTATTTTAACACTAGCATCACAAAACTATGAAGCAGTTAGAATGCAAAGCTGTGCATTTAAATGTTCCTCCTCACATCATTAATAGCAGGGAAGGGTTTTGAAGTGGCAACAACAGGTGGAAATTGGTCCTGAGAAGTAAAATGAAGAGTGTGGTAATTCTCTGTAATGTGCCATTTTGCAAATCTACACAAATAGAACAGTAACCATGGGTGAGTTATTCATAATTCATTTGGGGAAGCAGAAGACTGGCAAAGGTCATTATTGAGTGATAAAATCGCCCCAACCTTGCCCTTGCCCAAGGAGTTACTGTGATGAGGATCTGGCCTGCTGACTAGAACAGTCTATTCCTCCCAGCTATCTGGCTTCTATTAGCTTTGTTACAAGTTGAGAGAGAAAGGAAAGAGGGAAGCATAAAAAAGAACAGCTCTACAGGTTTGGAACATTTTAAACTCAGGAGTTAATCATCACAGCAAATTTATTAGCATACAGTTATGTTCCACTTATGTGTGGGGCAGCAAAAGAGGTTGGAGAAAATATTTTGGGGAGTGGAAGCAGCTACCTCATATTAGCCCAGGAGAAATACCAGATTATATAACCTCTTGAAGATCAGTGGCTCTGTGTGGGATTTTAAATTTAGGTAGCACTTCAAGCATGAGGGGGGCATGACACTGTACAGTATGATCCAAGAAAGGGTATTCTTATGATCCCTCTGCAAATACAGTGCTAGTTACTGCAATGCCCGATTGTCAAAGACTCCATACTTTAAAAAACTAGGTGTAATAATCTTGTTGCTTACTGAGTCCTCCTGATAAGAAAAAGGCCAAGCACCCACATAGATTCTGTTAAATGTCTTTGTGATTTTGATAACAGAATCGTTGAGATATTACTGATGCAGCTGTAGGCTTTTGTAAGTGTAAATGGAATTGTGCCCAAATGCCTTCACTCTTTTTTCCTCAGAGGCCGGCATCAGCCAACCACTCTTCTGCATCACAGCTCTTTTACAAATAGCACCACGGGATCCTATTCTTTTGCACCTTCTGCTCTACAAGTCTGAGCGATGAAAGGACTTGACACTGAAGATGTTTAGGCCACATCGTTATCAAAAAAGTCATGATGCACAGTTCTACAACAGGATTTTCCCTCTTTATAATGCCATGACAGTCCTAAGGTTTCTCAACACAGGGGAGCACTGGACCAACTAAGGCTGCAATCTTACATGCTTCCCTTAAAGTAAGTTTTATTGAATTTGTGGGACTTAGTAGGTATGCAAAGGATTATACTGTTAATGATGTATTTAGTATGGGCTAATTAAGGTGCAGATGAAATGCCAGAAGGTTACAGCTGTAACGTATTTTTTATGAAGCAAATACAACTTTATATATTTCCAGAACCTGGTCTCTATCTTGATCTGAAAAGACATTGGTATTAATTTGGTAACCTCATGCAGGGATGGAGTCTACATGCTATACTACATAAAAGGCTTCTTTTGAGTTAAAACAACATATACTTGGATCTTAAGAGAATGTATTGCATTAATTTCAATCCCATAACTAAGGGCCTTCTGTACAATCCATCCAACTATACTCATCTTCATTGGAGCCTTTGCACCATAGCCTAGCAAGTTTCTTTCAAAGGCAAGGATGCAATATCCTGCTTCTCTGTAACAGACTGGGAGTGGTGCACATTAATGGTTATTCATGCATGTATGTTTTCTTCATGCAACAAAGAGATCAAGTTGTTGTTGTTGTTGCTGTTAAAATTAATGGTTAAAATTAATGGCCATTAAAGTGGCAAAACACTTTACTGAACAGCAAAGAGGGGAGCTAATAAAGAGTTCCTTTACTCAAATCGTACAGCAGAGGAATGCATGGTCACCAACAAATCGGCATAAGAATTAAAACAGTTCTGTCAGTCATCACTAACTGCATCAGAAAACCACCCAGGGATACCTCTAGCATCCAAACAACAACAACATACTAGACAGACAGCAACACCACTTGTGATCCACAACAATTTCTTACAAACTTGCTAACTGTTGAAAGAATTGCATTTTTCCAGATATGACATACTGCAAATTTGAGTGCAGGGAAACAGTGATTTCTCCACAACAGGATATAATTTTGAAGAAAAATATATGGACTGTGAACAAAAATGAGAAATCAATACATATTTACTGTGCAATAAGAACTTATTTGTGAGGGAAAGCTTTTTATCAGTTTTCAAGACTCTAGTTTTAGGACTTTTCCATTCTAGATTTTGATTTTTCATTTATCTAAATACTGACCCTAAACTGATCTATTTTAGAGCAGGGATTCCTTGCTGCATTGCATGATGCTCTCCTATACATACAGAATCAACACAAGGAGTAGAATCCCAGCAGGTATGGTGAATGGTTTAGAAGCACTGCAACGTACACCAAGGCTGGAGCAGCTTCAACAGTTCACACTGAGGAGTTGTAAGCCAATGCCACCCCTTTCCTGATGACCCCTGCAATTGAGGGGCTATGGAGTAGGAACCCAGGACTGAGGCCACTGCTCAACTGAATGGCATGGAGTAAGATGTAACATCACAACAGTTTCTCGAATGTACTCTTGTTTAATTCATTGACTAAAGATTCTGCACATACAATCATTTCAAGAGCAGAACAGCCTGTCCTTCAGCGGTACAAGAATTCTGCATATTAATTTGATAAAATGAGCCTAGGGAGTATGACTGGCATGCAATGTTATTTGGAGTAATTTAAACAAAAAACCAAGCCAGATCAAAGGAAGAAAGTTGTGCACCTTTAACATTCATAAACCTATAGGTCATCAATCACAACTTTCCTTTTCTAGATGTGGAGCCCTTAATGTCCTTTTGATACATATTTCAAAACACCTAACAGGGTATCCTCTCAAAGAGTATATATGTTTAAATATGGATTTTCCTTGTTTAGTAGACATATTCAGCATTACAAACAGCTCTTGCGCTATCTGAATACAGGCTGTGTGAAGAGACAATCACCTTTCATCCCTTCCCTTTTTTCTTCATTTCTTGCTATTAGGAAACCATTCACAAGTGCAACCCTGAACAATGTTATGCAGTAATTATGACTACATGACAAAGAGATGTGAACAATTACTGAGGCTGTTTTGAAACCCTATACTAATAAAGTCATTAGATGCTGCCCTTGCCATGATCCTTCTAAAAGCTTCTGAAGTTACAAGAACACACAGCATTGTTTGTAGGGACAATTGCTGCTGGCAGAATGCAAACCTTGAGTTTAACCATGCTTCAAATTGATCTTGACATTCTGTTAAGACCACCACTAAAATCAAAAGCAAAGGAGAAAAGGAGAAAATGAGCGGGTGGGATATAATCAAGAAACAGGAGGGTTCCCTCCTCAACTTCTCTCCTCTGCTTCTTCTACAAAACAAGCCACAGACAAAATGACAAACTTGCCTGGTAGTAAATCTTTATTTCTTAAAACATTAATTAGACTCCTGACCCGGGCACCTTTAAGCACCTTTGATAATTATGTTGTTGTAAGTAAATTGAACTGTGTTTAAATTATTATAGACAAAATAGAAGCAATTTTTGGCAAACTTAGACAAAAGTCTAAGAATGGACTGCTATCTAAACAGCAACAGATCCAATTCTTTTGCAAGTTACCTCTTGCTAAATTTTATTTCATTCCATGAGAATCCATCAGAACTGAAGGCAAGTGAGTGATGCTTAAACTGGCTGCTGTATTTTTCATGTCTTCCAACTAAATCACAAAGTGACTTTGATTTAGAACATGTATTTGACTTAAAATGGTTCTCTCCCACTTTCTCTACTGATTTAAAAACATTCAGAAGTGGCACAGACCAGACTAAAAGGGCATCTGTCATCACTTGCATGTGCACGGAGACCAGTGCATACAAAAGCAGTAAACCTACTGGTTTTCATTCAGATGAACTAGCAAAAAGGATGTATGATCTGTGAATTTGGCTAATTATTCGGTCATGGAAATAAGGAAATGTGTATGTCAATTACCCCTTTTTTAAGCTGAGACACTAAAGGAGAAAGAAACACTTTAAAATTAAGACTAGCAAGCACCGGCCAAGGAAAAGAGGATTTGAAATATTGTACTCAAGGGCTCGGGGCTAAACACAACAAACAGACATGTGTTTGGTCAACGAGTTTGATCCTGAATTGCTGATGAGTTATAACCATGTGCATAGAAATTGATATGATTCTTCAGTAGCTGCTATTATTTAACTTGCATTTTATTTAACTTGATAAATTAATTGTGGCTTTGTTGGTTTTTTATGGTTTATGTCAACCACTTTGGGTGCAAGAATAATAAACTTTATTATTATGCTAACAATAATAAGGCCATCAGGTAAGGATGAGCATCAGTGCTCCACTGTGGACTTCCTGGCCCCACATAATCTCTTTCAATCCTCCATCATAATGAGAGGAAGGTAAAATGCAATTTTAGGTCTGACTCCTTCTGCAGATAATAGCGGCTTTGAATAAAGGCTGCAGAGTGAGGAAATGGAGAGAGAAAGAACCAATAGGCTGCAGTAGTAATGTACCTGGTTTGGCAATCCAATTGTCCGCTGTTCAAATTGGACGATACTTTGTGGAAATATGCATACAATAGCTTGGATTCTAAGAAAAGTGAGCAGAAGGAAGTTCACAGAAGGAAAGGTCCCTTCCTCCCCTATCCCAGCAGCCACCAGTGCTATCACCAGCTTCTCCAGAGGATCAGGGGCTCCTCCTGAACAACATGGAAAAAGGTATGGTGGGGGTTTCTGGAGGAGGGAGAACCCACCAAAAATCATGTCTGACTCTCCAGGCAGGAGGAACAATTTTTCTATGAATATCTTTCCACCCACTTAAGAGTCCAAGACATTTGCTTTAATTTTCAATAAAATATCTAACCTTAATCTGTCCTCATGCCACCAAAGTGACAAGTCCATATTAAGTTAACAGGTATTTGTAGATACAAATAACAAAGTCTATCAACAATCATAGCCAGGACTTTATATTTTTAATATATTGTGTTGGGAAGATAGTAATTTAATATTACCCCATCTGTTAGATTTATAAAGTAGCCTTCACAATTTTCATGTGATAGCACTATGGTCTCTAGTTAGCAATTCCTCACTATCCCCATGCTGCATGAATAACCCTGCAGCCTAAGAGTAACCTAAACCTATATGTATATATTAAGTATTAATTGTATTTTGACCTTCCCTATGCTCCACCTAGAATGGAAGCATGGCTGGGAGGGAGAAGAGAAGGCTCTCTCAGTGGCTGCACCCAATATCTTACCTCATGAAATGTGGCTGGCACCCTCTGTCACTGTTTTTCACTGGTTGTTGAAGACTTTTTTTCTGGCAGGCTTTTCTTATACGAGGTTGACAATGTTGTAATGATTTTTTAAAAACTGTTGATGTCATCTCTTTTGAAAAGTTTTTTTGCTCATTTTATTAAATCGCAATCTTTATAGGCTGTAAGACACCCTGAGCAGAGTGTATTTATACAAGAAGGGTATGCTCTAAATGCTCTAATGAAATAAAATTAAATAAAAAATAGTTTGTTTATATATAGCCATTTGAAAACTGCTATACAATAATTCCTTTGTCACAAACTGATAGCAAAACCCAAAAGTGTAAGCTTAAGCATCTTTTTGTATTTCACAATCAGGTTCTAGATCCATTGAGAATAGCTATAAAGCCTTAAACAAGCCCTTTATTAAGTGTTTCTAAAAGTGTCATAAGGAGTTAATAGGACACAGCTGTACAGACTCTTTCTAATAAGCAGCTTCTGTCGCTTTGGTCACCACAGGTGTCTCTGTAACCTGCAAACTCTTATAACTAGTGTATCAAAGTTGTGCTACTTAATAGACTTCTTTAGTAAAACACAACAAAGCAATGACATGCCTGTTGATTGTCAGTCATAAAAAAACCTCCCTCAAACACAGATTTTCAAAAGAAACTACACTGCAATTTTTTGTCATTGTAAAATAAAAGAAACTAGAGAATTACACAGAGACTAGAACAATACAACAGCAGGCAGTCGACTGAACTTAGCCACTGCAGATGGTTTAGAAATAGTGTTTCCTTCGACACCAAGTTGTGGGATAAAAGGAAAGGAGGGAACTCCCTACTCCCAGTGAATGGCAGCATGTAAGATTTAGCCCAATCTCTTGTCCACATATTTTGCCGTGTTAAAAAGCATAGTTACTTCATTCATATCTGTGTTAGAAAGTACTTTTTATCCCTCTTTTCAATAGTAATTAAAACAATTAAAAGCATGGGTCAACACTGTGAGCTAATCTAAATTAAATTAAGATTATGGTAAATGCATCCAAGTAGTCTGTGGAGTATTATGCAAGAACATTGCATGTTTCAGTCTTAATTTGAAAAGTTAACTGCAATTAACTCATTTGTAAGTTACCGGGCGGCATGGTGGAAGAATGCACATGTCAGTGAACTAGTCCGATAGGAACACAAAACCATGTGATTTCTTAAGTGCTCTGTTTATATTAAGTAACAATTATCAATAGCAACATGGAATGAGACCATCCTTGAAGTTAATAAAAAAGAGATCAGCTACTACAATTTTAAGATCCTTCCATCATAAAAATATATAGACATAGGCTCATTGGTACATACAATATTTCTAAAGACTATCATGATGAATGACATAACCAACACATTCCACCAGTTACAGAAAGAACTTTGGTAAGGAACTATTGCCAGCAGACAATTAAGTGCAATCTAAAGCCCAACAACTGTATCACCATATGGGAAAACTTCTGCCTTTATTTATCACAACTAGGCTGCATTTGACGAAAGTCAAATGGATCAGATTAAATCCAGTGTAGCAATTCTGGTTATTACTCATATTACAAAACTTTCCCACATGAGCTCAACACAGAGGCCCTTCAAACTAAACTTCCTATGGTGTATTAAAAAACTATTAATAACAAAGAGACAGATGGGAAATGGGTGTTTGTAGATGGTTCTGGTATTACACTTACATATCTATGCAACGCAATAGATTCTATACAGTTCATCAGGATGTGGGAACAGGTTGCAACTTGCTTACACCCCACAGGTCCATCCCACTGCTTTATTCTACCCCATAACAGAAAGTTCTCTCCTTTCTATTTTTTTTTTTTTATAATAATTTTTTATTACATTTTTTTACAACAGAAAAAAGAAAGAACATAGAAAATAGAGAGAAAAAAGAACAGAAAATTCAAACCATTTCAAGAACTTATTTCAAATTTCCATCGGACTTCCCCACATCTCCCGCCCGGTGCATTCTTAACAATAAAAATTATCAGCAAGTTATACCCTTGTTTCTTGTGTTTCTTTGTACTTTCAATTGCAATTTTAAGTTTAAATCCCTTATTTTCCATTTACTCTAAAAATATAACATATTGTCGTTTTTACCCATTTAAACTTTGATTCTTTCATATATATTATCCAATTTCTTATATAATCCACTCTCATTGCTGGGGCTGACCTTTCAAAACATACGGCATCTCACAGTTCATATAACTTATAATACTTTTGCAAATAGTTCTTAAATTTTTTCCAGTCCTCTTCCATTGCTTCTTCTCCCAAATCTCGGATCCTGGCAGTCATCTCAGCTAGTTCCATGTAGCTCATCAATTGCGTCTGCCAATCCTCCAGTGTGGGCAAATCTTGAGTCTTCCAATATTTGGCGATAAGGATCCTTGCTGCTGTGGTGGCATACATGAAAAAAGTTCTGTCCTTCTTTAACACCTTCTGACCGACAATGCCCAGGAGAAATGCCTCTGGTTTCTTAGGGAAGGTGTATTTAAACACCTTTTTTAACTCGTTGTAAATCATTTCCCAGAAGGCCTTCACTCTTGGGCAAGTCCACCAGAGATGAAAGAATGTCCCTTCAGCCTCCTTACATTTCCAACATTTATTATCGGATAAATGGTAAATCTTAGCAAGCTTGACTGGGGTCATGTACCACCTGTATACCATTTTCATAATGTTTTCTTTCAAGGCATTACATGCCGTAAACTTCATACCGGTGGCCCATAACCTTTCCCAGTCCTCCGACATAATGTTGTAACCAATGTCCTGAGCCCATTTTATCATGGCTGATTTAACTGTCTCATCCTGAGTATTCCATTTAAGTAGCAAGTTATACATTCTCGATAATAACTTGGTCTTTGGTTCTAACAGTTCTGTCTCAAGTTTCGATTTTTCCACCTGGAATCCTCTTTTTTTATCTAGTTTAAAAACCTCGTTAATTTGGGCATAATGTAGCCAGTCTTGCACTTTACCCTTTAATTTTTCAAAGCTCTGCAACCTCCAGTTGTCTCCAATGTTTTCTATTATTTCCCAATATTTCGGCCAACCGGCCTCCATATTAGGTTTTTTCCGAGCCTTGGCCTCTATTGGTGATACCCACCTCGGAGTAGAAAGTTCTCTCCTTTCTAAAGTCCCCATCCCAGACACAACAGATCACTGCATCAATCTGCAGGAGGTTTGTTACACTTCCTTCTTATACCACCATTGAATTCATTCTCCAAGTCTGAATCTTTATATAGCCAAACTGGCACCACCACACACAGAGGGGAAGTATCATCAGGTGTGGAGAGAACCCAATGGTTTCCACCCAAAATGAAAAATCTTTAGGAAAAAACAACCCTGAGGAAGAAACCACAAAACAGGTAAAAGAGGACTTGGTATGTGTCAATCGGCACAGAATGCTGATTTAGTATTGGCGGCTAATAGACAGAAAATCAAGTGGAGGAAAAAGAATAGGACAGAGTATATGCTGAAAGAAGGCATGACTGGTAGGCTAGAAATCTGAACTGAAGAAGGCCACACTGGCCCAGTTCACATTACATATTAAGCATTAGTTAAAACTATGAAATAAACAATTTGAATGAGCAGCATGCTAGTGCATGCTTCTCAAAAGTGGATGCATTTCAAAAGTCCACATTATGCTGCTCCCCTGTTCCAGCTATGCTGGTGAGGAAACAAGTCAGACTCTGGCTTCTCATTAAGGATACCTGCACTCATGGTTGTTTCTCTCCAAGAGTTGTTCTTGGCTTACCACTCATGGATTCTTTAGGTATAATAATCTTCATATTTTTCCACACATGGAACAGCAAGCTAGCTAGTTTCCTTCCTGGCATGGAAGCAGCAGGGATGGAAGAAGAGTGAAGAACGGGCATTTGAGCAGTGTGTACCAGCAAGCTCATTCACACTGAACTATAGTTTATTTTAACTACGGTTTAATATGATGTGTGAATCAGATCACCGCATCTCTTTGTTGAAGGTTCCACTTGTTGATAATATGCTTTCCAGGTCTTCATTGGGTGATGGTGACTCTAAATGTATCCTCCAAGGCGCCAGAAAAGGATGCAGTCATAATGCCTCTCACTCAGATATTTCACTGGTTCTCTTGCTCACTCTCCTCATTCATCTACTAACCCTGGCAGACAGGAGGAAGAGAATGGCCCAGGAGACTTGTGAATGAACAGAGTGGGGAAGGGTGTGTTGGACGCACAGTAGCTGCATCCTGAGAACATTAGCCTGTGAAAAGTAAATCACTGAACAATGCAAGATAAAGGCGGCGGCGGGGGGGGGAGCAGTCCCAAAATCTATTATTTAAACAGACGGTATACTATGTAACATATATTATAAAGATACACTGAGTTTCTTGAGTTCTTAAAACAGTTTAATATTCAACTCCAAATTATTTACCTTGCTCTGTTTGCTTCTTTTGTCATATCCCATGCCCAGGTTATGAAGTTCTGACTAAGGTAGGAGACGATAGATTCGGCACAAAGCATTTGAGAACAGAACACGTTGGTTAGCACACTTTCATCATGGTGGAGGTAGACAGCAAGCAGCTTTCTCTGGAAAACAGGGGGGAAAGTGTTAGCATGATAATTTTATTTATTTGCCCCCCACTTTCAGATATAAGTGAAATTTCTGTCTCAGCCCTAACCAAATATTTTGGAGGCATCCTATTGATATTGCTGGAACATCCTTTCAACAATCTCAGCACCCAGCACTCCGCTGCTGCTTCCATAGAAACAATTCTTTGTTTAATGGTATTTGGAGAGAAAGTGAACTACTCTATTCTTGCGATCAAGAACCCATGGCCAAAATGTTTATTTAAGAACATTTTTTTTCTACAGAAATAATAATGTTGTGACTATTATATAAAAAGAAGAAAAGCCATGTTTACATTCTGTCATGATCATCAAAATTGAATTTAGAATTTAATCAGTTGCAAATACTTAAAGTACTACTGTACAACCAATAGCTGATTTTAATGCAATGGCATTAGGATAGGAGGTTTACTATGCATTAGGGAGAGGGAGAATTAAACAAGGGATGTAGCACCACATTTCCTTTTGTGCACAGCAACACACACACAAAAAATGGATCTAGGGAAATTGTGTATTCAAAACTTTCTCTGGATCTGAGGCAAAATCTCTCATTTACTTGGGTTGTAGTCCTATGGAAAGAGCATTCCTGTGCAAACTAATCCCTGATTCCCAGGCCACATGGGTAAAATTATATTGTGAATTGGGTAACATCCATCTGTTCACAAAAGGGATCCAGCAGAAAGGGGTGAGGCAAGGCAAGGCAATTTCCCCTTCCCCAAGCAGCTCACAATGCTACCTTCCACACTGTTTTGCAGGGTACCCAACTCTGGAGCAGCATGGGGGCTATATGGGAAAATAGCCTCACCCACCACTAACCCCTCCACCCAAACTCCATTCATGGAAAGTCTCAATCTAACAGAGCATATTTATCTCATAACAACACTGATTTTTGTTTCAATTTCCTTTTTAAACTAACTAAATTGTTGACTTTACAGTAAGTTTAATAATGTTACTCTAGCACACTATGCTGTTGCTTTGTTTTACCCAACATCTCAGGGGAAATTGATAACTATCAAATTAACTATCAAATTGTCTAGATTCTGAATTACGTTTGAAAATACAGCTGCTGATATAAAAAGAAAACTCACCAAAAAAAAATTCTGATACCACACAACTCATAGCTTGGAAATGTTATATAAAATTTTACAACATAAAATTTCATTCATTTAAAATTTAGATAAACCTAAGTATTAATTTCACAGGTAGTTTCAAATCGTTTTTCATAGGTAGTTTTGTACTGCTGGCAGTTTCACAAGAAGCATTATTCCAGGAGGCTGCAGTGGCAAAGCCTACCCCAGAAAGATGAGGTATAGTTCCGTTCCTAATATTTCAGCTTCTGTAGACAACAGACAAATTTAAGTGAAGCTTATTAAAATATTGTCCTGTAAATAAGCCCAAAAACATTACCAACCTGCAACTTTTTTCAACTAGCCTAAGAAAGTAGGAGCCTGTATTTCCATGGTGGAAATGTGGGCTTCGTTTTGTAAGTGCCTTCTACTAAATGGACTGATGTGGAGGACATGTTTTGCTGGCTCCAGAAGAAGTGAATCCCATTCATCTGCTGCCAGCATGGGAACCAAGTGGGTTGGTGGAGCAGGGATGGCCTTGTCCACCAGCCTGCTCAATTTCCTTACAGCCTATGGCTACCTGGCAAGCTGTTCCGACATAAGGCTATTAAGCGTGTTCTTCTTTAAGAGACACGAGTAATAATGAGCAAGCATCTTTCATGAAAACTATTGTCTTTTTATGATACATTCAAATCTGCCCCACAAGGAATTGGCCAAGATGCAATTAGATCAACACATAATGTGGGTTCTGAAATTGTGTTTCTGGAACACATTTTAAAAACAGTTTGCAATATGGCAAGAGGCAGGGGTTATAGGGAGTAAGAAATAGCACTGGGCATACCCAAAGTAACTCTTTGGATCAGAGCCAATGTATTTAACCAGCTAAAAATTGCCAGTTAAAAATAAATATGTTGAATGCATAGAAACATCTGTTCTAACAACATATTCATTTTAAATCAGCACATTTATAAAATACAGAGTTTGTGTAAGTCCTCAAAATCAATTTTAAAAGTATAAAACATTTCAACAGTAGACTTTGGAAAAGGGATTAGACATTTACATTAATGTTTGTCCGCTTTAATTTAAAAAGCGATTCAAAACCAAGTACACATGCACCAGAAAAGGCCACCAATAAGCCTAACATGCACAGTTCCATATAAGTGCAGCCAACAATGTTGACTGAAACTAAACTTGAAAATCCAGGGCACTAATGCACAATATCAGGCAATAAAACAGCATCTCAGTGGTGATATTTAATTTAAAAAAGAAGAAAGAGGCAGGAGAAGATCAGGCACTGTCTGTTTTGGAGGATCAGCCATTCTGCATTTCAAAGCGTGGATCTCTGCAATATCCAGGTTACTGTGCTAGAATCTCCACTATTATATAGCAGTTGTAAGAGAGGGAGGGCAAAGATGTGTTTACTCAGTGATTAGGGCCTTAGAATAAGCCGCTAGCTCCTAGAGAGACAGCTCACCACTTATTCATTTGGGCCAATTCACAAAGCCTAGAAAGATTAAACATCCATGCTGAGAAGACAAGCGAATGCAGACGGTGAAAAAGAAATAAAAATTCTTTAAAAACTCTTAGATGACTTCATTATTTTTTCCACAAGGAAACTTTAGGAAAGTGTTTAGTTAGAGAAAAACCCACATTGACCTCTCCCTAAACCCTTAATCTTTCCTTTGTGGTGGGACTGCTTTGTGGTAAGCGGATGGCTTTGCTCTCCTCTTTTCATTGGGAGCAGAGAAAAAAAGGCTCTTGAGAAACTCCTTTCGTCCCAAAGAAACAACCCCATGAAACTGTTAAATATAAGATTCCATGTGAATGAACTTTCCAAAATATGTACAGTTTAAAGCTAGGAGTTGAGGCCAAATACTAGAAAACAAGGCAGGTGCACACTTTAGCATATGTAAATTAGAAAATGGCCAAAAATATTTAACTACCCCCATTTATTGATCAAAATGCCATTTGGATTTCAAATTCAGATCATTCAGTTTTGCCATTTCTGTCTGCAGTTGACTGGATTTGTAGCTGTTTCATATTTGCACGAAGTAGAATCATATTCAGTCTCTTGGCTAAAGGTGCCTTGGATTAAAAAAATATATATACTAAAGATCCAAAAGTACTCTGGGGAGGAAATGTCTACCAAATCTCAAAACTTCTAATTTACCAACATTAATAACAATTTCATTTAAAATATACAGGCAACATTTAGCAATAGTATGTGTAATGATTTGAGTCTGTGTTTTTCCTAATACCAAGAAACCTTGCAATTGCTACATTTCTACAAAAGAATCAATTAAAAACAAATCCACAAAAACTGTTTTGGATGAAGCAGCAGCGAAATCGTAAAACACGAGAAGAAACCATCAATCAAAATGCTGAGTGGTCTTGAGGAGGTTAGCTTTTCAGTGACCAAACTCCTTAGCAAAGTTCCCGGGAATGTATTAAGATAATAGGAGCTTTGTGCCTTTAGATCTTCCTCTGTGAGGAAGTGAGGTAACAAGATTACTAAAAGGGCATTATCTGGAGAAAGTATTACTTGGAAGTGACACCACTATTTAATTCTGAGGAAGATTTTTCTTAAAAGCACCTGAGCTAGCCGCCAAAATCCAAATGGCTCACAATGTGATTTGGGGGCCTAGCTTTTGAAAATCCTGCCTGAGCTGTTGGCTTGAGTGAGTGAGGCTTAAAACATGCCTAAATTCTCTTAAATTCTGTTTGGTTAATTTTGGTTTATTTATTTATTAAAATTCTATTTAAGAGAAAAATTGAGAAATTACCATGGTTCAGTCATTAAATATCGGATATTCGTATCTGGCATGATCTCTTTCCCTAGTGCATTGTTTCCTTTGGCAGACCTGCCTCAGAAAAGCACTTAATTTTTCAACCCAACACTCCTAAAAGGCAGAATATGCCACCATTTGAAATATATAGGCAGGCATCCCTTAATTTTGAAATGCTAATTGCTTCTGAATGTAGGCGAAGCTTGTTAAGAATTATAAATTATTCTTAAATCCAGTTTAATTTTCTGATCTTGCATTTGCAGCTACCCCCCCCCCACTTCCATCAGTCTTAAGAAACCAAAGAATAAAGGGTATTAATAATAAGTTATTTAGTCATCAGCCCAAGAACAGACCAGAATGACAGATAATATCGGAACAGAATAACAAAACAACTTTAAAATCCACATTTTTCATTGTTTGTGATCAAATCTCTTTTTAATTTTAAGTACAAAAGTATGTAAGACTTGTTTTATATTAAATAAAATATATGTATGGGGTGTTCTGTTGCAGAATAAGTATGTGGCCAATAAGGACTCTGTAGTTCTTAATTTGGTACCTTGTGCTACAGAAAGGTAGCAACTGTGAGAAGACGAGCTCTGCACATGCGAAGGGACAGCTGATTTGCTTGCATTATTGCAAGAAATGGGAAAGCTTGCTTACATATCACAAATGCATGTGACAACAGAGACAAACCAGAGACAAAAACCTAATTAATCAACACCAAATATTATTTTGTGCTAGGGGATGTATGACCCTATTCAAAACAGGCTATTGACCAATTATCTGGACTCAAGATCCACCAACCCACAGGGCTTCCATCTTGCCAGTTTACTGGCCTTTATCTAGCCCACCACTGAGTCCTAGCATCAACCCAAGGATTGCGCAGCCTCTTGATTTGGCTATTTCAGATAAAAAGAGCTGGGTATCAGCAGCATACTGTTGACATTTCCCCCCAAATAGCCAAATGATTGCTTTCAATGGCTTTATATGGATGATAAACAACATTAGGGACAAGGTGGTACCCCATAGCACCCCAAGGCTCAGGGTGCCAACTGAAAATGACCCAACACCTTCAATATCTATCTCACCAAATCAGCTTGGAAGGATACCATGGTGGATGATATCAAAAGCCACTGAGAGAAATAACAGGTTTGCACTCTCCCTGTCCTTTTCCCAATAAAGGGAGTGACCAAGGTCAATTTAGTCCTATAACTAGGCCTAGATCCAGATTGAAATGGGTCAAGATAATCTGTTTCATCCAAGAGGACCTGCAACTGTTGAGACACAACCCTCTCAATCACCTTCCCTAAAAAGGGAGTATTTGTGACCAGGCAGCAGTTGTCACAGACCACTAGGAAAAGCATAGGCTTTTTCAGGTTTCAGGTAACATGTTTGAACAATAATAGTCTTTTGGGAAAAGGAATTGCAGTGCTCAGCCAGGATCTGTAGGTGGTACTGAAGACCAAGTTGTTGCTGACTTGATTTGAAATCTTTTGTTTTTAACTTTTGACCTAAATGTTTGCATGTAAAGTGTGTGGTGTTGTTGTATTATACAGTGCATCCACATTGCTAGGCAAGCAGGGCCCAAGCAGACCAGAGTGCAGCAGCCTGCAGTTTAGTGTCCAGGCCCTGAAAGCCAGAAAGGTGAGCAAACCGGCTTTCCCAGGCCCAGGGAGCCTGAGGGGGACAAGGGAAGGAAGGAGACGAGGGAAAGCCCCATCGCACAAGTTGCAGTCCTTGCACAAGGCTTCTGCTGACAGGGCTGCTTAGGCGGATCTTCTCTCTCAAATGTTATTTCTCCACATGCCATTCAATGTGATTTCACACAACCATTTTTAGCTCACATTTAACATCATGAAGTAGAACTAGGCAGCTGATAATTTCAGCACATTTAAAAATCGGAAGTACACAGATGAGTAAATTTGATAACCATCTTCGTGAATCATTTTCAGCATCTAGATCTAAAGAACACATGATAAAGAAAACTCAAAACCAAGCAATAATTTCACTCCCCCCCCCAAAAAAAACCCCAGTCTAAACCAATTAAGGATTTAGGATCAATCAAAGATTCAGAAACTTTGTAAAATAAGGATAACAAAATCTGTTTTAACTAAGAGCACTGGTTTGCATAAATGTAGCCCTTTGCTTTCCCCTCTGTGGTGACGTAAACACTCTTTTTAAAATATGATGCTACCTCATGCTGAGTGAAGGTCCACCTAAACCACTAATCTGCTTGAACTAGCAGCACCTATCCACAGTTTCAGGTAGAAGTATTTTCCAACCCTGCCACCAGAGTCATTTAAGCGGAAATCCCAAGGATTGAACTGGGAACCTTCTGCATGCAGAACATGAGCTCAGCTGAAACACAAACACTCAACACATTTTTTACAAAATGTGTGACATCCTTGAGCTGCTTTATAGCATTCGGCCTACATTCATAATCATTTTAGGCTTCAAAATTAATGCAGTTTCTTAATATTTTCATAGTAACATTTCAACACACTTGCATTGTGATTACCATTTTGACCAGCTTTGTATATGTATCACTTTCATAAAATGCTTGAAGTATTGCAAAATATATTACATGAATATACAGTATATATGAATATTTTCGTTTAACCTATGAAATACACAAAATAAATTTGGATTTTCTGCCCGTGGGCTAGGTTGGATGTGCATATGGATTAAGTTATTCTTATCTATTCTAACCACTCACCTCCAAGCAATGTGTGTGGCCTCAAACAGATCATGTTGGCCACTGTGTTTATTTCAGTAAGTTGAAGTGAAGCATTACAGATGCCGATAGGTAATGTTTCCCTCTATCCACCTCAGGATTTGACTCATAATTGATTCTACCATCTGGTATTTGGGTTCAGCAGGAAAGCTTTGAGATTTAATTAATAATTTCAAAGCTTGAGTTCACTTTTGCTGGAGTTGCAATATCATGATATTAGAATATTTTGCATCAGAATATTTCTTAAAAGAGATGCTGGAATTATTAAAGGTACAGTACTTCTTGCTTGCAGTTAAACATTCCAGTATTTTTATTTTGGAAATGTTATCAGACTGTCAGACAGGCCTATTCTTTTAGCAATTAAAACGCTGCAAAAAGTAAAGCTGCAAAATCTGAGAATGGAGACAGAAATTTTATTGCAACAGCAAGAGTGAAACACATTTTTCACATCTGTTTCATCATCAATCAGTGATCACCTTAATATACTTTCGGAACATACAGAAGGTTTGCTGAATTCCAGATTTTGTTATCTGAATGGGTTATGGCACCTGGATGGTAGCAATATGGACCCCATTATGATTATTTGGCTAACCAAATTATGGGTACAGAGGATATGATTCTGCTTTGGATGTAAGGAAAACAGAAAAAAATTATAGGAAAATAGGAAAACATTTACAGTATATAATAGCCATATTCAGGTATCTAAAGGGCTGCCACATGGAAGATGGAAGATATTTTTCTCCTGCTCTGGAGGGTAGGACTCAAACCAATGGATTCAAGTTACAAGAAAGGAGTTTCCGACTAACATCAGGAAGTACTTTCTGACAGTAAGAGCCATTCAACAGTGGAATAGACTCCCTTGGGAGGTTGTGGAGTCTCCTTCCTTGGAGGTTTTTAAGCAGATGTTGGATGGCCATCTGTCAAGGATGCTTTAGTTGAGATTCCTGCATTGCAAGGGGTCCCTTCCAACTCTGAAATTCTACAGTTCTATGATTAATTTTTGATCTTAGATAACCCAGGGACACACTCTTGGCTTCCCAATAAAATTGTAATAGTGTGTACTTGTGGAAAAATGTTTCAGTTTGTGTTCTTCCTTTTCTGCATAGTTGCTAGAAATTAAGAGGGGGTGCTCTTAATTTGTTCCCAAGGCAAATGCTAAGGGGAATAGATTTCGGATCTGAGAATATGTTGTGGCCAATTGAGAATATGTTGTGGCCAATTTAAAAGGCCAATTGAGAGTTAGCTTGCTCAGTGGACATTAAATGCACGGTAGAAAGCTGGTGGGAATAGAGTATCCTGTAGGGAGATAGTGAACAAAATAGTGTCACAGGGTCCCACTTGTATAACTGTGCTCATAAATCCAGGCAGCGCTGTAATCAATTTCATCTGCTGGAAGATCCTTTTGCCAGAAGCATTTATGAGGCATGTAAGGGTTCAATTTGAATTCGGTAACTTACCAGCCTGAAGCTGAATCCCAACATGGAAACATTGTGGGTGAGTGTTCTCAGGTTTGGGGATGAGGCTGCACAACCCCCTAAAGGATCAGGTATGCAGTTTAGGGATACTCTTTGATCTACCATTGCCACTTGAAGCCCAGATGGCCTCAGTGTCCCAAAGTTCACGTTGCCAGCATTGCTGGTTCATCAGCTGCAATTCCTTGTGGAGAGGGATAGCTTAGCTATGGTGATTCATGTTCTGGTAACCTCCTGGCTAGATTATGTGTAGCTGCCATGAGATGTCCTGGAAGCATCAGTCAGTGTGGAATTTAGCTGCTAGAATTTTGACGAGTACAGCCAGAGTCATTCAATATTACCCCTATTTTGAAAGATTTACACTAGCTGCTTGTTTGCATTAGAGCCCAATTTCAAGTGCTTGTGCTTCCTTTTAAAGCCATAAATGGTTTGGACCTGAAGGTGTTCCTCTTTCTCTACTAGCCTATCCCTGTTTTAGGATCTTCTGGAGAGGCTCTTTTCCAAGTACCCTATTAAGCAGAAGTATTTTAAGCTTCCAGGAAGGACACATTTTTTTCTGTGGTGGTGCCCAACCTTGGAATGCCATCTGTAAAGAGGCACACCTAGCACTGAAATTACAATATTGTTGGCACCAATAGATCTTCCTATCTACTCTTGCATCTTTGAACCTGGCAGTAGCATATGGAAGGCATGCACATATATAAGAAATGTGAAAAGATAACTCATATATAATAGCCATAACTTACAGATCATTTAAAGGTGGATTTAGTTAAATTCATGTTTGAATTAGTACACCTACAGTATTCTATAACATACCAACAATAAACTAGGGAAAAATAAACTTAGTTCATGTGTGTGTGTTTTTTAAAGAACTATATAGGTATCACTAAGACTTCTAACATGAATTTCTTTTCAGTAATTTTTAGTAAATTTTCAAATTTCCATTATAGCCATCCATTCAACAACTTTCCTCCCTACCCTTCCAAGGTTCTTTTAATTTGTCCACCATTCCTGCATAATTTTGTAAATCCATATAATTCCCATCTTACATACCTATTAAATATATTATACTGTTGAATGTACCTTAATACTGACACCGTTTTCAATTGTACACAATTATTTTCAGCAAAAATTTCCCACTCCTCTTTAAATACCTGTTCTTCTTGCTCTCTTATTCTACTTGTTAGACCTGCTAACTCTGCATATTCTATCATCTTAAGTTGCCAATACGCCTTGCTATGGACCTCCCTCACCTGCCATTTTTGAGCTAACAAGATCTGAGCCGTTGCATACATTAAAAAGTTTTTCTGACGCCTGAGTACCTCTGTCTGAACCATTCCTAACAGGAATGCCTCTGTTTTTTGGGGAATGTTGTTTTAAACTTTTTTTTTAAATCTCATTATATATCATTTCCCAATATTCTTTAACTTTTTTGCATGTCCTCCACAAATGGAAAAAGTTCCTTTCATTTCTTTACATTTCCAACACAAATCAGATTCCGCTTATACATCTTAGCCAGTGTTCGAGGTGCATTTTCAGGCAGGGAATTTCATTAGTGTGAGCAGTTTCTGAGCTCTGGGAGCAGTACTACGCCTAATATTTCAGATTAAAGCTGCAGAGAGGAAGGAAAGGAGGATCTTTTTATGCCTTCCCACTTGCCAGTCACTCTCTGGAAAAGAAAGCCTCTTAAGAAAATTGGGAGGTGGGCAGGGGAAAGACTAGACCATGTGAAAAATGAACATAATATTTTAGCTGCAGTTCATTCGTTTTAAGCCTTGTATTCTTGTTATAAGACAAAAAATTCAGTTGTTGCGCCCATGACCTAGGTTTAAGGTGCCATTTAGCTTCTAGCTTTCATATGTCAGTTTCTAACACTGATCTTAGTTAATCTACTCGGGGTTAGATACCATCTATGAATCATTTTCATGTATTCTCTTTCAACATGTAGCATGCAGTAAATTTCAGATCTTTCTTCCAGAGTTTCTTCCAGAGGTTTAGTTCTATATTATAGATAAAGGTAAAGGGTCCAATCGTGGCCGACTCTGGGGTTGCGGCGCTCATCTCGCTTTATTGGCCGAGGGAGCCGGCATATAGCTTCTGGGTCATGTGGCCAGCATGACTAAGCCGCTTCTGGCAAACCAGAGCAGCACACGGAAACGCCGTTTTACCTTCCTGCCAGAGTGGTACCTATTTATCTACTTGCACTTTGAGGTGCTTTCGAACTGCTAGGTTGGCAGGAGCAGGGACCGAGCAACGGGAGCTCACCCCGCCGCGGGGATTCGAACCGCTGACCTTCTGATCGGCAAGTCCTAGGCCCTGTGGTTTAACCCACAGCGCCACCCGCGTCCCAACGTTCTATATTATACCCTATATCAATTGCCCAGTGGGTCACCGAGGCTTTAACCAGCTTGTCTTTTGTTTTCCATTCCAATAATTGCTTATACATTTTAGACAATAATTTTTCATTATTCTGCAATAACTCTCTTTCAAATTGTGAGCTTTTCTCCAAAATTCCATTTTTCTTATCTAGTTTAAACATATCATATAATTCAGGGGCCAGCAAACTTTTTCAGCAGGTCCACTGTCCCTCAGAACTTGTGGGGGGCCGGACTTTATTTTGAAAAAATAATAATGAATTCCTATGCCCCACAAATAACCCAGAGGTACTTTTTAAATAAAAGCACACATTCTGCTCATGTAAAAACACCAGGCAGGCCCCACAAATAACCCAGAGATGCATTTTAAATAAAAGGACACATTCTACTCATGTAAAAACACGCTGATTCCTGGACCATCTGTGGGCTGGATTTAGAAGTTGATTGGGCTGGATCCGGCCCCCAGGCCTTAGTTTGCCTACCCATGATATAACTGATAATACTGTAACCAATCAGTAACTTGGCTCTGCTTCTAACATGAATGTTAGGAAGGATAAATTATGAGAGAGTCACAATATGTATGCAGGAGAAGATGATCTTTTTGAAATTGGGAAATAACACATTTTCAGTAACTATCTTTAAAAAAAGAGATCACAATGTCTCTTCATCAATCAATAAATAAATAAATAAATAAATAAATAAATAAGCAAGCTACTACGTGTATACCAAGTACATAAGAAAAGTACAATTTCTGATAACCAGAACCTTTCATTAACTTTCTATTTTATTCATATATATATATATATAGAGAGAGAGAGAGAGAGAGAGTTTATCCTTATTCATATTCACAAAAACTGCTAGATGTTTTCCTCACAAAGGATAAACAATGTACAAAGAAACTAGTTCTTGCTCTGGAGCTGAAGCTGAGTTTTTACAGAACACCTTCTGCTCAGACAACTTAAAATTCCCCAAGAAAAAGGACAAGGTCTACACACACTCTTGGCTGCAAAGTGCTCTCAAATTAAATCAGTTTGAAGTGGTTTTCATTAAGATGGATTGAGTGTGGCATCGTGAGAAACACTTTATAAAATGTAGTGTTTTACTTAGTGATTAACTATATACCAGTTGATGAAGCTCCCTAAATCCTTCGTAATCCGACCACTCCAATAAACATTTAATGAGCATATAAATTCAAAAAGCCTAGCAGAGGATTTAAACCTTCAATCTTGTTTTTATTTACTCTTCCAACTCAATTTCTCACTTCAAGTTAAGAATGCTATTGCTTCAAGCTCGTCTGTTGCCCTGGTAAAATTAAGTGCCCTCTGCAGCTCAGTTTAGAACATATGGTTTCAGATTTCAATTATTTTAGAAGTAAAGTATATATTTTAGAAATTGTATTTTAAAAAACATTACTACTTCCTAATAACTGCTCTTAAGGAAATCCTCCCATTAGGAAATGAATGAAATTAGGAAATAATGTAAAATTGTAAGAGAGTTTGATCCTTTTAAACTTGTTATTCAGTTACTTGATACATTGGTCTGGTTCAAGTGTCTCTGTGGTTTAATGCGAACAAAAAAGTCCCCACTTCACTGCTCTTCCACTCCTGCTGGAGCATATTGGGAGCGATTACCCACAAGCCTTGGCTTCTTATGTCATTTGAATCCAAGCTTGTGGTTTGTTTTTCTAACAACTCACCCTTATTGCCCATAGCAAAGGCATTGTATCCAATACTGCTGCTTCACCTGAGCAGCAGACTTCCAGTTGTGCAATGGATGCTCCCCCTCCCCTCACCCGTGCATCATCAAAATCTACTCCAGAGACCCTCCAGAGCAGATTTTGGGTATGTGTGGGGAAAGGCGGAAGGCCCTGATCATGCAATCAGAACTCCACTGACATAGTATCGGATACAACACTTGTGTTGTTCTTGGCTTGCCACTTGTAGTTTGAGGAAAATAACCACTAGGGCTCAAACAACATGACAAGCCAAGATTTATGATTCGCCGCTTCCAGAGTGGCATAGTCGGAAGTAGGGGCGAAAGTAAAGTAGGGATGTCTGACCAGAATGCATTGCTGCTTGTTCATGTTAAGCCACAGTTAAACATTAACTATGCTTCAATGTGACATGCAAACATAACCAATTTTGGAACTAACTACTGCAATAGTTAATCAGTGTAGGAAGTGGCCAGAAAGGCATTTTAGACAGTATAGTATTAAAAATGTACTTACATCTCTGGCTTTTCCATAGAAAGCCTCTTGAAAAGCAGCCTCTAATGATCCAATAAAAAACACTGGATGGCAGTCACCATATCTGTGTGAATACCAAAATGTTTCAATTAAAAAAAACATTTTTTAAAAAATTAAATGGGTTCCAGCACTTTAAGATATTATTATTATTATTATTTTTATTATTTTTATTATTATTTTTATTATTATTATTATTATTATTATTATTATTTTTATTTTTACAAAAACACAGAATAACTACATTTTCTAGGAAGCAATATTTAAAACATTTTATTTGCATTCAACACTTCAGGTCAACACACCACAATATATTTCAGGCATATACACAGTTTTCATTTCTGTATAGATAAAATTGTTATCTATCAAACTGAGAGCTACCAGGGCCAGAAATGCAACTCTGAGATAAAGAAGACTGACACTGAGAGCGGGCTCAAGCAAATGACTTTGGCATGCCTGAAATGTAAACGTTATCAATCTTATACTTAGTGTAAAACTTTAAGTTAAGTGATAGAATGCCAGCAATAAAAAAAAATGATGCCACAACAATCAATTTCTGTTCTTATTTGTTCATTTGTCTTCCAAGGGACAATGGGAAGACCTTCGCAGGAACAGGCCAGTGTTGGTAGCATAAACAGAAACTTATAGAGGAAGGGAGGGAGGGGTTTCTAAATGACACAAATGGAGAGCTGCTCTCCATGAGGCATTTGCAGAGGTTTGCCCTTTGCTTGTTACCCAAAATAGCAGATAGCATAAGTACTTCCTGCCACACCTCTGACCATATGAAGTTGCTCAGAATAACGAAGCTTCAAAATCAAAACTCACAAGTTTGAGCCACTAAAGTTCCCATGGTAGAGCTAACTGCACGAAACTGCATTAGCTACAAGAACAATTTGTAGAGTAAATAGTATTGTCTCCTCACCTTCCGTAACTGCATTAAGTTTATTCATAGCCATTCGACCCAGCCTCAGCTAACTACATTTCCTTCCCTTTCTTCCTAATCTGGAATCGGATGGAAAAATATCCTCAAGAGGATGTTAAACTATTCCACTGCTCACTGAAAGCAGAGAAATTCAAAAGGTAAAATAAGACTTGTCCTTTTGAAGGTAGCTGGGCAATAGGAATATCGAAGAGAAGAGTGCAGAAATGGAAAACTTGATCCTACAGGCAGCTGAATCCTACTCCAAAACCACCCTCTGAAATGCCTTCCACCAAAACCAACACTGTCAGTCTTGTAATGGCTGCTGGAGATAGGCACCTAAGAACAGTTCTCAAAAGCTGAGCTGCGTGGCTTAGGAAGCTGCCTTATGTGGAATGATACCATGGACTGGCAGTGGCTCTCTGAGGTTTCATTCCCATCTGTACCTGGAGATGCACAATACACATCAGGAGGCTTAGTTTGGTCAGGATCGAGTATACGCTTTCAGAGTTAACACAAAATACATTACTTCCGGTAAATGAGCCACCATAACTGCTAGAGCAGGCATCCCCAAACTCGGCCCTCCAGATGTTTTGGGACTATAACTGCCATCATCCCTAGCTAACAGGACCAGTGGTCAGAGATGATGGGAATTGTAGTCACAAAACATCTGGAGGGCTGAGTTTGGGGGTGCCTGCGCTAGAGAGTCGTGAAAATTTGTATCTCAGGCTTTTTAGACTCATCTACCCATGTACTATCTGAAACCAGGGGCGAATTGGTTGTCAGACGTGATTCCCCACCCCCAGCTCTCCTACCCAACTAGGAGAGTCACACCCCCTTGTGCAGATTGCCATAATAAGGAAACAGGACATTAGATAGAATATGAGTGCACCGACCCTACATTCAAACCATGCACATTTGGGAACCTTTCTCCTGCGTAAGATTGTGGCCTGTCCGTGGGGCATACAGAGGTCTGAGTATACCTAGCTCTAGATCACTGTTCCCTTTAGTCTTTCATTTTTCTGAAATATATCCATTCAGCCATTCCATACCACACACATAAACTTATTAGATAATCTTTTTTAAAAAAATCCCATGGTGTATTACTTTATTTATTTATTTATATCTATTTATTTATTAAATTTGCAAAGCGCCCTATACCCGCAGGTTTCAGGGCAGTTCACAGGATTAAAATCGGAATATAAAACCACAAAATACATAACCAAAATAAAAACAGAAAGAACCCAGTAGCACACACACCCCTCAAAAAAACCCCACATTTTTAAAGGGCATAGGTCGGATGTCAATTGTAATAGGTATGAGTTACTCGTGCGTAAGCTGGTGCCTTTCTCGGCTAATTTGCCTTGTTAAAACTTTCTGACTGCACAGCCCCTTCTCATGGTGGCTGCCTCAGTCACTGGCAGAATCAGTCAGTGGGCGTTTCTTGAACCTCTTCCAACATAAAAGTTGTTTGACACCCAGTCTCCTCCTCCTCTCACTGCGCGGGAGTCTTCTGCGCAGGGAAGGCGTGGGTAGCGGAGGACCTGGGCTCTCCTCACTGATGTCCAGTGAAGAGTCCTGGAGCCCTCTCTCCAATTCCCCCATCTGCCCCCCCCTTTATCACTGGTGTTGCGCTGATTGGCTTCCCCCTCTACTGAGCTGTTTCTCCCCCTGCTGCTGGGTCCTTCGCCAGCATCATCTGGGAGCCTCCCCTTCGCCTCTCGCTCCGATGTCAGTTCCCTGACATCAATCAACCAAGGGCCTGGTTAAAAAGGAATGTTTTCCCCTGATGGCTAAATGTATATAATGAAGGCGCCAGGCAAACCTCCCCGAGGAGAGCATTGCACAGACAGGAAGCAACTGCAGAAAAGGCACATTCTGGACCTCTTGTGGAGGAGGCACGTGAAGGACCTCAGGTTCATATGGAAAGAGGCGGTCCTTGAGGTATTGCGAAAAAATACATATTGGAAACGTCAAAAGAATCTCACAATTGTGTGTTATGAATTAAATGTTTCAATAATTCCATCCTGAATGAGAGCTCTCTGCTGCAAAAAACCCACTGCAGGCTGTCTTATGGTTTAGAGTAACTGCGAACTTAGGAAGAGTATGCAAAGGAAAAGTGTGTGGTTGGATATTTAGAGAAGCTAAAGGGTTTACAGTTGGGAGGCTCAATGTGGAGAAGCAGGTCGCATTTTAAGTTTAAAAATAAATTTCCTAAAGAAATCTGACGACTTCAGGATTCAAATATCATAAGATTCTTATCACTACCACATTTTCCCCAAATGCTTTGTAAAAATATAAGTCACATTCATGAACCATAGATGCAGAAATTATGCACAATTACAAGTCTAACCTTGAAGAAAATTCTGCTGTGAATTGTAATAAGGCATCTCCTTCATTTTCAGCATTTTCTGGCACTAAAGAAAGGAAGGAAAATAGTACATAGTATAGTATAGTATAGTATAGTATAGTATAGTATAGTATAGTATAGTATAGTATAGTATAGTATAATTATCCATAGAATAGTATTCATATTATATTTTTTGAAAACATTGCCTTTACTGTTTTCTTTAATTGTACATATGCATTTATTCAAATAACTTTTAATAACCCTTAATGAAGAGAACAGTAATAATATGGCCCTTTGGGCATATGGAATTTGTGACCAGTTCTAGGAAGATGAAGATGATAAAAACAACGTATCTGTTTTTGTATATGACAGTATTATTATTGCAGCAATAAAATTAGAAACTTATAAGCCATCTTATAACTGTTGTTATACTATATTTCAGTGTTTTTTCTTTGAAATATTTCACACAAGTATTTGTATAGCTTTTGTTCTAGTTCTAGAATAACGATAAATCTTAGTAATATTTCAAAGAAAAAACATTGAAATATAGTAGGCTAGTAGATACAGCCCAGAAGTTAAGTTTTAAGTCTAAGAGAATTGATTTCTGGAGGCCTGAATCCAGAATTCATTTATACAGTCTTCATTTCTCAGGTCTCCCTTTTTAAGTCAGCTTTTTTTTAAAAAAAGAGTTTATCACTGGATGTTGAAATACATTTATTGGAATATATCTCCAAAAAAACCTATCTGGTGGAACCAAAAGGAACCAAAGTTTGCTTTCTTTCCTATTGCTCAACTGTTGTCAGTACAATGTTACACTAGGATTGCATTACTTACTCATTGGAGATTTCCTCAATGCAGATGACGCCATTCCAAACATCTCTCCATCATCCACTCCAAATTCTGTGGCATCTTCAAAGTCATCTCCATCACTGTCACTAACCATATGTACATCTGTGCATTGCTAATTTAGTAAAAGCCACAGTTAAGAATAATGCAGAACAGATTTATATTTATAATATAATACTGTTTCAATATTAGTACTTTCCCATATACAACTATACAGGCCATCCTGTTTGAAATTAAGAACTTGGAGGAAATTCCCTATATATTTTGGCTTGAGAAAACTATTTTGTATAAATAGGATTGTAAATAGTGGATGTGTTCATACAACATGATAGACTGTGGTTTGTTGTGATGGCATGAGCCTAGTCTTCCCCTAGCTTTGTTGACTACCTCCTTCAACCTAGCCAGGGAGAGTTTTAATTCCATATTTTGTTTAATGAATTGCAGCTTGTCTTGTGATCCAAGCTCATCAAACCGTAGTTAATTTTAGCTATGGCTTGTTTGAAACAATCCGACTTCAGCACAGATTAGGCTATAGTAGAGTCAAAGTGAGTTTTGTGGGCAGTAACCGGAATACAAATGTGGCTTTCAGCATAGCTTGAAGGAGTGTCTGAATATCATATTTTGTGTGTGAAAAGGAAGAGGGAGGAAGGAGGTTGTGTTTACCTCTTCTGACTGTTCTCTGGTTTGTGCTGGTGAGGATCTTCTTCCAACTGTAAGTCGGTGGCAAGGATAAGAGACTCCTGATGCTGCTAGGGTCACCTAAAACACAGGATACATTGCTGCATCAACTATCAGATTTGGATAAACATGTTTCTTTCAGTGACTAAAACCAAACTACAGTAGACTTGAGCGAGCTGGAATAAAAAAATTAAAGATTGGAAAATTTAGAATTTACAAGGAACGTTGTTATACCAAAAAAAAAATTGTTATACCAAAAAAAAAAAGCTAGAAAAAAGGATGCAATACTTGAGATCATTCCACAATATCCTTTCTTGACAAGATTTATTTTCAATATATCATTTCATTTCAATCCTCAAACTTCTACATCACGGCAAACACTTAAAGCTACCTCATTATTGCTGTATAGCTGGTCGGCACTAAGCTCATGCACTTGACAAACTGGGAATCATTTACATTTCTCTTAACTAGTAGTGGACAGGCAAGGGGTAGGAAGAGGCCCTCACCACAGTTGTGGTGACTAAAGAAAGAAAACAAGGCAGCTCAAACACCATCCAGCTAAGGAGCCAAGATAGCACTGAAGACAACAGATGGTTGGAGTCAAAGTACAAAGCGGGTGACTGAGTAGGAGTGGGCAGTTCCCATTATTAAGGTAATCTCAATCAGTTTTAGACCTCAGATTCCCAAAATCATTAACAGAGGGTCTATCTAGAAGAAGTCAGACTATGAAAACTGAGCCAACTTGGAAGAGGCCTAAGTTATCGAGAGGGAGCGAGGAATTGATAAGGGGCTCTCACAAGAGTAAGAACACTTAGAAGCTGTGGAAACCTGTACCAATGTAGTAGACAGTACCTTGCAAACATGTCTAGTCACTGTAAAAAAAAATGCTGCTGGCAACATATTTCTTCCCTTAACACAGACTACAGAGGTTTCCTTTGTGAAGGAAACATGTCATATGGATAAAGGACCAACGGGTAACTCAGTTGTGCATCTCAGTTTGTGAATATGGCCGGATCTCAGAAAGTAGAGACTACTTTGCTATATTTTGTGCACTAAAAGGTTAAGGCAGTATTGAAAAATATGCATGTTACATTTAAATTGTCCAATAGTTGAGAGTTTTAAAATCTTTATTCGCTTTAGAAGAATAACAACAGTTACATCTACATTTCTCCCCCGCTCCATCAACTGACACAGAGCCTTCTTGATTAATAAGCAGCTATGCAAACATGTCCTTGCAGGGTAAAAATACACATATTGTCAAAACTGAATAAACAGTAACTGATGTGTATTTTCTATAACAATTTAAAATGTACTGGCTAAATGTCTGTATTTTTAAAAAATGTGAAGGGAGTTCTACTTTCCAAGTCACTGTAGTGGCTAAAAAAGTCTTATCCAAAGCCTAGCAAGTATGCTAGAAATACTCTTATTTATTTTTATCCTCAAGTCAGGGTGTTTTTAATCACTTATGTGCTAGAATTCATAAAAGCCTTAATTTGCTTCAGGTTAAAGCAAGCTGATTAAGTGTGCTAGCTAACCAAGTGAGTGTTGACCTGCCTGGACTAGCCTGCTGCCACATTCTTGTAGCAAGGTTAAATAGCAGTTTAGTCACAATTTTAAAATCACAGAGTTAAAAGGAAATGACTCTTTTGGAATAAATGAAATATTAAAGCAGACATTCAGGTCAAGCTCAATTATCAGTGAAACTCTTTCATACATAAAACAGAATCTACGCTTGCCTTTGTAATGCTGGCACTGCCATTTTATATCACATGCTTCATTCAGTATTGAACATAGTAGTGGGGAGGGGGAGTAACATCTGTTTATATACCTAAGCTCTCACTAAGGAGCGCACTAAAGGAAAGGTGACTAATGCCAAATAGAGGTTTGGTGGTAGCAAACGAACTACCGTATTTTTCGCTCTATTGGACGCACCGGACCACAGGACGCACCTAGTTTTTACAGGGGGAAATCAAGGAAAAAAATATTATCCCTCCCTCCAGCCCCAAAGAGCAACGGACAGGCTGCGCACAGCCTGTCTGCTTCTCCCAGAGCTTCTCGGGGCTGCGGGGGAAGCCCGGGTTCCCCTACCAGCCCCAAAGAGCAAAGAAGCCAAGACAGCGCACGGGATCCATAGCCACGCAACCTCTCCAGCCAGGAGCTAAACCTCTCCAGGTTTAAAGAAGAAGACAAGGCAGTCCAGGGCAGGCACTCACTGCCCTGGCTTCCTCTTTAGCCTTGAGCAGCATCTTTAGTCTTGCGCAATGGGATGGATTGCGCCCACTGTCCACCGGGGCTGGACTAGATGACTCCTGGGGTTCCCTTCCAACCCTGCAATTCTATGACCTCGGAAGGTGTTTGGGGTCTCCACCACTGGAGGCTTTTAAGCAGCGGTTGGGGGACCATCTGCCTGGTGTTTTTTAGCTGTGATTCCTACATTGTGAGGGGGCTGGGCTAGATGACCCTCGGGTGGCCCTCCCAACTCTATACAGTCCTACAGTTCTGCAGCAGGAGATCCACAGCCACTTAGAATCATAGAATCATAGAGTTGGAATAGACCACAAGGGCCATCGAGTCCAACCCCCTGCCAAGCAGGAAACACCATCAGAGCACTTCACACAATGCCCACACCATCAGAGCACTTCACACAATGCCCACTCCCAATTTTCATCTGAGAGACATGTGGCTTCAGTGTCTAGGCAGGTACCCCCCTACCTGCCACACTTCCCCCACCTCACTTAAGCTGAGGGAATTCCTGCCCAGAGAAGCTCCCAGGTGAGGCAAGGGTTAAGATCTACCTCTGGTAGATCTCTTGCGGCTGGAGAGGCACGCAAGGCTAAAGAGGAAGCCAGGGCAGTGGGATGGATTTGCGAAGGAGGCTTTGCGAAGCCTCCTCCCCCCCTGGAGAGGCGCGCAAGTCTAAAGAGGAAGCCGGGGCAGCGAACGGGATGGATCCCGTTCGCTGCGCTGGCTTCCTCTTTAGCCTTGCGAAGCCTCCCCCCTCCCCAGAGGCGCGCAAGTCTAAAGAGGAAGCCGGGGCAGCGAACGGGATGGATCCCGTTCGCTGCGCTGGCTTCCTCTTTAGCCTTGCGAAGCCTCCCCCCCCCCAGAGGCGCGCAAGTCTAAAGAGGAAGCCGGGGCAGCGAACGGGATGGATCCCGTTCGCTGCGCTGGCTTCCTCTTTAGCCTTGCGAAGCCTCCCCCCCCCCCAGAGGCGCGCAAGTCTAAAGAGGAAGCCGGGGCAGCGAACGGGATGGATCCCATTCGCTGCGCTGGCTTCCTCTTTAGCCTTGCGAAGCCTCCCCCCCCCCAGAGGCGCGCAAGTCTAAAGAGGAAGCCGGGGCAGCGAACGGGATGGATCCCGTTCGCTGCGCTGGCTTCCTCTTTAGCCTTGCGAAGCCCCCCCCCCCCCGAGGCGCGCAAGTCTAAAGAGGAAGCCGGGGCAGCGAACGGGATGGATCCCGTTCGCTGCGCTGGCTTCCTCTTTAGCCTTGCGAAGCCTCCCCCCCCCCAGAGGCGCGCAAGTCTAAAGAGGAAGCCGGGGCAGCGAACGGGATGGATCCCGTTCGCTGCGCTGGCTTCCTCTTTAGCCTTGCGAAGCCTCCCCCCCCCCCGCTGGAGAGGTTGTGCAAGGCTTTTCTAGAGGAGGGAGAAGGGACTGACTGGCGATGTCAGTCCCTTCTCCCTCTCGGGGAAAAGCCCGCAAGAGCCGCGCGACGCTTGTGTGGGGCTCTTGAGGGCTTTTCCTGCCTGCCTCCCCCCTGCATTCGCTCCATAGGACGCACAGACTTTTCCCCTTAGTTTTTAAGACGGGAAAAGTGTGTCCTATGGTGCGAAAAATACGGTAGATCCAAGGGTCACATGATAGATGGCTTCCTCCCAATTAAAGCTGGATAAATGGGTTAGAATATTAGGTAAGGAAAGTCAGACATTCAGAACATGATGCTGGCCGTTTGCTTTCTCATGTTCAATAATATTAAAACATAGCTCAGGGTGGGATTTTATATAGCTCAAAATCAATGAGAGGTTTTCTTATCTAGCTAAGCATGTTGTAGAATTGGACGTGAGAAGGCCACCATACTGGCCTCTTAGGGGGAAATAATAATAAATATTCTGTGCTAAAACTAGATGCAAGATGGAAAAACAGGCTGCTGAAGAGGCCAGGGGCCATCTTGGCTGAGAGTCCTGGAAGAACTGCTCCCTGCCTTGCTGGCCTTTTCCCACTTAGCCTTTGAGGGCAGGACCCTGACTGACTCCAGCTACAAAAGCTAAGGCTGCTGAAGAAGTGAGATACCATCTTAGCTGTCTCTTAGTGCAGACCCAGGTCATCAAGTCTGAGCTCCACAGCCACCATCAACCATCATTGGCAGGATTAGCAGCAATAGCAGCAGATATGCTCTATGCTCAACATTTTATTCTCTTTTTACTTTACCTTTTATATTAGACTTCCTTCAGCAATGTTTTCTATATAAACATGGTGGGGGATATATGCCAAGCCAAAGTGAACAAGAATATTAATAGGTCTGTGCTGTTAAATTCTTAAAGCTAGCAAACAGATCTGGGTTTCTATGCTGGCATGGCTAAAGGCAGCCATTAACTCTTGGCACTCAAAAAAGCATGAAATTTCACTGAAATTATTTCAAAATTAACAAAAACATTTTGGATTTATTCTTAAACCCACCAGTAAAACTAGCACAACTAACAACCAATTAGTTTTATCTTTTCACAGGAAATGAACTATTTTCCTTTTGTATACAACACATAATATGTCGGGCATTAAATCTTTTTTTTAAAAAAAATTAAACACTAACTGGATGGTGGAAAAAAATCACAAGGGTGGAGTGTGTTCACGTTCCACTAGCACCAATGCTTACTTTATCCCTTCATAAAGTGCTGCTGAGATAATTACTGCTGACAGATTTATTCAAGGTTCATTTCACTTTTTCTCTAGGTTTTTTTCTAGTTAGAAGTGCAGCAGAGCCCATGGGAAGATCCACCCCTCACACCTGTTAAGTTTCTTCATGTTACTAGGGCCAGTTTAGACATGTCACTTTGAATTAGCATTGTACAAGGGCACTAAGTGTGACAATTACTTATCACAGGTTTAACCTTGGAAGGGAAGAGAGGAGGGGAGGAGAAAAGTTTCTAATTCAAGTCCGAGAACAGTGTCCGAATACGTAATTTAAGCCCTTTAATACAGGTTGCATGAAATTCATTCCAAGACTCATAAAAAGGTTCCCATGGTAGGTTTCCAAACAAGGATGCAGATTACTCTAAAGGGCACATCTACAGTTACAATGTATTTGATTTTAGAAAAATAAAATTTAGAAAGGAAAATATTTTCACTGAAGACAATGGCCTGCTGATGAAAACTTAAGAAAACATTGATAGCTGCTCTTTTTATTTTTCCTTGAAGTTTTCCTTCCTGTATTCTGTAGTCACATACACTAAACTCCAAACTCAAGCCATGCTTGGGGTCTGTATGTGCACCTGATAAAGGAGAGTCCCTCTTTGAGGTCTGCTGTTATGAAAGTGTCAGGAGTTTTTTCAATTTCAGCTTCTTCAAGGCACCAGCATGCATATTATTAAAACAAAAGGCTAAATCAACTCATAGTAAGACGAAGAAGACTCTTAAGTATTCAGATTCTTCAACTTTTTGAAAGGGTAACAATGAAATCCAAAGCATGTTTAGTGAATAGTAAATTCTGCTAAGCTGAATAGAACTTGCTCCCAAGGTAAGTGTGCATAGGATTGCAGTCTAAGTATTGTTTTAGAAAAAGCAATAGCTACTGCAGACACTGTAGAAGACTAACAAGAAGATTTATCCCTACCTCTTCAATTTGCAAGTGCCATTTGAAACACGCCCTTCAAAATCCCTTCAAACAGTCATTTACAGTGGTACCTCTGGTTAAGAACTTAATTTGTTCCGGAGGCCGATTCTTAACCTGAAACTGTTCTTAATCTGAGGTACCACGTTAGCTAATGGGGCCTCCCACTGCTATTGCTGCGCCACCGCCGCCGCACAATTTCTGTTCTCATCCTGAGGTAAAGTTCTTAACCTGAGGTACTACTTCCAGGTTAGCGGAGTATTTGCAACCCAAGGTACCACTGTATATACATCATTATATATGCAATAATCATAGGAGTACTCATAAGAGAGAAGCAAATGTCCGGAAAACATTACAGTGAGATGACAGTACACAGTGCGGTGTATTTTTTGTCTATGGACTCCAATAAAGCTGTGTGTGTGAGAGATGACATGTGGATGGTCAAACATGGGATACAGTGTACAGTGTCACAGAGCTGTCAGGCAATCACAGGTCATCCACAGGGCAGGAAGAACATGAGGCATGAAATGCAATTTCTAGCCTCTCACTCTGGATCCCTCCCAAGCAGATGAAGGCTATGTTGAAGGGGTGGACTCCTCCTCTTGGCCTGTCAGACCCATTGCTCAGCAACGTGCAGGACTCTCCTAGAGCAAGGTGTCAGAGGGGGAGGAGCATCAGCAGGACTGGGACTGTCCTGCTGGGTAGCAAAGGCAGCTTCTGACTCCTCTCTATCTGAATCTGTATTTACACTGTGACTCTCCGCCTCTAGCCCTGTCCTGGAAGGGTCTCCTTCTTCTGATCACCCTTGATCACTCAAAACTCTTGCTTCTAGCACCTCCCAGCTCATCCCTTTCCCAGACTGATCCTCAGTGTCCCACCACCACAATCCAGGGTCCTAGTCATCTTCTTCCATGTCCTTCCTGCGGGGTTCTTGCGCAGTTGGCGCCTACCACTCTTCCTCAACCAGCTAGTCCCTGACATACATGTCTGTCATAATCACAGACCTTTTCTTAACATGGTTGTGAACTGCCCTGAGATTTGTGGATGAAGGATGTTATACAAATTTTAACATCCTTTAAGCCTTACATAGTTATTGGCCTGGAATGGGAGATGAGGGAGGAGAGTCTGGCCAGTTTCCATACTTTAGGAGTGGATGTGGCGAGCAGTGCTAGAAAAAGTACTGGAGCTTTATATCTTTCCCCCACCTTGTCTATCAAATTGACAGGTTTTCAGCTAATTACTTAAAAACACCTCAGGGAATATTTTGTTTAATGAGGGGGGTCTTTAAAAGTTAAAAATCCCCTGCCATAAACAAATGCACAACTACATACGATATTTGGAAGCTGAGGGAAAATACAAACTTAAGAATGGAACATGAAGAGGTATCATCTGCCATGAGGCTAATCATGGCTCACAAGTTAATTCGTTTTCACAAATACTTTCTTCCTCTTGGGCATTCTCCCCCTCTCAACCCAGGCCAACTGAAAGCATTCTGAATTATGCCTTAATATGTCTAGTTCAGGCAGAGAAAATACTTTCCCATCATATTGATCTTAATGTGCTCTGACAAAGCAACAGTACATTAACTTCATGTTTGCCACAACCTGCACTCTGCAATTTAGCAAATGCCCTTTACTCAGAGGCTAGCAACAACACATTTCCCAATTTTCCAGTTTCTTCAGCATTATTTCCTCTTATAACACAGCAGTTAAAACATATCAATGAAAAATAGCTCAAATTGTTTTGTTACGTAATTCATACACCTGTGAAAAAGAAGCTCTCTGATCCAAAATACATGTAAATTGCCTAAAGCAAATGAATAAACCAAAACCTCCAAAAGCAGCACTGCAATTCAGAAAAACTGCTTAATAAAAATAACTGAATCACAGCATGGTGCTAGATTGAGAATATCATAAACTTAACTCTTCAGGTATTCCCCAACAGATCATGAATCATCTGTAACAGAAATTGTCATATTTATAGCAGTGTGACTCACAGCATATGAGGTATCTTTTATAGATGAAGGGTAGAATTTTATCAACTTTCACAGTCTAACATATAGCTAAATTTGTGCTTCATAAACCACGTAAAGCTGTAGAGCTTTCACATAAACCACATGAAAGTACGGCTGGATAAAAGGTGACAGTTTTACTCAATCTGCTGTTTCTGATAACAATTGTAGAAGAAATTCCCGTAGTCATGTTTCATTTAAAAGGCACCCGTTGCACAGGGCCAGTCCCAGCTTACAGAATCATACTAACATTTAATTATCTTAGGACCCAAACTTCCATGGCATAGATTAAGGGTCCTGGGGTACTAGAGCTCTCTGTCAAGTCTACCCTGCAGCTTCAACATTATTGAGAAAGATGATGATGATAAAACCACCTATTTCAGCATCAGCTGAATTTTATTCAATGGTGATGATTTTATGTAATGATAGCAATACACTTTGAGCTTTTATAGAGCACAAGAGAAAATAGGATTTGTAATCTATAATCTGATACAAGAAGACAGAGGAAGAGGAAGAAAGGAAGTCTGAAGTAAATGGGGAAATAATATAGGGTGGTAATCAACTAAGTTTAACTTAAGAGTAGACCTATTGAAATTAATGAGCATGACAAAGTTTGTTCCATTAATTTCAGTGGAGCTATTATGAATAAAACTAAGTTGATTATTTCAGTTACTCATACTTAGAGCTTAGTGACAGAAGGACGTAGGAACTTGACAGTTTTGTCCTAATAATAAAATAGGTAATACAATATAAGGTAGGTTTTTTACTGCTTACTGCACTCTGCTTACCCAAAGCAAAAAACTCTAGGATCTTGAATCTACTTTGTATTCACAAAGATTATCAACCAACCACTTGGCATGACAATGGTCTGTGGTGGGATGCCATTTATCTCACTGCATTAGAAAACCAGGGATGGCAAACAAAAGAATGGCTGGATATTTTTTCAGTGCTATATAATTCCTTGGCAAACTCCAGGCAGTTGTGTTACCAACTGATGGATCCAACAAATTATTCCAACTCTAATGGGCTTTCTGGGGTCCATTTTTTTCTTCATGATATAATTATTCATGAAACTAGCCTCAAACATAATGAGATTTTTGCACTGTTGGCCTGCCAAAACGCATGGAGCTAGTGGCTTTTTGTAAACAAAAATGTATGGCAACAGGTAATTTGCCCCACATTCATTTTGTTTTACATAAAGGTCCTTAACCCTTCAAAATGCATATTCTACTAAAATGACTAAAAGCATCTACACGTAAAGATCACTACGCCTTGCATGATAGCTACCCATTGCCAATATTATAAAGGTTAAAATATGCCAGTTGGTCAAAATAGCTCTTTTAATATTCAGAGCGGTCTAGGGCTTTTTCTAGACATCAAATAAAAAATGCATTAGTTTTATAATTGTACAAGACTATGTAAAGTTTTCCTAAATTAGTAAACCAACATTTCAGCAACAATAAACATTATTTCTTACAATATCTTTGCTCTCTACCTTACATCAAGTTAATAAGTTTCCTCAACCACTATATCCTGCTTATGATCATCTCCCAAAATTATTTCTTTTGTTTTACTTATTTAACAACGTAGGGCATCAACACTTTAAACACTTTAAATTGAGATGAAAGCAACAGAAATATGGTGCCTTTCCATCATCACAGCAAGTTACTGTATAGAGATTCTGTTTTTCAACGTAATGTCCTGACATGACTAATGTGTCAGGACATTAGTCATGGAAGGCCAGTCCATGAACTATTAAGTACTTATGGACAAGAGATTTCTGCTTTAGGTGATACAAAAATAATACTGATGGGTTCTCTTAAAGAAACCAGAAATCAATGGCCTATTGAACTGTTCCCTTCTTTTTACGCTTCAGAGACTTTAGTACAACCCAATGTATCTCCAAACAATCCTGACTTCTGGTCCACAGAGCCATATGAGGCTCATCCAAAATCTATCCTCTTACATTTTCAGGAACTCTTTCATCCAAATCTAGAACCCTTAATATCTGCCAGCTGGAATTATGTTTTTACCATCCATGTAGACAGGCTTCCTCAACCTCGGCCCTCCAGATGTTTCTGGCCTACAACTCCCATGATCCCTAGCTAGCAGGACCAGTGGTCAGGGATGATGGGAATTGTAGTCTCAAAACATCTCATATATTAGTGCACACATTGGCCCTAAATATCCAGTATAGAATTTGGTTACAGTATCAAGATTCTTCATTTTCATTGTAAAATCTAGTTCTAGACTTCATAGTTGTAAATGTAAGGTTTAACACACAAAGGCACTAGAATGCCTTACATGGGTGCCTGATACCCTTGCAGGCAAAGCAAAGGGTATTGTATGAACTGATCAGAAAGCTAGAAATGCACAGAGCCAGGAACCCCTCAGCTGATGAGAAGGAAGAAGCCCACTGGCTTGCTTTCCTTCCGCTTGGGTCTCAAAGACAGTGAGCCCAAAAATATACACACCCTGGACCCTACTCCCAACCCAATAAAGAATATACAGCCACTATTAAACAAAGACCAATCACAAAGAGAGTTTTAATTTAAAGCATTTGTCCCTATCATGTTTATAGAGAGTTAGGAGCCCTAAGACTGGGACAGGGTGCCTTTTGTCATGGCATGCATAGAACTCTGGTTAACCTCAATTTGTCCCTGGGTCTACCTAAACATATATATTCGTATGCGTGGCTGTGGCTGTTATGTTTCAATTTGCAGGTTATGTTAATATAATGAA